>NC_137833.1:13670659-13720659 GCF_963921795.1 Nannobrachium achirus | reverse complement strand
CAGTAAGTTTAACCACTTGAACCCGAGCATCGCTGTGCAGGCGGGACATGTGCTGAAAATAGTCGATCTACAAGCTCACAACTTGTCAAGTATTATGTTTTAATATTGTTTCATATATATTCTGAGACCTTTAGCAAAAAATAGCAGATCTACAAGCTCACAACTGCAGCTTGTAGATCGGCTATTTTCCGCAAAGAGGTTTGGTGTAGAGAGACTAAGTACAGAGTGAAATGTCAAGTGTATTAAGTATTGACGGTTCAAGTGGTTAAATATCAGAAAACACAAACAAACATGAATCCAAAATACACTGATGATTGTGCTGTCAAACGATGAAACTATATGGAATTTATGAAAAGGAGTTTAGTAGTTGCTTTCTTATTTTGACACATACAACTGCTAGATTAAGAGATTTATTGTCTCCACCAGCCGAAGGCAGGGGGAGAGTATGTTTTCGCCCCTGTCCGGTAGACAGTATCTCTACAGTCATGTGATCGACATGGATCTGTCTGATTGTCCATATTCCATCCTGATTGCCTGAGATTGGCTTTCAAAGTTTGTAAGATTTGGTCCGTTTTGGACAAAATGCCTCAAATCACAAACGCAGAGTGCAATTAACATGAAATCGCGCACACACGTTCCCACTAGGCAGAGGAAGAAATGCCACTTCAAATTTTTGAAATCAGCCTCATGGTGGCGATATAACAGGTGGTTTTACCTAAACTCCACCCATCAGTTTCAAACTTTGTAAGCGCACTCCCGATAGGCCAAGGAAAAACCCTTTCCTTGCATTTTTCACATCAGCCTTTTATAGTGCCACCAGGAGGCTGACTTATGTAAGACACATTTTTGGATATTACTCCTTCAGATTTTACCCATAATTAACACAAATCAGTATACAGTATCTCTACAGTCATATGATCAAGACGGATCTGTCCCATATTAAATATTCCATCCTGATTGGCTAAGATTGGCCTCCAAACTTTTTAAGATTGATCCGTTTCGAACAAAATGCCTCCAATCAAACACAGCGTGCAATTGTAATGAAATTGTGCACGCACATTCACAAAATGACGCGTGGCCTGGTGGAGACATGTGCTCGGAAGAGCACTTCTTCTAGTTAGAATCTCTATTCGCTTTTCATACATATAGTGATTGCCCACGTTAGAGGTGACCAACAACATCCATCGACGGGAATGGCACGATCCAAGGAATGCACCTTAATCAGATGATACCTAATCCTTTACAGAATGGAAATGTTTATTTACACTTAAGGAATATAGTGTTAGTTACCAGTAAAACTCCCTAATCGGGAGATAAGCGACCGTTGGTCGCTTATCTCCACAAATAGGCCAAAAGTTTGTTTTACCAATTATCAAGACATACGGGCAGTTGACAGTTTGCCATGGTTACTCATTGAAGTTGAATCTCCATATATGGAGATAACCTACGCATCACACTAAGTCTGACCTCACCAGCCCATATTTGGGCATGAGCAACTTATGTCTCCATATATGGAGATATGATGACATCACACAGTCCTCAGCCGATGATGTGGCGTGATGTCATACAATACACAAACGAGCCCTAGAGTATAAAGGGGCAATTCTTGCCAGGAAAGAAGCATTTCTTCGACTCAGACCTTATCGCCAGGGTTGGCTTATAGCAGCTGTCGGTAGGACCATATATGGATTCTGTTAGTGTGGATCTCCTAACAGGGCATCATCTGGGATACAATCCCTTTTATGCCCATATATGGAGATCCCTAACAGAATCCCTTTCATGCCCATATATGGAGATCCCTAACAGAATCCCTTTTATGCCCATATATGGAGATCCCTAACAGCATCCCTTTTATGCCCATATATGGAGATCACTAACAGCTAACAGAATCCCTTTTAGGCCCATATATGGAGATCCCTAACAGAATCCCTTTTATGCCCATATATGGAGATCCCTAACAGAATCCCTTTTATGCCCATATATGGAGATCCCTAACAGAATCCCTTTTATGCCCATATATGGAGATCCCTAACAGAATCCCTTTTATGCCCATATATGGAGATCCCTAACAGAATCCCTTTTATGCCCATATATGGAGATCCCTAACAGAATCCCTTGTATGCCCATATATGGAGATCCCTAACAGAATCCCTTTTATGCCCATATATGGAGATCCCTAACAGAATCCCTTTTATGCCCATATATTATGGAGAAATCCCTGCTCTGAGTATCTGACATCAGTGTGATGTCACCTGTTTATGCCCATATATGGAGATCCCTGCTCTGCGTATCTGGTTGCTATGGTAAACAGTTGGTTGCTAGGGTAAAAAACCATGGTTGCTATGGTAAACAGTTGGTTGCTAGGGTAAACAGTTGGTTGCTAGGGTAAAACCATGGTTGCTAAGGTGGTTGCTAACGTACACTAACAAACCAGCAACAACAGACTGTTGCCACAGCAACGTACACAAAGGTTTGTGTACACATGTGGTGTGATGTCATACTGATGCGGAGATATGAGCAGGGCAAAGGTGTGACGGACGGACGGACGGCCGGTGGAGGTTTTCATAGTAAACTGCTCCCTGACGGTCGCAATAATGATGTTTTTCTGCTCCTAGACATCCTGCACGTGGTTGTGTGTAAAGAGGAGGTTTCTCCTGAACAGGAGAGGAGCTCCAGTCTGCTCCAGGAGAAACCAGAGCCTCCACACATTAAAGAGGAACAGGAGGAACCAGAGCCTCCACACATTAAAGAGGAACAGGAGGAACCAGAGCCTCCACACATTAGAGAGGAACAGGAGGAACCAGAGCCTCCACACATTAAAGAGGAACAGGAGGAACCAGAGCCTCCACACATTAAAGTAGAACAAGAGGAGATACTTCAAACATCAGAGGAGCCTTCTGGGTCAACATTGACTTCTCTAGAGGCTACTATGAAGCCTGCAGTGGTGGTCCTTCACAAACTCCCTCTGAACATGGTTCACCAGGCTCTCCATCCACCAGGGCACCTGCAGCAAGGCAGCAGTGAGGAGAAACCAGAGCCTCCACACATTAAAGAGGAACAGGAGGAACCAGAGCCTCCACACATTAAAGAGGAACAGGAGGAACCAGAGCCTCCACACATTAAAGAGGAACAGGAGGAACCAGAGCCACAAATTAAAGAGGAACAGGAGGAGCTATTTCAAAGACCAGAGGAGCCTGATGGTTCAACGTCGACATTACCAGCAGTGAAAATTGAAGACGATGATGAAGAAGACTGTCCTGAAGTTGAAGTCAAGCTTGAATCTGACTCTGAAGTCACTGAAGACAGTGACGATTGGGAGGAGACCAGTGGAGGTCAGTCAGTGTTAAACACAACATGACTTACATGTGTGTGGGGGAAAAGAAACTGGGAGTTGAAATAAAAGAGGTTGATGAAAATTGTAATTGAATCAGAACTAGACTGCACTCTGTCTGGTGCCAACTTGCAACTTGCACTCATAGTCACTTTCTGAAGAAGATGCAGTCTGTATGTGGGTTATTTATATCAGGTCGCACTTGTTGGTGGTGACGGTGAAAGCTGCTCCCTCATTGGCTAAAGGCCTACCTTGGTACTATTGGCCAGAAACACGGCACCAAATGTAGTACTTGAATGCTCTGCTGGTGCAAGTCAATATTAACGGGGACTATGTAATTATACTCGCCAGTTTTAACCTACCTTCTCTCTCTCTCTCTCTCTCGTTCTCTCTCAGGAGACACTAGAGAAAAACCTTACCACCGTGAACATTGTGACAAGAGGTTCAGTAAGTCATCTAACCTGAAGAGCCACAAGCGTGTCATCACTGGAGAAAAAACCTTCCTCTGTGAACATTGTGACAAAAGTTTCAATCGGTCATTTCTGAAGAGACACCAGCGTATCCACACGGGAGTAAAACCTTTTCACTGTAAACATTGTGACAAGAGTTTCAGTCGGTCAGATATCCTGCAGAGACACGAGCGTAGCCACACACCTTTTCACTGTAAAGGGTGTGACAAGAGTTTCAGTGAGTTACGTCACCTGAAGAGTCACCGGCGTATCCACACTGGAGAAAAACCTTACCACTGTAAACATTGTGACAAGAGTTTCCGTCTGTCAGCTGCTCTGAAGAAACACGAGCGTGTCCACACTGGAGAAAAACCTTACCACTGTAAACATTGTGACAAGAGTTTCAGTCTGTCATCCAATCTGAAGAAACACCAGCGTGTTCACACTGGAGAAAAACCCTTTCACTGTAAACATTGTGACAAGGGTTTCAATCAGTCAGCTTCTCTGATGAAACACCAGCGTATCCACACTGGAGAAAAACCTTACCACTGTGAACATTGTGACAAGAGTTTCAGTCAGTCATCCAATATGAAGAAACACCAGCGTGTTCACACTGGAGAAAAACCCTTTCACTGTAAACATTGTGACAAGAGTTTCAGTGAATCATCTTCTCTGAAGACACACCAGCGTGTCCACACTGGAGAAAAACCTTTTCACTGTGAACATTGTGACAAGAGTTTCACTCGGTCACATTCTCTGAAGAAACACCAGCTTGTCCATACTGGAAAAAAAACTATTCACTGTAAACATTGTGACAAGAGTTTCAGTGTACTCATCGGGCCTGAAGACACACCAGTGTGTCCACACTGTAGAAAAACCTATTCACTGTAAACATTGTGACAACAGCTTCAGTGACTCATCGGGCCTGAAGACACACCAGAGTGTTCACACAGGAGGAAAAACCGGATTGATGTCTCCAGTCCAACAAGTGTTTCAGTATGTCAGTAGTGATGCGCGGGCCGGCCCGAACCCGCGGTCCCCCACGGTCAGCCCGCAGGCCGGGTTGAGCTGGGTCAAGAAATGTACACTTTATTGGCGGGGCAGGTTGAGGCGGTCCCGTCCAAATAATATATAATGCGCACCAAGCATCCTTCACTGCTCGCAGCCAAGCTGTCTAGAGCGTCCGAGTCATGTCATTCTAATTTAGTCCATTGTACTTCCAAGTAGGAGGCTTTTGACCCAGAAATCAAGAGAAAAAGTGGGATCACCAGGGACGTGCAGAGAATGTTAGAGAGGCAGGATCTTACATTTCTAAAAAGGCCTTTTGGTGGAAATATTGAAAAAAGTATCCTTCATTGCAATGTGCAAAACGGGGCAGGGTTGATTTTGGAGCTATTTGTGGGCGGAGCTGATTAATCAGCTCCGCCCATTGTGGGCAGGGTTTAACTAGGTTTACAGAAGTACTACAGAACGTTTGATTTAACGTTTAGTGGCTTAACACACACACACACACTCTCAGGTCTGAATTCAAGCTGTTTCATTGCTAAATTCAATGAAGTTAAATCAAATCAAGATAAATTGATACACTTGTAACAATTTCCCTGTGATGTGTTAAGGAATATATAATATATTAGTCCAGCAGCCAAGGGGATTTTCTTTTTCCCGAGGCCCTACCTACCTGGCCCAACTAATTAGCGTACATTTTAGGCCCTACCCTAAATGTCGGGTCGGGTTCGGGTATGGTCATGTTTGGGCAGAATTTGAGAACTCTAGGGGTGTCCCCAAAGAAAGAGGCAAAAATTGTGAAAATAGCAGATCTACAAACTCACAACGCCTTGCAACATGAGGCGTTGTGAGCTTGGAGATCTGCTAACTCTTGAGAGCGTTTTACGTTCTCAAGAGTTAAAGATCTATCAAGGGTCCATTTGGTTACCAATTATCCATCATTTAGCTGGGGACCACAAGGAACCTCCTCAAGGACCACTGGTGGTCCCCGGACCACCGGTTGAGAACCACTGTTCTACATGACAGTAGAGCTGTTTTCACTTCACCCCATTTAGGCCTATAGAATTATTGACTGCTTTAACTATTGAAAAATAGCAGATATACAAGCTCACGTGCCGCGCTGCGAGCTTGTAGATCTGCTATTTTTGAAAAAGTCGTGAAAATGTGTGCAAATTTTTGAATATATGTATTTTCAAAGCGAACGTTTGTAACTCAAATTTTGCATCTGGGGGGTCCCTGGAACTAGATATTTTGAGATGGGAGTCCGTGGCCATCAGTTTGGGGGTCCTTCACATGAAAAGGTTTGAGAACCACTGACATAGTAGTCTCTCAAGAACAGACTAACTGAGCTCCATTTAACTGAAAAGGATCTTTTCTTTGACGATGGCTGGCCAGTTTGCTGACATAGAAATATAGGTTTTTCAAAAAACCTTAGAAGGATTCAAAAGACACTTATAGAATCGGGTCAAAATTCTAATTTTCACGATTTTAAAAAAATGGCAGATCTACAAGCTCGCAGCGCGGCACTCGGTACCGTGCTGTGAGCTTGTATATTATCTGCTATTTTTCAATAGTTAAAGCATAAAATAATGATACACTATAATGTGTACCCGTTCTGAATGAGTTAAAGCTATATGATCCATATGTCCTTTAGGTTAAGCTTTCAACATAATATCTTTTGATTCTTGAAAAACTAAAGTGAATGTAAGTTCTGTTTATAATGTAAATATGAACGCAATTCCAATATGAAGTTTACAGTGTAAATAGATAATGTTTTTTTTTTTTTTGTACCACAGTGAGACTGATAAAGATAGAAAGCATTTTCCACAAATGATTTAAAAACGTATACAGAGTCAGTATTATTATTTGCCATGCAGATGAGATGATACACAACTCCATAAAATCTGATGAGGTGCATGAAAGAAGAAGCAAAAGAGAAACAGACAAATTAAATGTTGGTCTGCACCTGCAATAAAAATGCATTGACTACCTTTTTGCTTCTCGTTTCTACAGGGGCGTCACAAGGGGGGGGGGGGGAAGGGGACTGAGTTACTAGAGCCCAAGGTGGAGGGACCTTAATTATTTTATACTTTAGCTATTGAAATAGCAGATACTGTTTATCTTGTAGATTGCTAGATTTTGAAAATCGTGTAAATGTGTGCAAATCTTTGAATATATGTATTTTTAACATAGACTGTGTAAAAGATATGGACAAAGCGAAGCCATTGGTTTTTATGCAGCGCAAATGACACAATATGGGTCCTTGGCATGGGTGTTGCCATCATAGATTGAAATGCAACCAGAGGAGGCTATTGGCTGCCAACGGTCACATGCAACCGCAGGGATACATGGGAGAATGTGGTCAGAGCCTCCCAAAATACAGCACACGAAGAAGAACACAGCCGGCTGGTATCAGTTTAGTTGGCCACGCCCCCCCCCCCCCCCCCCCCCCCACAACTTTATCATCAATTTTAACATAAATGGGACCTTATTTTCACAAAACGCATATCATGGTGATTGAAAGGCAATTTTTAACTAGCGATAGGAACCATAAAGTATTCATGAAAATGTTAATTAAGGTTAGAACACGAAAGGGGGAAATGAATGGGGTCCAATGGAGAACAATTCTTTTTGTGATCGTCCGGGGGGGAAAACAGCGCAACTAGCGGCCAATCATAGGAAGTTTTAGTTCCGTATTGGGCTCATTTTAAATCGGCGGAACTCTCCCCCCAAACTTTGTTACTAAAATTTGGCTTCTGTCCTTCACATGAAAAGGTTGGAGCACCACTGACAAAGAAACATAGGTTTTTCAAAAAACCTTAGAAGGATTTGAAATATTTGCACAAGGACTTGCATGAAATGTTCAAGATTTTTTCAAAAACAGCAGATCTACAAGCCTTTAACAATAGTTAAAGCACTAATGCGTAATAATGCGTTCCCAGTCTAAATGGGTTAAACCCCCTCCCCCTATAAAGAACGTTCATGGGGGGCCCGCAGTGAATCCTTGTACCCAGGGCCCAATTTGGTGTGACACCCGTGCATTGCTACATGAGACACACGTGGTCTGTGTGGTACAGCTGAGGTGCATCACATCTTCTCTTACGGTGGTCCCTGGCACAAAATCATTTCAGATGGGGATTCACGGCCACCTGTAGAGCTGCTTGCTGTACCTTCTGTGTGTGTGTGTGTGTGTGTGTGTGTGTGTGTGTTCTCACATGAGTGAGGAATTACATCCATGTGCAGCCCACCACCATGGTGTGCACGCGTGCGTGCGTGCTACTGCGTGCATGCAGTGGTGGAAAAGGCACTCAAGCAAGCACAATGGAGAATAAGAAGGTTGCATCACACATGGCATTTTCCGAAATGTATGTGTAGCAGTATGGGCGTTTCCCACCACCCATCCTCCTCCCTCTGGTTAGTCACTGATTGACAGCAGTACTTAAGCAGTTGGCTTTCAGCTGCCAGTCAGCTGTCTGTCTCTGATACTTGGTGGGTGCCTGTGTGTGTGTGCACAAAAAGGCCAGCATGAGCTGGGGGACACCTTTAGTGTGCATGCTGCCAGCATGCACACTAAAGGTGTCCCCCAGCTCATGCTGGCCTTTGGGCTTCAGCTATTCTGAATTTCAACTTCAATTAAGTACTTTGTAGACTAATGGCCACTTGCCTATTTCAGGGCCGGTGGCAGCTGCTGCTTTGTTGGTTTTGCTCACCGTGGCTTTACCACTTGAGTCCTAACATACATGAAGCATCTGTTGAGAAGAAGAGACAGACTTTGTGGTTTGACTATAACTATACACCTGATGGTCCAGTCATGCTGTACGGACAGAACAATTATTAGTTTTATTTGTGATGTATCGCTCTGAGAGTCTGAGTCTAAACTCTGTATTTCTACTTACAGGCCTGCTGTTGGGGACTCGATACTTGGGACTGGTGATGGCCACCCCTGGTTGTCGTAACTCCCTGGTTTGATGTGTTTGCTAATTTCTGTTTGGTTTGCTGTTATTATTTGGAGTGCCACTGCTTTGGGGATGGTCTACCTGTCCCCTTCCCATTGTCCCCAGCACTGGCCCACTAGATATTAAGTTATGTTATTGTAGACTCACCATTAGTACACTGCCCCCCCCTGTGAGTGCATTCTAGTTTTATTGTTAAATGATACCGATATTGCTAAACTGATTTAGAACCTGTAATAAAAAGCCTATTTGTACTTTACCTGTTTCTACACCTGTGTCTGCCTTGGTTTTATTATGTAAAACGAACTTGTGTGCTCCTTTATACAACAAGGTGTTTAAATTAAGTAATTCTATTATATAACTATTTCCAGTGGCGCAATTCCACCGGTGGCGTTGTCTGGCAATTAACTTAAATATACCACTATGTCACGTATGCATATATATTCAGATAGGAGTCAAAGTCATGACTAATACGAGATGAGGAATAAATGTAGTGCTGTGTTCTACCTGTCACGTGGGTATGACATTCTATTTTTATTTATTTTTTCTTTAAAGCGGATGCCCTCGTGAACCTTGCAAAGTAGCGTATCTGATAGGCATTATGCACTGGCGTATGTGCTGGCCACATGAATAGCCACGGATCATAGATTATAGTATGCCCTCAAAAAAAGAACACACCACTGAATGCTACAGCCAGGGTTTGCCAACATTGGACTGTCAGAATTCAGGAGATTTCTTTTTTTGGGGGTGCGCAGAACTCCACAACTGGGATCTGGGCCTGGGGGTCATGCATTTTGCATCATAAGATGCATCATGCTGCATCATATGATGCAAAATGCATCACTAGTCATGCTGAAATACTAAAATATCTCAAAACACAGATTGAACACAAAAAATAACTCAGGATTGTGTTGATCGTGTCCCAAACAACAATAAAATAAGATCTGGTTGTCCCAGAGGTGAAGTGGGCCTTTAACAGATATATTATTTTCCTGTGTTCTGTTGACATTTTTGCATGTTTGATACTTTTATCAGGCTTGCTTTACTAGCATGGGTACAATTTCAGCCTTAAAATGCCAGATTACATACAGATTTTATGACTGAAGCAAAGTATAATAAGACATCTTTAATAATGACTTCTCATCTTTAAGTCATTGCTTAAGTGACTATCTGTATGATCTTGCATGCATTGCCCAAACCCCCCAAGCGGGGTGTCTCGGGGTAGCCTGACACTCAGCCTGAATTGACGTTTCATTAAAACCAAAATTTAAAGGGGTGTGGCTAGCGATTCAGGCCAGGGTTTGGAACTAGGCTAGTCTCTGGGTCCTCCCCCAGAAAAAATGTTAACATAGTAGATTTCGTGTGTTCTAGTGAATTTTGGGAGTTTGATACCAAATCCAGGAGAAATATTCAGGAGGAGAAATGCCAATCCAGGAGCATGGCAGGAGATGGGGTCAACATCCAGGAGAATCCTGCCAAATCCAGGAGTGTTGGCAAGCCTGGGTTGAGAACAACTTGTCTAACCAGGCTTACTTCTACGGGGAACTTTGGGGTAGCGTAGTAGGCCTACTCTGTTTCAACTCGGACAAGATAGAGAGAAGGACGGGGATCGTTTTCCGTTTCCGTCCCTCTCTCTTGTCCGGGTTGAAACGATTGAAACCGTACACAGAGCAGAGTGAATTAACATGATACAGAGAACGTCTGTGTTAGAAACCAAATAAATATAGGTTTTCAGTGCACAAACCTCCGTGTAACTTTTGTGTCGGAGATTGTAGCGTCTGTAAAGAGTGACGTCGCAGGCTGGCTCGTCGTGAAAACGGGAGGAATTTGTTTTCCAGTTCAAAGAAGCTTCAAAGCAGTGGAGACTAGAATCCTTACTTTAACAAATGGTGTTTTCTACCAGGATACATTCTTGTTGAAGGCATGTTTGTTTCTTCTTCTACTTCTTCTTTTATGTCTATATTTAATCTATATTTGTATAGATTAAGAACGTAACTTGGTTACTTGGGGGAAAATGGGATTTAGTGAACCACAGGACAGGAACAGTGTTGCTTGGGTGAAAACGTTATAGTAGTAGGGCCTATTAGTTATTTATCTATAAAAACTAGACCAGGTCACCTGGTCGTGCCAGACCCGCAATGAAAACTAGTATGGCACTGAACTAACACATGAACACACAGGATTTTATAGTCTCAGCAACAAAGCGTAGTGAGCTTGTAGATCGGCTGTTTTGACTAGTATGGCACTGAACTAACACATGAACACACAGGATTGTATAGGCTGAGCAGCTGGAAATGTTTGTGAGCTTGTAGATGGGCTGAGGAATTTATAGTGTCAGCAGCTCGTCAGCCAACTCAACTCAGCTGGTCCTGTACAGGTGACGGCACTCAAGGCAATCAGCCGAGCAAGGGAAGGGAGGGGCAGATGAGCAGGCACACTGAGGAAAACAGGGACAGGCACACTGAGGAAAAGAGGGACCGACAGACCGACCGACAGACCGACCGACAAAGCCTTATGTAGGCCGACCCCCTGGGTCTGGCAAAAATAATAATAATCATTCTACTTACATTTAAAGAGGGAACATTTTCTATCAGAGAGAGAATTAACATGACATGCATTATATTTTACACATGATGATAAAGACTGATTGATTGAAGACTTTATTAGAGGTTTGCATTGGAAAAGGTACAGTTTCATGACGGTACAGTTCACTGGTACAAGGTCAACTAAAAGGAGATCCTAGAAAATACTAAGCTTATTTCCACAGGAAACCACTGAAGTATCTCATATAACATTGAATGACAGACGAATAGAACACAGTACTATGCAGTAGATATAGTCAGGGGAAAAAAAAGAATAAACAAAAAACAGTAAGTCTATACAAATAGTAAGTATATACAAAGAAGGGTCAGGGAAGGGTAGGGCTGGGCTAGGTTTGTTTTTACCAGTTGCGAACTGGTAAAACATATTGAAGTGAAAAAGGACCTTAAAGGAGTAGTTCACCCGCAAAAGATTACTAATGCCATGGAGACTTGAGTTCATTAATATTTGTTTGTAGGCCTATTTGTCAAAAGACAAAAATATTATAGTAAATTTACCCCCATTGATTCTGCATGGGGACGCCTAAGGGTGAAAAGTGAGGTCGCACCATCTGTCTTGGCCATATATGGATTCTGTTAGTGTGGTTCCCCTAACAGGGCATCATCTGTGAATACCCATATATGGACTTTTAATACGTCGCAATGTCAGAATGAGTCAGCCATAGCCATATATGGAGATCCGGGTGATGTAGAGTTGATGATGTCAGTTTTGGTCAGCTCCATATATGGAGGTCCGTGACATATGATCAGGGATCTCCATATATGGGCAGTTCAGCATAGGCATTGAGGTCAGCTATAGACATTGAGGTGTTACGGACGGTATGGACGAAAATAGAGCTTCAAATGTCTTAAAATGTAATGGGCAGATTGTCATGAAACTTGATCAGTGCATTCATGCTTCCTGGAGGGTTAACCCTAACCAAGTGTTCCATTGATTGAGCTTGATCTTTTAGCGCCACCATCAGGTCAGAAATAATAAGGGCTGCTTGATTATGGCAACAAATTAACACAATTATTTTTGCTCAATATGATTGATCTTTTCAGCCCTACTTTCCCCTTACCCAGGTTTAAAAAAAAAAGTGCGGTTTGGGGATATATTTTGGACCACAGCCCAGTTTTTGAACTACACTTATTATTTGTATCCTATGCTTCCTCTGTTTTATATTAAACCATTTCTAAAATGCATGACACGTCAGAGTCTGTACGGCCCTATAGTAATGGGTCAGGGTTACAATTGTTGGTGGGGACCGTTGGGCACATAAGGAAGCATGGTTGCAGAAACATTAAAAGCAGATTGGCTACTTTCACCTTACTCACTTTAGACCGTTATTTGCATATTCTTGAACCCTCTAGGTGTGAAGTTATTAACCCATTTAGGCCTAGAGTTATTGAATGCTTTAGCTATTGAACAATAGCAGATATACAAGCTCACAGCGCGGCACTCGAGCTTGTAGATCTGATATTTTTGAAAAACCCGCGATATATACACGTGTATATATATATATATATATATATTTTTTTTTATTTTTTTATTTTTTTTTGTAACTCAAATATTTGCTTCTGGGGGGTCCCTGATACAATATTTTGAGATGGGGGGGGGTCCGTGGCCAAATACATGTAGTTTTGGGGGTCCTTGGCATGAAACATTTTGAGAACCACTGACAGAAACATAGTAACAAAGATTTGCATGAATTTCCATGTTTTTTCAAAAATTGCAGATCTCTACAAGCTCGCAGCGCGGCACTCGGTGCCGCGCTGCGAGCTTGTATATCTGCTATTTTTTTAATATTTAAAGCATAAAATATTTTGCGTAATAATGTGTTCAGGCCTAATATAAAGTCCTTGTTGGATTGCTTCATTCCAGACCAGTGTGTGGAGTCCAGACTGCAGGTGAAGATGAACTCTCCAGACTCAGCCAGGGCCATTTCTATTAAACAGGAGGAACCTGAAGAAAAGCCACACTTCAGTAAGTTTAACCATCGCTATGCAGGGGGGACATGTGCTGAAAATAGTCGATCTACAAGCTCACAACTTGTCAAGTATTATGTTTTAATATTATTTCATACTTTTATGATTGAAATTAACCCATTTAGACCTGAACACAACGTGAAATGAATTATGTTGCTAATATATATTGCAAATACTAATGAGACACAGAAGTGCCACCCGGTTTGAAAGGTACAGCAACATATAGGTGGCAACAATCTAAATCAAGGGTCTTCAAGGGTCCTCAGAGTTACTACTGGGGGTCCTCCAAATTTCTTTGTGACTTTTTCTCCTGTTTTATATTAACCACTTGAACCCTAGAGTCCATATTATGAGAACTTTAGCCAAAGATAGCAGATCTACAAGCTCACAACTGCAGCTTGTAGATCGGCTATTTATCGGCTACAGAGTGAAATGTCAAGTTTATTAAGTATTGACGGTTCAAGTGGTTAAATATCAGAAAACACAAACAAGCATGAATCCAAAATACACTGATGATTGTGCTGTCAAACGATGAAACCATATGGAATTTATGAAAAGGTTCTGGGGGTCCCTGCTTCATCTCTCTCTCAACTAAGGGGTCCTTGGGCTGAAAACATTGAAGACCCTTGAGCTAAATGGGTTACTGTAACATTATATGTATTTATTGTAGTTTTAAAAAAGAATGGAATCACAGGAATGCATGAAATGACATAATTGAAAAATGAGAGCAGGATCCGTTCACTGACTATTTATCTCCGCTCATGTATTTGAGGTGCACGTGAGAGCAAAACACACTGTTTCAAGTCGACATAATACGAGAAATGAGTAGCTTTCTTTTTCTTCGCGGAAGCACAGAAATAACCTCTGTCTTTACTGTCATTCGGGGGAATCGATCGCAACACAACACACCCATCGACGGAAATGGCACACGATTCAAGCGCTAGGTGGGAAGTAGTCTTGGATCACTTCACTTTTCGGGGTTTGATCCGGTCGGGAGCGGAAACCACTTTACGTCATGTTGTAGTCCTAGACGGACTACACTTTGGCCGAAACTATCAAACCAAATTCAGTTTTAACCCCAAATATTCCCCTTCACCAAAGGACATACTTTTAGGGCCTACCTAATAAACCCCTTGATGCGGCGTAGTTTTGCTTTTGGAAAATTGGTTTGGTATTATGCATCTTTTAGTCCAACTCGTGGCGACTGGCAAGACTACACTAGGCTACTCGAGCATTTTAACAGGGATTGGGGAAACAAACGGAGGGAACCAAAACAAAGCGACACCTCTTATCCTGCTTGTGGTTTCAGCCTAGACCGGATCAAACCGCCCGTTGTTAACTCCCAGAAAGCCTGGTGAGGCGAGGTTAGGTGGGAATGCACCTTAAGCAGAAGATACCTAATTTTTGAGTGGCTTTGTGTGTCCCATGTCCATATATGGTCATTTCAGTCCAGAATGAACAGGTTTTTTCAAAAACAAAATGTGTGTCCCATGTCCATATATGGTCATTTCAGTCCAGAATGAACAGGTTTTTTCAAAAACAAAATGTGTGTCCCATGTCCATATATGGTCATTTCAGTCCAGCATGAACAGGTTTTATCAAAAACAAAATGTCTGTCACCTCATGTCCATAATGGTCATTTCAGTCCAGAATTAACAGGTTTTATCTGTCCCGTACGTCCGGAATATGTGTGTAGTGTCCGTCCCGGTCTGATGATTGGATACTTTGAGGATTGGTCAAGCTTCACATGACAATTCAGCCCTCCAGATAAAATCATTAATTCATTCAGAATATAAAGAATGTATAGATCACAGAGTTCATAACTCTAGAACACATAGAATAAAAGTTCACCGCTTCACTTCGAACCGAGGTTTGATTTTTTACATAGAGAATGGAAATTTACACTTTACAAGGAATATAGTGTTAGTTATAATGTTGTTTTTCTGCTCCTAGAAATCCTGCCCATGGTTGTGTGTAAAGAGGAGGTTTCTCCTGAACAGGAGAGGAGCTCCAGTCTGCTCCAGGAGGAACCAGAGCCTCCACACATTAAAGAGGAACAGGAGGAACCAGAGCCTCCACACATTAAAGAGGAACAGGAGGAACCAGAGCCTCCACGCATTAAAGAGGAACAGGAGGAACCAGAGCCTCCACGCATTAAAGAGGAACATGAGGAACCAGAGCCTCCACACATTAAAGAGGAACAGGAGGAACCAGAGCCTCCACGCATTAAAGAGGAACAGGAGGAACCAGAGCCTCCACACATTAAAGAGGAACAGGAGGAACCAGAGCCTCCACGCATTAAAGAGGAACAGGAGGAACCAGAGCCTCCACACATTAAAGAGGAACAGGAGGAGCTATTTCAAAGACCAGAGGAGCCTGATGGTTCAACGTCGACATTACCAGCAGTGAAAATTGAAGACGATGATGAAGAAGACTGTCCGGAAGTTGAAGTCAAGCTTGAATCTGACTCTGAAGTCACTGAAGACAGTGACGATTGGGAGGAGACCAGTGGAGGTGAGTCAGTGTTAAACATGACAGGACTTACATGTGTGGGGGAAAAGAAACTGGGAGTTGAAATAAAATAGGTTGATCAAAATTTTAATTAAATCAGAACTAGACTGCACTCTGTCTGGTGCCAACTTGCAACTTGCACTCATAGTCACTTTCTGAAGAAGATGCAGTCTGTATGTGGGTTATTTATATCAGGTCGCACTTGTTGGTGGTGACGGAGAACGCTGCTCCCTCATTGGCTAAAGGCCCTACCTTTGTTTTGTTTTTTTGTTTTGTTTTTTTAAAGATTTGTTTTTGGGCTTTTTATGCCTTTATTTGATAGGATAGTAGACTGACAGGAAATGGGGAGAGATGGGGAATGACATGTGGCAAAGGTCATCCGGATCGGGAATCGAACCGGCGACGCCAGCAGGCATCATAGCCTAGTATGTGGTATGCGCCTTGACCACTAGGCCAGCGGGCGCCCCGGCCCTACCTTTGTACTGTCGGCCAGAAACACACAGCACCGAATGTAGTACTTGAATGCTTTGCTGGTGCAAGTCATGATTAACAGGGAATATGTAATTGCTCCTCATTTTATACTCGCCAGTTTTAACCTACCTTCTCTCTCTCTCTCTCTCTCTCTCTCTCTCTCTCTCTCTCTCTCTCTCTCTCTCTCTCTCTCTCTCTCTCTCTCTCTCTCTCTCTCTCTCTCTCTTTCTCTCTCAGGAGACACTAGAGAAAAACCTTACCACCGTGAACATTGTGACAAGAGGTTCAGTAAGTCATCTAACCTGAAGAGCCACCAGCGTGTCATCACTGGAGAAAAAACTTTCCTCTGTGAACATTGTGACAAGAGTTTCAGTCGGTCATCCAATCTGAAGACACACCAGCGTGTTCACACTGGAGAAAAACCTTTTCACTGTAAACATTGTGACAAGAGTTTCAGTCAGTTAGGTACCTGAAGAGACACCAGAGTATACACACTGGAGAAAAACCTTTTCACTGTAAACATTGTGACAAGAGTTTCAGTCAGTTAGGTGCCCTGAAGAGACACCAGAGTATACACACTGGAGAAAAACATTTTCACTGTAAACATTGTGACAAGAGTTTCAGTCGGTCAGCTCTCCTGCAGAGCCACCAGCGTAGCCACACTGGAGAAAAACCTTTTCACTGTAAAGGATGTGACAAGAGTTTCAGTCAGTCAGCTTCTCTGAAGACACACCAGCGTAGCCACGCTGGAGACAAACCTTACCACTGTAAACATTGTGACAAGAGTTTCAGTCAGTCAGCTTCTCTGAAGACACACCAGCGTGTCCACACTGGAGAAAAACCTTACCACTGTGAACATTGTGACAAGAGTTTCAGTGACTCATCTTCTCTGAAGACACACCAGCGTGTTCACACTGGAGAAAAACCTTTTCACTGTGGACATTGTGACAAGAGTTTCAGTGGCTCATCTTCTCTGAAGACACACCAGCGTGTTCACACTGGAGAAAAACCTTTTCACTGTGATCATTGTGACAAGAGTTTCAGTGGCTCATCTTCTCTGAAGACACACCAGCGTGTTCACACTGGAGAAAAACCTTTTCACTGTGGACATTGTGACAAGAGTTACAGTCAGTCATCTTCTCTGAAGAAACACCAGCTTATCCACACTGGAGGAGAAAAACCTATTCACTGTAAACATTGTGACAAGAGTTTCAGTGACTCATCTGGCCTGAGGAAACACCAGTGTGTTCACACAGGAGAAAAACCTGATTGATGTCACCAGTCTAACAAGTGTTTCAGTGTGTCAGTAGTGATGCGCGGGCCGGCCCGAACCTGCGGTCCCCCGCGGTCAGCCCACAGGCCGGGTTGAGCTGGGTCAAGAAATGTACACTTTATTGGCGGGGCAGGTTGAGGCGGTCCCGTCCAAATAATATATAATGCGCACCAAGCGTCCTTCACTGCTCGCAGCCAAGCTGTCTAGAGCGTCCGTGTCATGTCATTCTAATTTAGTCCATTGTACTTCCAAGTAGGAGGTTTGTTTTTGACCCAGAAATCAAGAGAAAAAGTGGGATCACCAGGGACGTGCAGAGAATGTTAAGAGAGGCAGGGTCTGAAATTTCTAAAAAGGTGGAAATATTGAAAATAGCCAAGTATGCCTCATTGCAGTGTGCAAAACGGGGCAGAGTTGATTGTGGAGCTATTGAGCTCCGCCCATTGTGGGCAGAGTTGAACTAAGTTTACAGAAGTACTACAGAACGTTTGATTATATGTTTAGTGGCTTAACACACACACACGCTCAAGTCTGAATTCAAGCTGTTTCATTGATTGCTAAATTCAATGAAGTTCAATCAAATCAAGATAAATTGATACACTAACAATTTCCCTGTGATGTGTTAAGGAATATATAATATATTAGTCCAGCAGCCAAGAGGATTTCGGCTGAAGTGGTCCAAAATATTGTCTATTATAAAACCACCTGCTGACCAGATATCTTTTATATGGGGTTGTATGTGCACTTACTATGCCTCCATGTCTGTGATGTGTTATAAAAGGTCTTACAACTGAAATTAATTATATGTTTTATTTGAGGGTGAATCGAGTTAATAGCATTTACATTCTCTGTTAATATAAGTTTCTTCCTTTTCCCTTTTTGAAAGGCAAGAAGGGTTTAAAAGTAACAGTATTTGTCCTCCAATAAAATAGAATTGAAGTCAATTTATAGAACTTAAAAGCCAACATTACTTGTGATTTCCACCAGGTGGCAGCAGACGGTCCCTCCATTAATAAATCCCTGACACAGATCACCAACCTCTGTCCTCCTATCTGACCTTCAGTGGTGGAAAAAAGTACTCAAATGTTTTACTCATGTATCAATACGGCAATGTAGAAATACTCTGTTACAAGTACAAGTCCAGAATTCAAAATGTACTTGAGTAAAAGTACAAGTACAAAATGTTTGAAAATAGCAGACCTACAAGCTCACAACTCGTCGTGGTGCAACGTGTTGTGAGTTTGTAGATTGGTTATTTTCAAATACAGCCCTATACATTTTGGCCATTTGAAAATATTTTTAATACATTTATAAACGTGTGAAATAATACATTCTGCATTATGTACTTTCTACTTTTGGTACTTTAAAGGAGTAATTCACCCCCAAAATGACCTTTTTTTTTCTATTTATTACTCCCACCATGGAGACTTTACTTTTCCGCATTCCTAAGACAAAAAATAGTGAATTTACCCCCATTGATTCCGGGATGGGAATGGGGTAAATTTATTGTAATAAAATTATTGTCTTAGGAATGCGACAAAAAACTTAAAATATTATTGAACTCAAGTCTCCATTGTGTGAGTAATCGATAGAAAAAAAGGTCATTTTGGGGGTGAACTACTTCTTTAAGTAAATTGGTTTTTACTTTGTTTGTACTTTTGTTTGTACTTTTTCCAATTTTTGTTTTGTTTTACTCGTTCCGTCACTGGAAGAAAGGCATTATGCATAATATGCATCAACCAAAGGCAAGCTCTGCCAGTGGGTACAAGAGCCTATTCAGACACACAAACAAGATCAAGGTCAACTCATAAAGACATCATTACACTCCCACCCACACTCACACCCACAGGCAAACCAAGAGCCGCCACAACACAGAGGACTCCACATCTGCATCTGCATGCCAGTGGTGGATAGTAACTAAGCACACACACATTTCCTATTTTCTTACTTTAATTGATTGGGCTACTTTTCTTTAGCATAATCGTAGTGGCCTACTCCACTACGATTCAAATATTGTACGTTTTACTCCATTACGAGCATTCACACTACAGCTTCAGTTACTAGGCTACTTTGCAGATTTAGGTCATTATAGCCATCTACAAGCTGCTATTTTTGAAAAAAATAAAATTAAAAGGTTTTAGGGCACGGTCACACCGAAGTTTAATTTCTACCAATGAGGGTGGATTATTTCTGCCAATGCTTTTCAATGAGAACGGAGCTTATTTTTGCAGAAATCGCCGAATGGCAAGAAACCGCTCCATTCCCATTGAAATGCATTTGGCAGAATCCGCCCTCATAGGTAGAATAAAAGTGTGGTGTGACTGTGGCACTGTGCCCATACAAATGTTAATACTTTACTTTGGTGATACAGCATGCATTTAAAAAGTATTTATGTCATATTGTTTATGTCCCAAGAACGTTTTTCAAAAGGTTTGAGGCTAAATTACCACTCCTGAATATAGAGCCTCTCTCATTTTGAATGGCTCCCCCCCTCCCCCCAAATCGTTTGGGCAGCAAATCTGAACAGCCTGTTTTGAGAACCCGTGGGATGCTTTTTACCTCCGCCTTCCCAAAACCAGAGAAAGACACAACGGTCAGAAATGGGACTTTGTGAGGATAGAAGGTGCTAGTGGGACCCCAAAAAAAGGTTTTAAAATAGGAAAAGTGAAATTTCATGGTGTATCACCTTTAAGTATATATATACCGGTATACACATACATATATATATACATACACAGACACACACACTCACAATTACACATTATATATATATATATATATATATATATATATATATATATATATATATATATATATTATTTTTTTTATTTACATTTTTATCCCACAATTTTGCAACCCATTTTTCACTGGGGCGCTGCTCTCCCTCTGCCAACCTGGGGAACCAGGAACCCCGAACTGAGCTCATGCTTCCTTCAGTGCATGAGGAGTGAGCGGGCCGCTTTTTATCACCTGACAGGGGGGAGCTTCCCTGGTTGGACGTAGCACGTGGAAGGAACACGTTATCCCGGGCTGGCCATGGGGGGAGGCATTATAGAGACCAGGATTCCAGGCAAGTAGAATTTTGTGACGGGGGTTGCATTTCTTTTAGGTCTGTCAGGTGTCTTAAAGATGCCACTCCCCCCCCCAACTCAATACCTATACTGAAAAAGTAATGAACAAACCAATAGGATTCAATCAGAGAACACCTGTATGACATTGAACACTTGATTTGTAGAGGATTATTGGTAGAGGATTGATTGGTTGGGCAGCCCAGGGGGCCCCAACTTGCCTCCGAGCTCCATGGTTTGCCTAGACCAGGGGTCTTCAATGTTTTCAGGCCAAGGACCCCTTAGTTGAGAGAGAGATGAAGCAGGGACCACCACAACCTTATCATAGATTCTATATAGTTTCATTGTTTGACAGCAGAATCATCCGTCTATTTTGGATTCATGTAAATTTGTGTTTTCAGATTAACCACTTGAACCGTCAAGACTTAATAAACTTGACCTTTCACTCTGTACTTAGTCTGCTCTTTTTCCCCACTACACCAAAGCTCTTTGCCGAAAATAGCCGATCTACAAACTCACAACGCCTCGTTGAGCTTGTAGATCTGCTATTTTTGGCTAAAGTTCTCCGAATATGGACGCTATAGGATTCAAGTGGTTATTATAATAGGGTTCAAGTGGTTATTGTTTTGTTTTACTCGTTCCGTCACTGGAAGAAAGGCATTTTGCATAATATGCATCAACCAAAAGCAAGCTCTGCCAGTGGGTACAAAAAAGGAGAAAAAAAGTTTCTATCACTTAAAGATTTGGAGGACCCCCTGTAGTAACTCTGAGGACCCCCTAGGGGTCCCGGAGCCCCTGTTGAAGACCCATGGCCTAGCCTAAAAACCGCCCCCTGCGTACCCTAAGAGAGTATTTTTCTACATTGTGGTATTGCTTTTCTTTTACTTGAGTTACTACTTCCTCCATTAGTGATCTCACCCCCACCACAGGCAAATGAAGAGCCACCTCAGACAGACATCTGCACAAGCACACTGCTAATGCAATAAGGCCAGACACAGTGATCTGATGTCTACAGAATATCTATCTGTCTATCAACTCAAAGCTCTGAACATGCATGTCTCCAATCCCTTGTTTTATGGGCCCCATATATGCCTGTGTGTGTGTGTGTGTGTGTGTGTGTGTGTGTGTGTGTGTGTGTGTGTGTGTGTGTGTGTGTGTGTGTGCGTGCGTGCAGCCTGCACGTCATGTGAAAGATAGGCTATTGTTTGACAAAGGTCTGCTGTCATACACCTTATGGGTACTATGATTCAGACAGGCCAGGTTCATTATCTATGTCTATGACATCATTGGGGGCAATTATATGTTAATGGACGGTAATCTTTTCCCCCCCAAAAACAAACAAAGAGTTTGGACAGGGTTGCTTTGTAAAAGAGGTTTTTGTGCAAGACATGAACTTCACTCAAACATAAAGCAAGAGATATTTCCATATTTTTCCATGCAAGATTATCTGACACTAGCAGATCTACAAGCTTCATTGAGAGCTCATGTAGATCGGATATTGTCAAATATAGGTCTAAAGTGAATCGATGCCGTGACTCATTTTGCTGGGGACCCCCCTGTAAACTCCTCAAGGACCCCTGGGGGTCCCCCAGACCCTACTTTGATAACCACTGTAGTGATTTTAAGCTATTTCTGAAGAGGAGACAATATGCATGATGCAATATGCATCATGTTGCACATATTATGTTCAAGTGTTATAGATATAGAAACATTCGTCATCATCATTATTATATTTCAAAAGATGTCACACTTGAGGGCACAGCTGAAGCACACGCATTACGTGTGCACTTTAGCCTAAAACATAAAACTTAAAGACAGCCAGGAAAGATAACGGGGCGTCCTGCAAAAACCTAAAAAGCCTCGAAGGCAGGGTATTTCTCTGTCTAATAATGCCATTATGATCCATGCTGCTGAAAAGAGAGAGAGAGAGAGGGAGAAAAAAAAGCCTCCTTCTGTTAAGGCAGCAGCATTGACGCAAGCATCTGTTGACGTCAGTAGCTGCAGTGAATGAGAGGGGGGAGGGGAGAGAGAGAGAGAGAGAGAGAGAGAGAGAGAGAGAGAGCGGGGAGGGGGGGGGGGGGGGGGGGTTGGTGTTTGCCTTCACAAACCAGCGCCAACGAGCGTCACTGGCACAAATTCATTCTCAGTGCCAGTGGTGTAAAGTGACTACGTACATTTACTCGAGTAGGTTACTTTCTGTACTTAAAAGAGTAGTTCACCCCCAAATTGTATTTTTTTCTATTGATTACTCACACCATGGAGACTTGAGTTCAATAATATTTTTGGGTTTTTGTCGCATTCCTAAGACAACAATTTGATTAAAGTAAATTTACCCTGATGGTTTCCCCATCCAGGACCATGCATTTGGGTCCCCATCCGGAATCAATGGGGGTAAATTTACTATAATCACATTTTTTGTCTGAATGCGGCAAATACAAAAAAATAAGTCTCTATGGCATGAGTAATCAATAGAAAAAAAAAGAACATTTTGGGGTGAACTACTCCTTTAAGTGCGATTATAAGATATTTTTTTTAGCTTTTAGAGTATTTCCATGTTTCAGTAGGCTACGTTTACTTGTTCTACTTCACTACATCTCAGAGGCAAATATTCTACCTTTACTCCACTACAATTATTTGAAAACTTTAGTTTTTGCAGGTATAAATTATATTATAAAACATAGATTAACTACCTTGCCACTATTTTATACCTATAGGCCATTTGAAAATAGCCGATCTACAACACGTCGTGAGCTTGTAGATCTGCTATTTTCAAACATTTTGTA
This sequence comes from Nannobrachium achirus, assembly GCF_963921795.1. Lineage (NCBI taxonomy): Eukaryota > Metazoa > Chordata > Actinopteri > Myctophiformes > Myctophidae > Nannobrachium > Nannobrachium achirus. The sequence continues at coordinate 13,697,250 of NC_137833.1, read as the reverse complement.
CTTTTACTTTTGGTACTTTTTGACACCAATAGACCTATACTTCCATACTTTAATTCAAGTTAATTTTGAATTCCGGACTCTTACTACGTAACAGAGTAGCCTATTTCTACATTGCAGTCTTGATACTTTTACATAAAGTAATTTAAGAAAAGAATGTGAGTAGCCTACTTTTTCCACCACTGTTCATTCTGCTAGGGCTGGATGCTTGAAACTGACAGGCGTAAAAGCATGGCTTCCCTCTGCTGCTAAACAAAGATTTGCTTTCAACTTCAAAACTAGCCAGGAACCCCAGAGGGGGTCCCCAAATTATTTTGAGGGGTCCCCAGATGTTTAGCTAAATGTTAACATTGTTTTCTCACTCAACAGACCAACATACAGTATAAGTGTATACAGGGTATCTGCACATTTATTAAGTGACAATGTAAGGATTTAAAGACCTTTCTAGTACCTCTGGTCAAACATTGGTCAAATTGTCAAATATTAGAGGCAGAAATTGTGAAAATAGCAGATCTACATGCTCATGTAGATCGGCTATTTTCACAATGGAATAGATTGAGTCAGTCAAACTAAATGTACTGCCAACTCAATTCCAAGTGCCTGTGCAGGGTGGGGGGTCCCCAGTTCAAATATTATTTTGGGGGTTGCGGCCTGAAAAGGTTGAGAACCACTGCTATAGGCTATTCATCCTACAACATTTTTATCAGTTTTTTCGTCTGTGTGGTAGATGTAATAAGAGTGGCATTGAAAATGGAACCCAGATGGATGTAGTAATTGGAATATGATCCACTCACTGGTCATAAATAAATGAGTAGTAGGCCTATGTGAGACGGAACAGGTGTCAACCGAACAGGTGTCAACTGGCCATGATGATGGCAGGAGAAAGTAAATACTTTTAAACGTCAGATATTCCTTTTTTTTAGCGGTGGTAAACCGCTCCATAGAGTGGCTGTGCGTGTGTCTGTAGCCTTTTTCCTCAGCAAAACATGTGTGCGTAGCATAGCCTGTACATCTATAGACTCAAATTTTGTCTGTAGCCTTTTTCATCAGCGTTTTGCTATGGCAAAACATGTGTGTAGCATAGCCTGTACATCCTAGACTCAAATCCTAGTCTGAAGACGTTATGCAAGCACGACCACCGCTCACTTCACATTGGGTGTGATTTCTTTTTAATCAAGTCAATATCTGAATATTGTAATATCTTATTGGAGTGTTATCAACCTTTCCAGATTTCTAGTTAAATCCGGTGTGCATGACTTGTTACTGTTTCTAACTGCGAGTGCAAATGGGCCAAGTAGCCTACATTATTTTACTTGACCCATTTGCACTCACAGTTACACATACATAGGGTCACATGTCATGTCATGCCGAGGAGGTTCCAGGTGGTCCCCAGCTAAATGATGGGAGAGCTGGTAACCAAATGGACCCCTTGTAGATCTTTAACTCTTGACAGTGTAGAATGAAAATATGGATTTGTTTTTTACCTCTCAAGACTTCAATTATTGTTAAACATCTGCATTACTTAATTTAAAAGAAGTCTAGCAATTGCACAATGTAGAAGAATTGTTATTTTTGATATTTTGACATAATGGACCTCAGCAGCTCAAAACTACTGAATTAAAATGACGGGGTAAAAAAAACACACTCCTGACTGACTACACACGCACACACACAACATTGTAAGCCAAGCTGGTTGCGTCATTGCCCCCCCTCCACTACGCCAGTAGTGCCAGTGACACTCCTCCGAGCATTATTTACAGACAATTCTCAAGTTGCACTCAGCTTGCTTCCAACAGCAAAAGAAAACCGCGCTGACAGACAACATCGCAGCGTAAAAAAAAAGCTATTCGTCCAAAGCTGCGGTCCTATTATAAAACCATGCACGTTGGCTCGATGCGTTTCTGCCTAGCAGCAACTGGATTGGGAAGTTTTCAGACGGATCCAGGACTCGTGTCAGACGCAACAAGTGGAGTGTTTCTGTTTCGACGACACTCGTGGAGTGACGATGATGAGGATGACGACGAAAGGTATCTAGTTCACACAGCAGTACACGTGCACCAAGACCAACACACTGCTGGAGGAGAAAGGAGGAGGTTCATCATCACCACAGCTATTCTATTCTTCTCTCCCTTCTTCACAGATGTTGCCAACAACAGCCAGGAGGAAGGCATTCGCTGCTGGCCACAACTCGGCGCGTACTGGAGGAGTCCTCCTTTTTGTGCCATCCATCCATGATCTTCTTACCAAGAATGATGATGTTGCCAACAACATGCTGGACAGCCATCATCTCCAGCAGCACCACGGGGGTCCCGCTGTAGCCTGGTCAATCCTGTAGTCACATCGGCACGACCTTCAGGAGGGGCAGGGGGAGGAGGAGAGTGACTTTTTAGAGCTCGTTAATTCTCTCCACATGGTTCCCGGTGCAGTGACGGCTGTGCGTCATCTGCTACTGATTATTAGACTTGCATGTTGCAGTCTGTCTGACGTCGCTAAGAAGAACTACCAAGGAGGAGGGGGGGGAAACTCATCCAGAATCAGAACTGAGAATTTCAAATAAACACCTCTCCTCTACTTTATGAATAAAATCGTCCGGGATGACGACGGTAGGAGGACAGACGTGGAGGAGGATATCAACAAGTTGTTGCCAGTCTGCCTGTGCGTAATTCCCCTTCCTGCACGCCGGGGCGCAGACAGGAACATCCTCATTCCTCGGGTCCACACACACACGTGATCATCAGCATTAAACCATCTCTGCAGGAGATAATAATCAACAAACTCTAAAGCCCTTTCTATTTCTGAAATATTGATTGATTGAATACTTTATTAGAAGTTTGCATAGGAAAAGGTACAGGAGGAAAGTGCATTTCACTGATACAAGGTCAACTAAAAAGGATAAAGACCACAAGAAAGCTGTTAGGCTTGTTTTAGCATTGGGATCCCACTGTACTCAATTCATACAAATAGACATCTCGTTGTTCAGTCAGTCACTGGAAGAACAACCCGCAGGCCGGGCAGCTTGTTCCTCAAATCGCCGCCACCACACGCCAACTTTGCGCGCACGCACAGCACAGCAACAACAGCACGCTGGAAAGAGGACGTGCGAGCGAAGACATCTGAATGAACGTGACTGCGATTTGTTGCTATTTCTCTGCTCCCATCCCTCAACCAGTTGCATGTGTTACTATTATTATATATCCCGCCGGCTGAGAGCGTATGAAAGCGTCTCGTTGTGGTGTTGTTGTTATCGCCTCAGTGACTGATTGGTTCTTCAGCGGCGGCGGCGGTGGTGGTGGACTGGAGGACACGCACGCTATCCAGGAAGGCAAGCGGCAAATGTCGAAGAAACGGAAAAGTCCTGACGACGACAAGGGCGTCGAAGAACCCCAGGGTGCGGGATGCAGCCATCCTCCTCCAGGTAAGTGAGCGAGCACCAGCTCCAAAATGGCAGGCTGACAAAGTTGAATTAAGGTGCAGGTATGTGTGAGATCCACTACTAGACCACGAAGGAGCCAGGTAGTCCCCTTGCCTGGGCCCTGGGACTTCCCTACCACACAGTAGCATTATGGTTTGATTGATTGAATGTTTTATTAGACAGAAATATAAAAACATCACAACTAGACCTACAGTCATACACTTTGTCTGGCTGTCTGGGCCCTGGGACTTCCCTGAAAATCCCTACTACACTACAGTAGCATATGGTTTGATTGATTGAATATTTTATTAGACAGAAATATAAAAACATCACAACTAGACCTACAGTCATACACTTTGTCTGGCTGTCTGGACCCTGGGACTTCCCTGAAAATCCCTACTACACTACAGTAGCATATGGTTTGATTGATTGAATATTTTTATTAGACAGAAATATAAAAACATCAGTCATACACTTTGTCTGGTTGTCTGTTATTTGTCTGTCATTTATGAATTGAATACAATTGATTGATTTAATACTTTATTATACGTTTGGATAAACTACAGGACAGTAAAGTTCACAGACTAAAAGGATAAAGACCACAAGAAAGCTTTTAGGCTTGTTTAAATTGGGGGCATTTTTTCTCAATTCATAGGCTACTAAAGAAGGGCCCCAATGTAAACAAGCCATTGTGCTTTCTTGGGTTTAAATCCTATTAGTTGACTGTGTATCTGAACTTAACTGTCCTACTGCTGTGCTGCCTCTGGGCAACTGATTTCCCCCTTGGGATAATAAAGGTATCTATCTATCTATCTATCTATCTATCTATCTATCTATCTATCTATAAATCAATCAAATTGTTTAAAAGGATTACACCAAAAAAGCCCTTCCGGTCTTGTTTCCATTGGGGTCCTATGATTCAATTCCTCAACATAAACAAATATTTATATGGGGTCATGGACATACAAAATGAGTAGACAACAATATTACAAGAAACACAAAGACAAAGAGCTATAGCCTTAAATGACCTGTGCAGGTCTGTAACTCCGGGAGTGCACAAATGGGGGGTCCTTAAATGGGGGTCCTTGAAAATAAAAAAGTTAGATAACCACTGTCCTACTGGACTCATAATGTGCCATATACGGTACATATTGTCATAGTAAATCAGTATCATACACTGAGGGAAACCTGGAGACTGACTTCAGTATGTTGGGTCTTATGATAAAAAATAAGAAGGTAATGTTATGTCAAAAACAAAACAAATCTAAAATTTTCCTCGGACAAGGCTCTTGCCATGGACCCTTAGTCCAGGCCAAGGGTCTTCAACATTCTTCAGGCCAAGGACCCTTTAGCTGAGAGACAGACAAAGCAAGGGACCCCTGCTACAGTATATATTGTATAAAAAATTGGTTTCCATATTAAGGTTTTTCATAGATTTCACTGATTCATTTGACAGCACATTAGCTTCTCTATTAATTCATGTCAACGTGTATTTCCAGACATTATTTCACCACTTAAAGCCTCAATACTTATTGTAAACTCAACCGTTGGCTCTGTACTTGTTTCACTCTTTTTGACTCCAAAAATAGACAATCTACAAGCTCATGCTGTGCCTGCAAGGTGTTGTGAGCTTGTAGATCTGCTATTTTGTTCCACTCAGAAAGTCAGAATAAGGATGCTAGGGTTGAATTGGTTAATTTGTTAAAAAAAAAGTTCCTATCATACAAAGATTTGTTGGCCCCCCTGTAGTAACTCTGAGGACCCCCTGGGGATTTCGGACCCCCTGTTGAAGACCCCTGATCTAGTCCACTGTTTCTCAACGTCGAGTCTAGGGACCCCCAGGGGTCCAAATGCACAGTTGGGGGTCTGTAACTCTCTTCAACCGAATTGACCAATAAAGTCTGTAAGGGTCCATTTGGTTCCATTTGTACACTCAGTGTACCCAAGTCTCAGTCGACTCGGGTAAACCCTTTCACTTGCATTGGTTGAACCATATCCATTGACCCCTTTCAAAAGCCAGCTTCTGAAATCTGAATTACCTTCGCTGGCTTTGTGGCCATTCATTAGTCATAATTGTCAAATACTGTAGGGCCCTGGATTATTCTTTATTCATGAATATGAGTCCAGGAAGAGATTCCATTATATTAACCTCGCGTCACCAGCCTTTCCACCGCAGAGTCAAGCCTGGTATTTGTTACCAAACTGGACGATGTGATCGGGTTTCGGAAAAAGGAAGAAAAATAATCATGGTTCCGGTTGGCATTGCTTTTGTTCCCCACATAATATGAATCAATTAGTTTAGCCTCACCAGTCGTGCCATCAGTTAGAATAACAGATGGACATACCAAACCATTATTATACCAAACCAAACACATTTTAAACTAGGGGAATTATTTTGGAGGTGCACAGGTTCCGGTCAGGTTTCCGGTTGCGTAAAGTTATTTCGGCTACGACCGGATCTGAAACCCGGAAATGGCATTGTTCCCAGGCTTTTGATAGAGGACATGGTCGTCCTCAGTTGCACAAATGGAATGGAATGTATTGAACTCAAATAGGTCGTCTTGGCTGGTATTCTGTGGTTACTCACTTTAATTGCATCATGTTGCATCATATGGCAAATGTATATGAAACATGTCTGTCTTTCTCATGTTGGTCTTTTGTTGAGTATCTTTTTCAAACGTTCTTTCAAGCTCTCTCAGTATATGATTTCAATACCTTTAGCGAAGTGTACAATCCAGACTATAATTAGGGAGAGCAGTCAGTCAGTAGGAGGTCAGTCACAAAATGCATTATCTATTCACTCGCTTCAGCGACTGATCTCAAATTTAACATGGCATTGGCCATTAGCATTATACACATGGTGACGGAGCCCGAATTTCATTTGTCCCAAATTCTAGCTATTTATTAGCGTTTCTTCACTCTACAGCCTGTTGTCAGGGTTACGGTCCGTTCCTCCAGGCCATGGGATCTGTAGCCCCGGGCCCACACACACCTCTCTCACAGTTAGGAATGTTGCAGTCTCTCTCTCTCTCTCTCTCTCTCTCTCTCTCTCTCTCTCTCTCTCTCTCTCTCTCTCTCTCTCTCTCTCTCTGCATGGGTCACGCATGCAACGGGTGATGTGTGTCTCATCTTCCAACGGGTATAGAAAAATTATGTGGAGCAAATACATCCTCATACTTCTATTCACCTAATTTTGCTGTTAAATTATTTGTATCAATCATTGCGACCGTAGGTCGCATTTACTACCAAAACCTCCACGGGCTGTCTGTGAGTCCCCCAGGGACCCCCAGGTCCCTGGGGGACCCCCAGATGTAAAAAATGACCAAATGTGCTCACACGTCACACTTTTTCCCTGCTTATATCTCCGCACCCGTTGACCCGATCCATGCCAGATTTTACACACACACTCCTTGCCTGCCAAACTACAACCTCCAAGGACCCCCGGAGCCCCAGGGACCCCCAGGTCCCTGGGGGACCCCCAGATGTAAAAAATGACCAAATGTGCAAAAATGACCAAATGACCACCCCAACGGGGCTGCTCACGGGGAATTCCCGGGGACCACCGACTCCTGCTGCTCCAGAACGGATGCAAAAGTGGTGGCGCCCCCAGTGGAGGACCCCCTGCCACTGCAGCGCACATAAAATGCCGTAACTCGGGCTAGGAGCGTCCGGGAGAGCCGGGGCCGGTACCTATTCGTCCGCCAAGGCAACGCGGAGACCCCACCCCTCATTTCTCACATGGCCCTATTCTAGCGCCACCTTCAGGCCGAACTTTAAAACACATTTTTGGACACTGCTCCTACAGTTTTTGCCCTAAAATCACGAATATCACTACACAGCATGTCTACACTCATGTCATCAACATGGATCAGGAAGATTTGGGAAAAACAAATTTTTGCCCTATTTGTGGAGATAAGCCACCTACGGTCGCTTATCTCCCGATTAGGGAGTCTTACTGGTAAATATACACTCCTCCATGGGCTGCTCCTTACATTATTATGCTCCCACATATTCTCACGCACGCACCATGCAGTTACAGTTACTTTCCCCATAACCCACACTCTGCACATATTTTGCAGCACATATATTCGAACGGGTAAGGTCTAGTTTATCCTATTCTTTATTTCAGCCTTAATTGTGATAGGGTGACAGGTGACTCCTGTACTATGAAACCAACATTGTATAGACCACTCTCATTGTGAGCTTCACAAAAAACCTCATGAATTGCAGAGGTGGGAAGTAACTGTACATTTACGTACTGTACTCCCAAGTCAAAATTTGAGGTAATTAGTGTGGTTTCCCAACAGGCGCAACAAACACTACTATAGTACTATAGTACTGCTACTTTATTTATTTATGTCTAGATAAACTTACCCAATCAGGAAGCAGCATTCTCGGTGACGTTCAATGGGGGAGTGGTGCTAGCTTGAGGATTGGTCAAGCTTCACATGACGATTTGGCTATGCAGACAATAAACAGGCAACCACACTCGCAATTTCCCAGTTTTGCATCTTTCTAGTTTTACTTTACTGGGGTTCTGGAGATTTCTGCAAAAATCCGCTCCATTGATTCCCATTGTAATGCGTTAGCAGAATCCACCCCCATAAGTAGAACTAGTAAGACGCCTCAGGGATACATGTGACGAGGTCGTGCCAATTCTTGGCCATCTGGCCAGTGATCGGACCAGTTACCCATATATGGAGATCCATGTACTGATGGTACATCCCTTTTCTGCCCATATATGGAGATCCCTGTCTGAACCAGCCACAGAAATATGGGCTGTCTTCCTCCATATATGGGCATTCCCATATGAAGTCCTGTTAGATATGGGCTTAATATTAGCCATCAGGGATCTCCATATATGGGCATAAAGGGGATTCTGTTAGAGTGGTTCCCATGACATCACAACATACAATCTCTTTTATGACCATACATGGAGAATCCTATCTGAACCAGCCACAGACATATGGGCCATGTCTTGGCCATCTGGCCAGTGATGTATATCGATGACATCAGGGATCTTCATATATGGGCATAAAAGGGATTCTGGGGAATACCCATATATGGACTTTTACATAGGTGATGTCACTCGTGATATCACCTGTGATGTGTCAGGGGAACCACAGTGTCAGGCGTGACCTACCTTCAGACAGAGATACACGGACAAGATACGTCGGTTTTCATAGTAAACTTGCGACCTACGGTCGCAAAAAGTACGTTTTACACCACTGCTCCTGTAGGCCTACTATGTAAACAAAATTGTAGCACCACTCTCATGGTGGCGAGCTTCACTAAAACCTTCTGAATTGTGCGCTGGAGCTGCTCTCTAACATTACAAATGGCCCTTGTGTGGTCCAAAAAAATGGTCCTGTTGAGTTGTTGTGCACACAAACATGTGACCCGACTGTTGGCTCCGTGTCCTTTTGGGTCTGCGCCCAAACAAAGAGTTTCCCTTGGCTAACGCGGAAGGAGAATGGGGTACTTCCTTCTCCTGCGGCGTCTGGCATCTGTCACTGCCAAGGGGGGGTGTGCGTGCCTTCTCTAACCCACGGTTTCCGAAAACACTGGGTCGGGAGCCAATTCTGGGTCGAGCCGTGGGCCCATTTTTATGGGTCACGAGTTAAAGTATCCCTTTTTTTAAATGTCCCGATTCATTTTTTTCAATCATCTATTTTCAGAAATAAGAGCAATGTTAAACATCTTTCAAAAGAATTTAATACATTATAAAAAATACAAATAAACTGTGAAAATAGCCACTTGTACATTGTCTAGTTTCACTATAGTTTGTTTATATAGGCAGATGGCCGGCCGCCCACCTGGGGCCAGGTTCTGTTTGAGGTTTCTGTCCGTTAAAGGGGACTCTTTCCCTGGACACCGTGGCCAAGTGCTGGCTCATGATGGATTCCTTGGGTCTCTGTATGTTATTAAAGAGTGTGGTCTTGCACTATGTAAAGTGTAAATGAGATACTTACTGTATCTTACTGGGCCTATATACTGTTTAAATAAAATGTATTTGACTTGACTGGACTACTGTCATCACAACTGACATCACAAATTCTAGTGTGGACTAACAATTACATGCTATGAATGAAGCGCGTGACTTGTGAATGATGACACTATTATAAGGCTCACATATCGTTGCTCCTAACTCCATATTCTAACTTTTTGTCGAGCTTGTGGATCTGCTACTTTTGTTCGTCCGTGTGTCTGTGAGCAGCTAATCTCCGGCACCGTTACTTGCAGCAAACTCTGCACACATTCCCTGGATGCTAGAGCAGAACCTCCAGTTATAGCGCAAACAGAGGGCACATTTTTGGAAAACCTTTTTGTTGTTGTGTGCCTCAAAATGCTTCAAGTCACAAAGCGTTTTACTCTAACAGATTTTGTTGTGAAAGGCTGAGGAAGAAATGCCACCCTTTTCACCTATTATTATTTCGCCTATTATAGCGCCATTAGGAGGCCACAATAACCTACTTAACCTGGCAGAGACCTGTGCTCCGAGGAGCACCTTTTCAAGTTTAATTTGAATCCTGAAAACTGTAACAGTTATGGACATATGATGTTTCCACCCGACAGAATCGATATGCGAGTCCTTGTGCAGCTTGATCTGCGCTCAGATCTGAACCGTGGCCCTTTGCTGCATGGCATGTCCCTTCCCCATCTCTCTCTCTCCTGCCATGTCTTGTCACTCTCCACTATCACAATCAAGTAAAGGCTTGAAAACGTTTTATAAATATTATTTTGCATCGTTGGGTGCAGGGTTTCACTCATAATATTGGTTTATAGTTAGTGGCCAAGCCCAAAGTGCTGAAGCCACTATTGTATTTGGCATTATTATTCTCCCGACACTTTTTGCAACAGTGCAGTCGCCTTTTACAAAACTTGGCAATATGGTAGAGAGCTATGCCAAATGGCGAAAACACGAAACACTCAAGCATTGGCCAAAGGGTGGCGCTGTAGCAAGCCTTTGAAAGTGCAAACTTTGAACAGGTATAGCTCATGCCCTGTTTGACCTACAGCCACGAAACCTCTATACACTTATGCATCTCCTCGTGCTGAACAACTTTGCCACTTTGACTTTTGACATCTGACCTTTAGATTTTGAATTATATGAAAAACTGTTAAAATCCATCTCCTCCTGGGATTTTCGCGCAATATGCACAAAACCTTTTATACATGAACTTTGGACCAATATCTAAAAGTTTTTTTTTTAAATTATCTTTGTATTATAAGCCAATGAATATTGTAGTTTTATGAAAATGATTCTTCTGCCCCAAGTCACATTTTCATGACACTTTGAATTTCAAGTATATTTGACTTGATCAAATGGCAGCTGCAATACATAGAAAGGTGTCAGCATTCGGTGCAGATGCTTTGTGATGTGAATATGACCCAGCTATTGTACAGCCTCTGAAAACAGACACATCCGATGTGCTCTCTCTGTCTCTCTCTCATTCTCGGTTTCCTCCCAGAGTGCTCATGCTTCTTGTGTTTTCTCATGGAGGTTGGTTTTTGTTCGCTACCATATCCGTGGCCCAGGGGCCCAGCCAGTCAGGAGAGCAGGCATAGAAATGGGGGCATTGAGATTCGTATCAGGGACCACAAAGCACTTATTGTCTCGGCCTCTCTGTGTGCGGCCTGGACGTGACGATTATTAGAGAGTCACTCCTGCACACAGGTCTGCTCCCCTGGTGTCCCCCCATCCATCCATCCATCCATCCATCCAGCACCACACAGGTTAGCTCTGGTCCATAGCATTAGTGGAGTTCTCCCTAACGCTATGTTCCTTTACCTGCGCTCTGGCTTGGCAAAACCGGAAAGCCGTCGTCTGGTCCGAAAATAACAAAAGCTGTTTCGCCCCTCACCAAACCAAAGGTATCAGTGAGGAGTTGAAAGCTTACTCTACTCCTTTAACCCCCACCACGCTTAAAATACATTTCTAGGGTGAAATTAAAAATATTCCACCGGATGGAGTCTCCATTTCTTCTAGTTTTTCACTATTTGTCCTCGCCATCAAGCTCCCAACTTTACTGCCGTGCAGGTCAGAGGACCGCATTAACAGAGCATTAGTCTTGTTGGGTGTTATTCGGCTCAGTTTCGTAAAAAAAAACGTCTTCTACCAGTAAGAGTGTCTGCATCCGGTGGAATAGCTTTCATTTCGCCCAAGAAATGTATTTTAAGTGTGTGTAAGGCTCAGACTGCGTCCACTAAGTAGAATAAGCTTTCAACTCCCCACTGTTACCTTTGGTTTGGCGAGGGGCGAAAGACGACACGGCTTTTCAGTTTTGCCAAACCGGAGCGGAGGTAGAGGAAAATAGCATTAGGGAGAACTCCACTAACGCTATGGACCAGAGCTACACACAGGTCTGCTCCCCTGGTGTTCCCCCATCCATCCAGCACTAGGCCACCGTAGACCTGGTCACAGCAGAATATCAACCACAATTCCTATAGAGCAGTGGTTTTCAACATAGATATACAAAGCTAGATACCTCATCCGCCGCTGCAGTTCATTGGAGCGACGTGTAACAACTGGAGGCCGGGCATATGGAAAAACTGAGGGACCGCTGCCAGGCAAAGTGACTACTGGCCAATCACAGCGCGTCTTTTCCAGGACTTGTCAATTAAATTCAACAGAGCTTTATTGGCATGTTTCCATCCAGTTCCTGATGTTGCGCAGCTCAGCTGTTTTTAGAGGCTGCGTATGAAAAGACCCACCTGCCTTTGATTGGCCTACCAACTTCCTTTTCTGTGACGCACGTGGAAGCGATGCAGAATCCCGTAATCAAGCATATGCCCCAGAGCTGAAGGGAGGCGTCTACCTTTTCTTTCTTTTTTTTAAGGTTTGTTTTTTGGGCTTTTATGTCTTTGATAGGACAGTAGACTGACGGGGAGTGACATGCGGCAAAGGTCGTCCGGATCGGGAATCAAACCGGCGCCGCCGCCAGGCATCCATGCCTATGTGGCGATGCCTAAGTGGTATTCGCTCGGACCAGTAGGCCAGTGGGCACCCCGCGTCTACCTTTCTATGTCTATGGTTTTCAACCCTTTTCATATCAAGTTCCATTATTTATTCAGACTTTGACAGACCACCATTTGATGGTGCCTCTCAGGCCCAAAACCTTGAACATTTTGTTATCGTTGTACAAGACTTGGTCCACAATTCCATGCTGTATTGATGTGGTGCCATAGAAGAGATAACAGGTCAATCAAAATACAAATTCTTCTACATTCTCTAATTGTGTAGAAGACTTCTTGTAAATTAAGTAATGCAGGTGTTTGACAATAATTAAACTCTCTGAAACCAAATGGACCAGTAAGGGTCCATTTGATATAAAATACCAAATGAATGAAATGCCATTTAGTTAGTCATCTGAAATGTTTTAGTTTTTTAGTCTACTAAATATCATAAGAATTTAGTTGACAAAATCTACAGTTGATGTTCTAGAGCGTTGTATGTGCTTGTTGCCTTTGCACATTATTCAGATAGATGTACAGTATGCAAGCTGTTAGCTTGTCTACATGTTGACAAGCAATCTCCAAGAAGATATCTAATCCCACGTTAATCTCGGATAACCCTAGTTCGTTTTTTTGCACTCCATTGACTGGGGTTCATGCCTGTGTCTTCACCCTTTGCTAAATGCCGAAATTATAAAATTGTGTTAGGCTAATTCAATCCCGAGAACACTCAGTGGCTTGTAAATGTCGACAATGTTTTGATAATAGGCTAATAGCTCAAGTGGACCAAAACAAGCTCCCACGATACATAACAATAATACTCGTTGAAAATGTTACCAGAAGTGGAGGGGAAGGAAAATAATAAGATAAAGATCTGTATTGTAATAGTGTTTGCCGATGGCATAGTGGAGTGGTTCTCAGATTCTTGCCTCCCGAGTTACACACACAGAAGCTGCCTGGAGTAAAGTCCTGCCCAGGGGTGTTGCACCAAATTCTGGGCCCTGGGTACAAGGATTCACTGCGGGCCCCCCATGAATGTTTTTCATGGGGGGGACTCTAACGCATTAGCATTTATTTGTGCTTTAACAATTGAAAAATAGCAGATCTACAAGCTCACAGCGTGGCACCGAGTGCCACGTGTAGATTGTAGATCTGCTATTTTAGAAAATTCTTGTCAATTTGTGCAAGTCTTTGAATATTTTTGACCCATTCTATGTCTTATAAATCCTCTTAGGTTTTTTGAAAAACCTATGTTTCTGTGTCAGTGCTGCTCAAACTTTTTCATGTGAAGGACCCCCAAAATGATATGTATTTGGCCATGGACCCGCATCTCAGAATATTTAGTTCCAGGGAGGGACCCCCAGAAGCTAAATTTGAGTCACAAATGTTTGCTTAAAAAATACATATATTCAAAGATTTGCAAATTTTCACGATTTAAAAGAAAAATAGCAGATCTACAAGCTCACAGCTCGCAGCGCTGCACTCGGTGCCACGCTGTGAGCTTGTAGATCTATTTTTCAATAGTTAAAGCATAAAATAATTAACCTTGGGCCCTTGTAACTCAGTCCCACTCCCCCCCTTGTGACGAGTGACGCCCCTGGTCCTGCCAGAGTATTCATTTGCCCTGTCTCCTCTCCAGTGGTGTAATGTAACTAAGTACATTTACTCAAGTACAGTACAGTAAAGTCTTGAGGTATTTTGTACTTTTCTGGAGTATTTCCAATTTTCAGTACTTTTACTTCTACTCCACTACATCGGGGAGGCAAGTCCTTTTATACTCCACTACAATTATTTGAAAACTTTAGTTACTTTGTAGATTTGGATTATTATTTAAAAAAAAAACACTTCAGCCTTATATACATTTTGGCCATTTGAAAATAGTCGATCTACAAGCTCACAGCTTGTAGATCTGCTATTTTCAAACGTTTTTGAGACAGCTTAGAAAACTTGTGAAATGGGTGATTTTTCATAAAGAGTACTTTTTAGTTTTAGGTACATTACATTTTGATGCCAATACCTTTGTTGTACTTGTACTCAAGTTAATTTTTTATTCCGGACTTTTACTTGTAACAGAGTAGGCTACTTCTACATTGCAGTATATTGATACTTTTGCTTAAAGGTATATTCAGTGATTGTATTTCATTCAAATAAAAATATAATTGGTACATTTTCCATTCATTCTCCTCACTAGAATGTGTGCTGACCATATAAGGACTTCCATCATGGCCCGTGTTATGAGCATAGCTAGATTCGGTTTTCAGAAGTGGCCAGCCAGTCCTCGACCAATCAGGGTAGAGTATGGCCGTAGTTATGTTATGATGTTTAGTTATGATGGTCAAAATAAAAGTTTTGAGAACCACAGTCGCTCTGAATTAAGAACGTCTGAATTAAGAATGCCTTGATTGTGAACTACTGAACTCATAAAATGCCACAGTCTCGTAGTAAATCAGTACGATATTCAGTGATTGGGTCTAATGATCAAAACGAGAACATTATAATGGTTTAAAAAATCTGTAAAAAAACGAAACATTTCCACGCTGTAAGGCCAGTAAGGGACAAGATGACCCCCGGCCACTTTCATTATCACTGAATACACCTTTAAGTAAAACATTAGAGTACTTTTTCCACAGAACTATTGCTTCTTTTTATTGAAGTCCAAAATGGGAGTGCTTCTTCCAGCAGTGGTGGCCTGGCTCTTTCCCGCGGTGCGGTGCAGCATGTGTGTGTCTTTAGCTTGGCACGGTGCCCAGGATGCTCAAAGACTTTGAGAGCAGAAGGAGCGCACCGGCCTCTGTTTGCCACTAGCTTGACGTCACCATTTTGGCCAAAGGCTGAGACTGCTTAGTACTAAAACCACATGCAAGTTCTGCACTCGCACGGCACGGCATGCACACACACATACACACACACACACACACACACACACACACACACACACACACACACACACACTAGGGCATTCACCAAATATTCGAATATTTGAATATTCGAATATCAAAGTCACTATTCCACGTTGTTCACCGAAGTCGAATATTCGCTTATTTGTTATTGTCTCCACCAGCCGAAGGCTGAGGGAGAGTATGTTTCCCCCTCCGTCCGTCCGTGTGTCCGTCCGTCCGTCCGTCCGTGCGTGCGTCCTCGCAGTTTGTGAGCGCCTAATCTCAGTCGCTGTTGGCCCGGTCGCTGCCAAAGTGAGCACACACATTCCCTGGAAGCCAATCTAGAACCTCTGCCCTAAATTTTTCAAATGGGCCTTTTCTAGCGCCACCTAGTGGCCGATGTTCGCAAAACACATTTCTGTGCACTATTCTTACAGATTTTGTCCAAAAATCCTACAAATCGGTAGGCAGTATCTCGACAGTCATGTGATCGACACTGATCTGTCCGATTTTGCATATTCCATCCTGATTGGCTAAGATTGGCTTCCAAAGTTTGTGGGATCGAGCCGTTTTGAACAAAATGCCTCAAATCACAAACGCAAAGTGCAATTATCATGAAATCGCGCACACACGTTCCCACTAGGCCGAGGAAGAAATGCCACTTCATTTTTTTTAAATCAGCCTCATGGTGGCGCTATAACAGGCCGATTTGTGGTTTTACCTATAACTCCACCGATCAGTTTCAAACTTTGTAAGCGCACTCCCTAGAAGCTAAGGATAAACCTTTGCCCTGCATTTTTCACATAAGCCTTTTATAGCGCCACCTTTGGGCCGACTTATGTAAAACACATTTTTGGATATTACTCCTTGAGATTTTATCCAAAAATCACGCAAATCGGTACACAGTATCTCTATAGTCATGTGATCAAGTCCGATCCGTATGATATTTCATATGCCATCCTGATTGGCTAATATTAGCTTCCAAAGTTTGCAGGATTGCACCACCAGGACGCACAGTCTGGTGGAGACCTGTGCTCGGAAGAGCACTGCTTCTAGTTTTTCTATTGTTTTCTCTTTAAAAAATATATAGTTTATAAAGCTTGGCTAGATAGGTAGTCATAAGAATGAGTTGTCAATGTATGACCCTCGTGGATGAATTTGTTAATGCTCTAGTATACCAGTGCTTCTCAAACTTTTTTAGGCCGTGACACCCAAAATAAACATATTTGAACTGGGGACCCCCACCCTGACAAGCACTTGGAATTGTAGGTATTACATTTAATGTGACTCGGTTCCACAGATAAATATTGTGAAAATAGCAGATCTACATGCTCACAACGCCTCGCAACACGAGGCGTTGTGAGCATGTAGATCGGCTATTTTCACAATGTTTGCCTCTTGCTTACTTAATATTTGACGGTTTGGCCAGTCCTGTCGAATATTCGACTATTCGAATACTTTGAGGTCGAATAATTCGAATACTAAAAATCACTATTTGTGAATGCCCTAACGCACGCACGCAGGCGCACACACACACACACACACACACACACACACACACACACACACACACACACACACACCCTCACACATACACACACCTACGCATGCACACGCATATTGGCTACACAATCATTTGGGGTTTCGCTAACTTTTGGAGGCATCACTTTCACTTACATCCACTCCATATCTCATTACGCTTTAGTTGAATGTTTTATGTAAAGCACATTGAATTGCCTTGTTGTTGAAATGTCTAGAACAGGAGTCTTCAACGTTTTCAGGCCAGGGACCCCCAAACTGATGGGGAGATGGAGCAGGGACCCCCCACCACCTTGTAGGGTGGGGGGGGGTCGGGGCTACAACATATTTTTTTATTTTAAACATGCATGTACAAGGTACAGCGAGCAGGGTGGCCATACCACTAACATTTCTAAACATACTACTTATTTACTGAGAACCAATACTATGAATAATCTGTCAATTGCACAGTAATCATGTATACAAGCTATTCAAAATGGAAAGCATCATGATTTATTTTTAACATAAATGTGGATTTTTTTTTATATATATTTAAAGACAAATGGCCATTTTTGAAGAAACAATTGCCATTTTTCGCGGACCCCCTGTTGAAGACCTCTGGTCTAGAACAAATGGCTGCCTCGCCTTAATCGCCTTACCCTAATTTGCCTTACCCTAACTTTTTGAAAGTTAACTTTTTGAAAGTTAAATCACATCGGGGACATAAATGTTGTCCACAATTTGTCATACCGTCCCTAATAATAAACTTGTCCAAAATATGTCCTGAAATTAGCGCACCGAAGTCTGATGTCAAAGCCGCAGCCTCCACGGTTTTCCCGTTCAAAAATCCCATTGACTTGAAACTCAATTGACCCCATTGAAAAATGATACAAATACAAAAGTAAAGACCTCCGGGAGGTGGGCCTGTACAGTATAGTTTATTTATTCTAGGCAGGCTTGCATGCTATTTTCTGACTTTTCCCGATGCATTTGTACTGTGCTGGTGTCTTTTTATGGTTGGTCAACTCACCATTATGAGTAAAATGCTTGGACTCTTTTTATTTTTAGAACACAGTTCTTAACCCATTTAGAACAGGTACACATTATTGTGTATCATTGTTTTATGCTTTAACTATTGAAAAATAGTGGATATACAAGCTCACAGCGCGGCACCGAGTGCCGCGCTGCGAGCTTGTAGATCTGCTATTTTTGAAAAATCGTGAAAATTAGAATTTTTACCCGATTTTATAAGTGTCTTTTGAATCCTTCTACGATTTTTTTGAAAAATCCCATGTTTCTATGTCAGCAATCTGGCTATAGCCATCGTCAAAGAAAAGGTCCTTTTCACTTAAATAGAGCTCAGTTAGTCTGTTCTTGAGAGACTACTGTGTCAGTAGTTCTCAAGCGTTTTCATGTGAAGGACCCCCAAAATGATATTTATTTGGCCACGGACCCCCCATTCAACATATTTAGTTCCAGGGACCACCCAGAAGCAAAATTTGAGTTACAAACGTTCGCTTTTAAAATACATATATTCAAAGATTTGCACACATTTTTACGACTTTTTCAAAAATAGCAGATCTACAAGCTCGCCGAGTGCCGCGCTGTGAGCTTGTATATCTGCTATTTTTCACTGGTTAAGTGATAAGTAGTCAATGGGATCTTTGAATGATAACATTTCTTTGTGACCTAGCGGAATTCGATGTCAGGACTTATGTCTTCTGTACAAAACCTCTTTGAAGAATATTTTTCATCATTAGAATAAAATAGTATGCTTGGGGCACCCGCTGGCCTACTGGTCCAGGCTCATACCACTTAGGCATTGCCACACAGGCATGGATGCCTGGCGGTGGCGGCGCCGGTTCGATTCCTGATCGGGAAGACCTTTGCCGCGTGTCACTCCCCATCTCTCCCCCCATTTCCTGTCAGTCTGCTGTCCTATCAATAAAGGCGTAAAAGCCCCCAAAAAACAAATCTTAAAAATAGAATGCTTTATTGGCAACAATTAAAAGCACACTGTCACCAGTTAAAAGCGCCAAAATGAGAGAGAGAAAAAAAAAAGTAGAAGCTTGTTGGGCCATCTTGGTCCATCAATTTATTTCAAGTCAATATTATAACAACAGCTGCCAATGTCCTGTTTTATTGTGATTGAATTTGAGTAGTATTGAACTCTCAGAATCGTGCTTGACTTGTACAGGAACACCATAGTGGGCTGCCTTTGAACTGCAGGTCACAAAGAAATGGATTTATTACATTATTATTAAACACTATTAAAATATCTGCAATTTGTCACGTTGCCCCTTTTGTTACTCATATGAATACTAAAAGAAAATCATCACACTTAAAAAATAAATAAATAAATAAGGCTTTCTCTTAATTTGTACATATTTTATTGATGGCTTTACCTCCATTACAAACACAAGATGGAGCCAAAGAATTAAGTTTGAGGGAAAAACCAAGCGGCTCATACCACTTAGGCATTGCCACACAGGCATGGATGCCTGGCGGTGGCGGCGCCGGTTCGATTCCTGATCGGGAAGACCTTTGCCGCGTGTCACTCCCCATCTCTCCCCCCATTTCCTGTCAGTCTGCTGTCCTATCAATAAAGGCGTAAAAGCCCCCAAAAAACAAATCTTAAAAATAGAATGCTTTATTGGCAACAATTAAAAGCACACTGTCACCAGTTAAAAGCGCCAAAATGAGAGAGAGAAAAAAAAAAGTAGAAGCTTGTTGGGCCATCTTGGTCCATCAATTTATTTCAAGTCAATATTATAACAACAGCTGCCAATGTCCTGTTTTATTGTGATTGAATTTGAGTAGTATTGAACTCTCAGAATCGTGCTTGACTTGTACAGGAACACCATAGTGGGCTGCCTTTGAACTGCAGGTCACAAAGAAATGGATTTATTACATTATTATTAAACACTATTAAAATATCTGCAATTTGTCACGTTGCCCCTTTTGTTACTCATATGAATACTAAAAGAAAATCATCACACTTAAAAAATAAATAAATAAATAAGGCTTTCTCTTAATTTGTACATATTTTATTGATGGCTTTACCTCCATTACAAACACAAGATGGAGCCAAAGAATTAAGTTTGAGGGAAAAACCAAGCTAACCACTGCACAGTTGATTACAAACATCTTTGGTTTGAATATTTGAATAAAAGTTGACTTAATTCAATCTTCAACTGCTTTTGAGCAGTGTGTAGACATCATAGGCCAGTGGTTCTCAAAGTGGGGTCCCCCCCAGGTGTACTTGAGGGGGTTCCGGGGGAGGGGGGTTCAAAGTAAAAAAGGTTGAAGTCAGTCTACATTTCCTTAAAAGGAAATGCGTGTCATTAACTCAGATGCAGGGATAACAGATATCCTGCACCGGCCATACAAATGAAGGTTGAAACCACCCTTCCCTCGATGACCACACATGAAGCTAGATAACATTTTTAGGTTTTAGAAAAGTTTTTTTTTTACTGATTAGGTGCGTGGTCTACCTAATGCTATTGTTTTTCTAGGTTGATATTCCTATGCATTTGTTGTATTGCTATTGATGTACTGACGTATTATCTTGCTTATTATATTGACCTGCTTATTGTAAGTCGCGCTGGATTAAAAGCGTCTGCTACATAGGCTACGTATGGAACCCCCCCCTCGCCCCCCTCTTCCAGCGAATCAAGCCCTGCATGCGTATGCGAGGATGTGCGCGTATCAGCACAGCGCACACAGCGAGCGCACACACACACGACGGCTCACTCTTACGTACGCCCTCCCTGCTGTGTGTGTGTCTGGACGGCGTTGTGTGTGTGGGTGTGTGTGTGTGTGTGTGTGCGTCTACGTGTTATCAGTAAACACGCAGCAGTGACGTCTGGGCAGCCAAGCTGTCTCTTCGTCCAGCTCTGATGTCTGTAAGGCAGAGCGACACTGACAGGCCCGGCCTAGCGCGTCATCACCCATATTTCTCACCTATGATTCATCATAGCCACTCTGTTTGGGCTCCCGTTGAGGGATAGGGCTGCTGCTGCTGCTGCTGCTGCCAGGGGCGTCACAGGGGGGGGGGGGGGGGAGTGGGACTGAGTTACTAGGGCCCAAGGTCGAGGGGCTTTTAATTATTTTTATACTTTAAATATTGAAAAATAGCAGGTATACAAGCTCACTGCGCGGCACCGCTATTTTTTGAAAAGTGTGAAAATGTGTGCAAATCTTTGAATATACTGTATGTATTTAAGCCAACTTCTGTCACTAAAATGTTGCTTCCGGAGGGGTCCCTGGAACTAAATGTTTTGAGATGGGGGGGTCTGTGGCCAAATACATATCATTTTCGGGGTCCTTCACATGAAAAGGTTTGAGAACCACTGACATAGAAAGATAGGTTTTTCAAAAAGCAATTCCTTAATCTTCATTTTAACTTCAGTAATTAATTATTATTCTTTTCCATGTTTTACATATCACATGTTCTCATTTCAAGTTTCTCAATCCATTTGTGGATTTCTGCAAAAGAACACTCCATTCCCATTGGCAGAATCCACCCTCATAGGAAGAATACAATTATGCTGTGACCCTAACAGAGTGTTTCTATTTTGTAGTATTTGTTGATTTATTTATTTTCATTCGTAACTCTCTCTGTCTGAGTGTACAAATGAAACGGAGTTAAATGAACACTTTTACAGTGTATGTCAACTATTTGCACTAATTAACTGTTTGCTGCTCTTGTGGCATTACATTGTTGTTCCCAGGTTTTGCTCCTGATAAGAATAAAATAACATTTTGACAGAGTGGTCCTGTGAGAGCAAAGGAGAGAGGAGGGGATATTACAACAGTGTTTGATGAAAGCCAACAAATGCAACAGAAGTGGTAACAAAAATATACAAAAATACACAAAGGTAAAAATCCATAAAAATAAAGAATTTGGCTAAATGTCACAAATGAAAAAGGAAATAGACTACAAGCTTTGTCAAGCCATAGATGCAGGAGATGGAATTTGAGGTTAATGTTAACCTCAAATTCAATTATTTCATGCATATATATCCCCATCTACATGTGACATTATAATTTAGATGATACGATAGGGTAGCGTTTTATTGTATGCAACCATTGATTTATTAACCACTTTCAACGTGGCATCCCCATTTTGAGAACGTCATTATAGGCAAAAATGTTCTCTTTTCGCTCCCAAACAAATTGCTCTTTGTGAAATTACGGCTCTGCTGATGTTACCTCCAAGCATTTCTACAGCTATTACAGCCCAAGGTGAGGAGGGAGTTGTGTTCCTTGGAGCACCTGGCTGTGTGAACAACATGTACCGTCACATGAAGTACAGTGGCCACGAGGACACGCTGGATGGAACACCACACAGCTGTGGCCTGAGTAGTGGCTTAATTGTCCTGCTGTGGATGGAGTGAGGCATCCTGGCAGTCACTGTAGTGTAGGGGTGGGCGATATGGAAAAATACAATATCACAATATTTTCCCAAGGTGTATCACGATACACATTTTTATCACGATTCTTTTTCACGTTGGTTTTTATGGTTATTTTTACAAGTTACTTGACAAAAACTAGACTCTCTGGGTTCCTTTTGGGAGGTCTAAATTGAACTTTACATGTATGTAACTCTGACAGTATACAAATGAAACCAAATGGACCCTTACGGGTCCATTTGGTTTCAATTGTATGCTGTCAGAGTTAAGTGGAGACCTTGACATTTTAAAGTTTGAGAACTCAATTTGTATCACCATACATACGATACCTCTGAAAATGCATATCGTGGAGACATTGTATCGTCTCAATGATAATTATCACCATATCGCCCACCCCTACTGTAGTGTTGTTCATGTTCAGGGGTGGGAAGCAACTGAGGATGTGTACCTTTTCTCCATATTTGATAGCGTAAAATGAGACCAAATGGACCCGCAAAGGATATTTATGGGGCCTCAATCAGACCGTCTCTGATTAATCCAGGGCGTCCGTTTTCGTGGGCAGGATTTATGTTGGTTGAAATCAGGTGATATTCTAGGCCAGATCTGACCTAGTCATGGTTTGATTTGATCTGGCCCCAATCGAGACGTCACTGATTGCTCCAGGTCCTGACCGTACTTGCTGGGATAGTAACGTAGTAAATCAGTGTCATACATGACATCTCAAGAAAAGTCTTATGATCAAAATAAGAACATAGTGTGTAAAAAACACTAAATCAAAAATTTGCCACGGACAAGGCCAAGTCTTTCCCACGGACATATTTGTCCGTGTACGCTCTGTACATATTGAAGACCCCTGAATACAGGCCTATTTTTGCTAGTTGCAAAAGAGTATTTTTTTTTTATACCGTTGCATCGCTGATTTTTACTCGACAAAGAGATAAGGAATAGGAGTACTCCTTCAGCCCCTGCTTGTGTGAACAGGTTAAATGCACACGCGTCCATGCTAGAGATTGTGTCACAGCCGAGTGCGAGCGTAATAACCAAGAGGGGTGGGGGCTGGGGGGTGTCTGCCTTTTGTGGTGCCAGTAATAATTTCTGTCTGTCGTGTGTGTGTGTGTGTGTATGTGTGTGTGTGAGGTGGGGAGGAGTGGGTTTTGAATGGTTGGGGTCGCCAGCCTCACGTTGCTTGCTTGCGTCAACAACCTATAAGGACGGGGGGGGGGGCAGCCAACAGCTGCGGCTCTCATTGTTGCTACAATGTCACACACAGCCAGGGGCGTCGCACCAAATTCTGGGCCCTGGGTACAAGGATTCACAGCGGGCCTCTGCACAATTATTTTGTGCTTTAACTATTTAAAAATAGCAGATATACAAGCTCACAGCGCGGCACCGAGTGCCGCGCTGCGAGCTTGTAGATCTTCTATTTTTGAAAAATCGTGAAAATGTGTGCATTCTTTGAATATTTCAAATCCTTCTATGGTTTTTTGAAAAACCTTATGTTTCTGTGTCAGTGGTGCTCAAACCTTTTCATGTGAAGGACCCCCAAAATGATATGTATTTGGCTACGGACCCCCCATCTCAAAAAATGTAGTTCCAGGGACCGCCCAGAAGCAAAATTTTTGTCACAAATGTTCGCTTAAAAAATACATATATCCAAAGATTTTCACAACTTTTCAAAAATAGATCTACAAGCTCGCAGCGCGGCACAGAGTGCCACGCTCTGAGCTTGTAGATCTGCTATTTTTCAATAGCTAAAGTATAAAATAATTAAGGCCCCCTCCACCTTGGGCCCTAGTAACTCAGTCACCCCACCTGTGACGCCCCTGCACACAGCCGGTCGCAACACACGCAGCGCTGTGCATAGAAACTGAGTGCATGTATTTTCTCCACTGCTGTCCGTGCTTGAGTACAGTTTTGAGGTGCTTTCACTTGACTTGAGTATTTCCTTGATACTTCTAATCCTGTTAGTAGGGTCTCAAACCAAGGTTCTGTGACCATCCTCTGGCAAGGATGTTTTGATGATTGATTTGATTTATATGGACCCTTTATAAAAGATTTAGCTCCCAGGTCCCTCGCAAAAATCCCAGGCTTTTTTGCTAGAAGCCGTTAGAGTTGGTGTCCCATTAACTTTACATTACAGGGAAAAAAAGGAAAAAATTAATCTGCTTTAAGTAACATGAGGGGTCAAACTAGGGGTTTTTCATGATTCTAAATCAATTGCAAACATCTGTTTTGCATAGAAAACATTCATTGGGCTAAAACGGCCCCCACAGAAGTGTGAAAAGTGATGACTCATCACTTTTCATCACTAAACCATAGTCTTGTGTTTTTTTTTAGCCCAACTAAGGAATGTTTTTTGTGCAAAACAGATGCTTCTAATGGATTTAGAATCATGAGAAACCCCTAGTTTGACCCCTCATATGTTACTTGAAACAGATTATGTTTTTGCTTTTTATCCCTGTAATGTAAAGTTAATGGGACACCAACTCTAGCGGCGTCTAGCAAAAAAGCCTGGGACTTTTGCGAGGGACCTGGGAGCTAAATCTTTCATAAAGGGTCCATAGAGGTCATATCAATCATCAAAACATCCTTGCCAGAGGATGGTCACAGAACCTTGGTTTGAGACCCTATGTGGTTTTCTACCCTTTTCATATCAAAATATCATATCGATTATTTATCTGGCATTTGAGCTACGGACCACCATTTAGCCTCTTGTTTTTGTTGGATAGGATTTTGCCCACAATTCCATGCTGTATTGATGTTGGTATCATGGGGGAGATAACATGCAAACGTTGATCAAAGTAACAATTCTTCTACATTCTCTAATTGTGTAAACTTCTTGTAAATTAAGTAATACACTGAACTCTTGGGAGCGTAAAATGAAACCAAATGGACTCGTATGGGTCCATTTGGTTTCATTTTACACTCTCGAGTTAAAGATCTGGTCACCAACATCCATTGGTGACCAATGGATGGGAACCACTGTTCTAATCCACTACATCTATCTATCTAAAAGGCAAAATTTGTAATTTTGCTAGTTTCCTTGGCAAATTTAGATTATTCATAATTAATCAATGTATTAATCTTCTAAATTCTTGGGAAAATTGCTGATCTGCACTTTCAACGTGTCACACGACAAGAGCTTGTATAGATTGTCTTATCTTGCAACCGAAGTATAAAAGCCGGTGGTTAATCATCAATAATTCAGTAACATGTTATATTATGAGTCTAAAATGGCCATTCTGCACAATAAGTCATTGTACTGTTGCTACTTAATGTATATTTTGATGCCAATACTTTTGTTCAAGTAATATTCTGAATATAGGCCCTTTTACTTGTAATCAGAGTATTTTTTATATTTTGTTGTTGCCACTTTTACTTTAAATGAATCTGAGCATTTCTTCCACCACTGCAATTACGTCAACTCTGAAATAACATTTTTACAAACCGCAACCGCAATAGCATTATTAAACTGCCAGAGCCACACAGAAATTGTGGGTGTTTTGTTTTGCATGCATGCCATATTTGAAAAGAACAAAATAAACGCTACTGTACTGTACTGTGTGTGTGCGTGCGTGCCTGCATGCGTGCGTGCGCGCGTGCGCGGTGCGTGCGCCTACACGTCGTTCCCGTCCGGTGTATTATTTTTTTATGCTTTAACTATTGAAAAATAGCAGATGTACAAGCTCACAGTGCTGCACCGAGTGCCGCGCTGCGAGCTTGTAGATCTGCTATTTTTGAGGGTCCATTTGGTCACCTATAAGTGTCTTTTGAATCCTTATAAGACTTTTTTGAAAAACCCTATGTTTCTATGTCAGCAATCTGGCCGGCCATCGTCAAAGAAAAGGTCCTTTTCACTTAACTGGAGCTCAGTTAGTCTGTTCTTGAGAGACTACTAGTGGTTCTCAAACCTTTTCATGTGAAGGACCCCCAAACTGATATTTATTTGGCTACGGACCCCCATCTCAAAATATTTAGTTCCATGGACCCCCCAGAAGCAAAATTTGAGTTACAAACATTCGCTTTAAAAATACATATATTCAAAGATTTGCGCACATTTTCACGACTTTTTCAAAAAATAACAGATCTACAAGCTCGCAGTGTGAGCTTGTAGATCTGCTATTTTTCAATAGCTAAAGCATTCAATAATTCTTGGCCTAAATGGGTTAAAATATGGAGATAAGAGTTTTTTTGCCCAGTCGGGAACGACGTCACATGCATGTCTGTCAACATGTGTAACATCTGAACACGTCGTGACCGGCTGCTTTTTTTTCTCTCTGCCTTGCAATTTTTACGAGATTTGACAGCGGAGCATTTTACACGGTCGTGTGTGACGTCAGCGGCATCGGGGGCTGTGGCCCCACATAGTCTTATAATCCACACTGAGTGGCGTTTGCCAGTATAGTACTGACATGT
>NC_137833.1:13611324-13670459 GCF_963921795.1 Nannobrachium achirus | reverse complement strand
TCAACCTGTGGGCCGGGACACCCAGGGGGTCCCCACATGATTTTTTTGGGGGGTCCCCAGATGATATTGAAGTTGCAATTTAAGGACTTTTAGGACTTTTTTAATACATTAATAATAATAATAATAATGGAAAGGAAAGATTTAAGACTATGCTATAAAAAACTGTTAGATATTGGTCAAATGATCAAATATGAAAGAGGCTAAACATTTGAAAATAGACAATCTTGTAGATCGGCTATTTTCACACTATCTGTGGCAGCGAGTTAAACAATGTATTATTTTGAGGGGTCACAGCCTGAAAAGCCACAGCCGCTACCTTATCATTGTTTTCCTCCTCTCTACCCTTGTGCAAAGTGCCTTTCGTCTGTCCCTCTCTATGCTGTCTCTCTATGCTGTCTGTCTGTCTGTCTTTCTATGCTGTCTGTCTGTCTCTATGCTGCTACTGCTGAAGTATTCTTCTTTTCTTAGTTGTTGTTGTTGTACTGTTGTGGCACAGTATCTTCTGGGGCTGTTTGCTTACCTGTATGTGTTACAGATAAACCTTCTTAATTGCGTAGATGCACTGTGGCGCGACAGCTTAGCTAACAACACTGTAGAGCTCAAACCCCTGATGTTAGATACTAGAGGTTCGCGGCCCTTCGGGCCGCTCACATCTAGTGTCCACGCCCCGCTTTTTTTTTTTTTTTTTAATTAAAAAAAAAAGTAAAAAAAAATTTTTTGGAAAAAAAAAAAGTTTGTTGAAAAAAAAAAGTTTTGGCCTAATTGTGTTATTATTGTTACTGTAATAGGCCTGCCAATGTTTTATTTGCATTATTTCAATGTTTTCATTTTAGCAACACACACACACACACACACACACACACACACACACACACACACACACACACACACACACACACACACAGACAGACAGACAGACAGACAGACAGACAGACAGACAGTATCTTGCTGTGAACTCTAGATGTGAGTGGCCCGAAGGGCCGCGAACTTCTTGTAAGATACAGGCTCTCGGCTAGCGATTGAGTCTCTCTCTCTCTCTCTCTCTCTCTCTCTCTCTCTCTCTCTCTCTCTCTCTCTCTCTCTCTCTCCCCTGTGCAGCGGCCCCCCCCTTCCCTCTTGTAACCTGAGACTCTCTCTCTCTCTCTCTCTCTTGCTCTCTAGCGAATCAGCGGACGGCTGTGCCGTGCATTCTACCGACAGCGGAGCTAGCTATGAGTTGAAGTGGATGTAAAGGGGGCGTGTATGGCCTTCTACCGACATCGGAGCTAGCTATGAGTTGAAGTGGATGTAAAGGGGCGTGTATGGCCTTGGAAGTGGGATGCGGCTCTAAGAAAAATGTAATAGTAGATAGGAGATTGTGGATGGCAGTGATCCATGAGTCCAGAGTTGGTGTTGGCTATAGACAACACTATCGCATCCCATCGCATTACAGCATAATACTAGAAGCAGTGCTCTTCCGAGCACATGTCTCCGCCAGGTCAGGAAGGATATTGTGGCCTTCTGGTGGCGCTATTATAGGCCAATGTGAAAAAGGGTGCCATGTCTATTTCTGCCTTTCACTGCAATTGGACGTTTGCATGCATGATTTTGTTCTAAAAATTTGTTTTGCAAAAGTCGACCTGCTGGTGACGCTATAACAGGCCCATGTGAAGGGTGGTATTTGTTCCTTGACCTAGTGGGAATGTAGGTGCAAAATCTCACAGAAAGCTTTCTGTGAAATTAATTTGAGGCATTTCGTTCAAAACTGACCAATCCTGCAAACTTTGGAAGCCAATCTTAGCCAATCAGGATGGAATATGGTAAATCGAATAGATCCATGTTGATCACATGATTGACTGTAGAGATATTGTCTACTGATAGTGATTTGTGTGATTTTTGGACAAAATCTGTAGGAGTACTGTAAAAAATATGTTTTGCAAGAATAATATGCCTCATGGTGGCGATATGACAGGCTCATGTGAAATATTTGGGCAGAGCTTCTGAGGGTCCCTTAGTGTGTCCCTTAGTGTGAAGTAAGTGGAGATGCTCTTCTAGGCTAGGGCATTGGTACTTCCACAGGTTTTTTTCCCCCGATCTATTATGACAGCAATTAATATTCAGAATGATGATTATTTATAGAGGCCAGGTAATGAGAGAGAGAAAGAGAGAGAGAGAGAGAGAGAGGGAGATCTGGTAAATCATGCACACATTTCACATTTTGTCCTTATGAATAATAACAAACAGGTGCATTTGGAGATGATCTGCGTTGTTGAATGCTAATGACATGCAGGGCCATGGCTATGTGCGTGTCGTCTATCGGGTGGAAACCTCATATTATGTCCAAAACAGTTACTTTTCAGGCGTTCAAATTCAAGAGTAGTAGATCTGCAAGCACAAAATGTGGCGCTTGGTGGTGCCTTTTGAGCTTGCAGATCTGCTACTTTTCTGTCTGTGTTTTTGCCATGTTGGCTAGCGGTGGACATTTTAGCAAAATTCTATTGCTGCCACGGACATAATGAGTATTACCAGAAATAAAAAGAGAGATAGCCCTGAATAACCATAAAAGTTCTGTAACTCTGAGAGTGTACAAATGGAACCATTTGTACACTCTCAGAGTTGATAGGGTTCTGGCAAATAAAACGTTTGAGAACCACTAGTACTAGCTCATAATGTGCCATAGTGTAGGAGTAAATCAGTGTCATACATATTTGGAAGAAAACCTGGAGACTTGACATCCAGTAATGGTGTCTGTGTCTTATCAATCTGGGAACCCATCGTCAAAGAAGAAAGGACACCTATCGGTCTGTCTCTGAGGCTGTCTCGAGAGATTAGTGTCTTATCAAAATAAGAACATTTATAATGCTGTTTAAAACGGGCAAGACCAAGTCTTTGCCAAGGACACATTTGTCTGTGTACGGCAGTGATCCTTGAGGGGGTTCCAGGTGGTCCCCAGCTAAATGATGGAGAGTTGGTAACCAAATGGAAGTCTACACAAATACAGAATAGAAGAATTGTTATTTTGATCAACGATTGCATGTTTATCTCTCCTATGGCACCACAACAATACAGCATGGAATCGTGGACAAAATCATATCCAATGATAGATAAAATAAATATTCAAAGTCTCGGGTCTGAGAGGCAAAATCTCATCAAATGGTGGTCCGCGGCTCAAATGCTCAAATGGACCTTGATATGAAATAGGTTGAAAACCCACGGCGTGTAGAAGGTTAGGTGGTTATTGAACTAGTTGTGTGGTAGATTGTGTAGATTGATTGATTTATTGATTGAAGAATTTATTAGCAGTTTTCATAGGAACAGTTTTGTGACAGTACAGTTCACTGGTACAAGTAGAGAGGTCAAGGGGAGGTAAGGATAGGCTATGCCTTTTTTACCAGTTTCGAGTAGCAGCCGCCTGTAAGTGACTTCAGAGCGGTTTTAAAGTAGTGTAGGGATATATACTCCTTTAAGGCCTTCGATAGGGACTTCCACATTTTTTCGGCATAGCAGGAGAATGAATTTAACCCATTGTTTGAGCAAAATCTGGGTTTGGACGTGATCTGCGGAGCTGCCTCTGGTGTTGTAATTGTGAACATCCTCACATCCTTGACGTTTTTGGAAGTATTTTGACAGGTACACGGGTATCTTGTTCGAGAATGTTAGGTGCTTATTGAACTAGTTGTGTGAGCGAGCTGCAGAGCTGTGAAGATGTGCATAACTCTCCTCTCCCCCCTCCCCTCTTCCCCCCTCCCCCCCGGGGACCCTGTATTTTCATGGGCCTGCCTCTGACGTCAATGCACCGGCTGTCCTGTGGATTGTCAGGCCAGACTATTCCACTGCGGGGGAGGGGGAGTAGAAGTCTCCACTGTGTGTGTGTGTGTGTGTGTGTGTGTGTGTGTGTGTGTGTGTGTGTGTGTGTGTGTGTGTGTGTGTGTGTGTGTGTGTGTGTGTGTGTGTGTGTGTGTGTGTGTGTGTGTGTGTGTGTGTGTGTGTGTGTCTGCCTGCGCATATTTGCATGTGATCACTTAAGATCTGAGATGTGCGTGTACGTAGTGTGCAAAAGAGTACATGGTGTACAGTGCTTTCAAGTCTGTGCAAAGTGTGCTTTGCTTGGAGTGGATATAAAGCCTGATGATTGAGAGACTGGGCTTCCGTCATCTTAGGATGGCGTCACGTTTCTGAAAACAAGCTCACAGCACGAACGACATGTTCTGGTCTGTGCTTTGTGGATCTGCTGTTTCCGGCTCTGGAGAGAGCAGGCATATCATCCACATGTTGAAGTGAAGTTTTTTTTATTTTTTATTTTTTTGCAGAAGCCCCATTCAGTCATCGAGACGCATCGTTGCTAAAAACAGCCAAGGGTTGAAGCGTGGTTAAGCACAGCCTGGTGACTGCTTCACTCTTCGCTCAGCTGTTGATGCGATGACGGACGGCGCTAATGCATGCCGGACTCATGACCGGCCGCCACAGGGGGTACGGTACGCCACGCCAGCTCCCGTGACCCGTAATTGAAACACAAAAGGATTGCAAGCTCTTTCGTCATCGTCATCGTCATCATCATCGTTTATGATGAGCGGGATTGTATCTAACAATAGAATCATATCTAACAAACAATAAGGGAAAAAGCATATTCTCAGATCAGGGTCCCAGAAACAACATGTTATCACATTTGCGGGTTCTTTAAACGACAAAGGCTGAGAATCACTGGTCATCATCTGTTTGGTTCACATCTCTGGACTGGCTTCTGTTACAATCACTATTTACATAGTATTGCTGTGCCGTGTTGAAATAATGTTCTAGCTGTTGCAAATGTTTGAATTCTGTGGTCACAACAAGGTCCATTATTTATTGGGCATTTGAGCCACAGACCACCATTTGATGAAATTAAAGCCTCAGACCAAAAAAAAAACAGGCAAAAAAAGTATTTTGTTGTCGTTGGATAAGATCTTTGGATATATATTCTTTTAAAACAAACATTTATGACTAAGGTCTCTGCTTCTGGGGGGTCCCTGGAACAAGATACTTTGAGATGGTGGTCTGTGGTCAAATACTTATAATTCTAGGGGTCCTTCACATTATAAACGTGATGAAGAAACACCACTGATGAAGAAACAAACGTTTTTCAGAAAACATTTAGGATTTAGAAGAAACCTTTTGGTATTAATGGATTTTTGGACACCTTGGTGATGCGGTCCTGCTCCATCCCCAGCACGTCCTCCTCCCAGCCATCTCAGACGTCTGTGTGTAAATCTCCTTGGTGATGCTCCGGCTGTTTGTTTGTACACTTCATTATTGGAGATTTTATTAGATTTTATTGCGAGACTTGTTCCCCTGTAATGGCTGATATTCCTTTGCCTGCCTTTCCCCTCGGTTTTGTGCTTTCACTTACAGTACATCAGACTTCCACACTTGCTAACCACTTAAGCCCTACAACAGGGGTCTTCAACGTTGGCCATGGACCCCTTAGTTGAGAGAGAGAGATGAAGCAGGGACCCCCAGAACCTGTTCATATATTCCTTATAGTTTCATTGTTTGACAGCACAATTATCAGTGTATGTTGGATTCATGTCATGTGTTTTCAGATATTTAACCACTTGAACCGTCAATACTTAATAACTTGACCTTTTACACTGTACTTACTAGTCTGCACTTTTTCCCCTCTACACCAAACCTCTTTGCCGAAAATAGCATATCTACAAGCTTACAACGCGTCACAGCGCGCTGTGAGCTTGTAGACCGGCTATTTTCAGCACACAACCAAGTGTAAAATCGGTGCCATCAAGGCCTGCCAAAATACATTTTAGTTGACTAAATCAACTGTAGATTTAGTCGCCATAACATCGTATGATATTTAGTCGACTAAAATTAGACTGAAACTAAAACCTTTCAGGTGACTAAATTATGACTAAAACCAAATGAGATTGTATTCAAAAGACTATGACTAAAACTAAATCAAAATTTGCGGTCAAAAACAACACTGCATAGGACGGGAGCCGACCTTCTGTTTCTGGTGCATGACAGAGCTTTATGTACAAGTACACCCCCTGGACATGACGCTAATATGTCGTAGGGACTTTACCCTCAAACCAACCCTTGGGCAGGATTTAGACTGCGGTCAAATCCAGCCCAAATCCGATTTGGTTGTCAAATCCGATCTTTTGGCCCGAGTTTTCACACAGCATTTGTAAGTGACACAGATCTGATCTGTGCGTTCAGACAGCGTCAGCCCAAAGCTGCCCTGCGGCGACATGTATGCTTTGGTTACCGTGGTAACGACGTAGGCGTCATGACGTTACGTCACTACGTCGACGCTTGTTGATTACGTTCAGGAAATGCGACATAATAGACCATAGTAAACACACGTTACAATATTGTTTTTCTCTTCTTTTCTTTACTCTTGTGTTTCGCTCTTCTCTCTGGTTTTAACTGTTTAGCTCATGTGTTTTCTCTCTTCTCTCTTGTTTTTCTCATGTGCTCAGTGCACTGTGATCAAATAGTAAATACTCGCGCTCTGTAATGATGTAATTTACAGCCGCGCTCGGGTCGCGCAGCAAGTGACGCTTGGCCAGTTTGATGTGACTTGCATGTGACTTGCATATAACTCTATGGGGTGGATGTGGTTGCTGCTTTCAGACTGAGTCAGATGTCCTCAGATCCTATATGGATCGGATTTGAAACCACCTCTGGATGTGGTTTTTCAAAATCGGATTTCATGTGACCTGTCTGGATTTAGACTATTTAAAAAAAATCGGATTCCACTTTTGATGTGACTCAGATCTGATTCAGGCTAGATTTCAGTGGCAGTGTAAAGCCGGCCTTGATGCTGAGTGCAAAGCATGGAGGCATTGGGCTGTTGCTTTTGTGTGACGCTGTAGCATGATCAGGGCGTTAATTTACGAAAACACAAAATATTAAGATCAGAGATTTCTGCCCGCCAGCAAAGTTATGCTAAAATAACTCTTATTAGCTCAGTTCAGTTTGAAATGATGTCTCAACATGGGGTCAGGGGGATCCCCGGGGGTCCATATGGAGGCTTTCAGGGGGTCCCCAGCAAACTTGTTAATAGAGAATAAATAAAAAAATCTTTAACCCTATACATTGGCTATTTGAAAATAGCCGATCACCAAGCTCACAACGTGTCGCAATGCAACCCGTTGTGACCTTGTAGATCTGCTACAGTATTTTCGATAAAACGGACCTGTAAATAACATACTTGATACAGTCTTTTCTTTTCACTCTCTATCAAATCTCTTTGCCCAAAAATAGCAGAGCTTTAGCAAACGTTCTGCCCCAGGATAATGGATATCGGGGATATTTTGACTATTGCGACAATATCGTAAATTGCAATTTCTTTGGTCACAGTAATCCTGACGTGACGTTTTCATATCGTCCCATCCCTATCCTAGGGGTGGGCGATATGGAAAAATACAATATCATGATATTTTCCCAAGCTGTATCACGATACACGATTTTATCACGATTCTGTTTCACGTTGGTTTTTATGGTTATTTTTCAAGTTACCATATTTTCCGGACTATAAGGCGCACCGGACTATAAGGCGCACTGTCAATGAATGGTCTATTTTCAAACTGTTTTCATATATAAGGCGCACCGGACTATAAGGCGCACATAATAGACGCTACCGTTGCGTTATGCATCCAACAGATGGAGCTGTGCTAAAGGGAATGTCAATGTCAATGAATGATCCATATATAAGGCGCACTGGACTATAAGGCGCACCGTAGTTTTTTGAGAAAATGAAAGGCTTTTAAGTGCGCCTTATAGTCCGGAAAATACGGTACTTGACAAAAACTAGACTCTCTGAGTTCCTTTTGGGAGGTCTAAATTTAACTTTACAATTATGTAACTCTGACAGTATACAAATGAAACCAAATGGACCCTTACAGGTCCATTTGGTTTCATTTGTATACTGTCAGAGTTAAGTGGAGACCTTGACATTTTAAAGTTTGACAACTACTGAATTAGACCAAAATGCAGGTTTAAATTGAATTCTGCAATGAATCTCTGTATTAATGATTAAACAGGATTTTTTACAAGGCTCCCTCAATTGTATCATGATATATACGATACCTCTGACAAGGGATATCGTGGAGACATTGTATCGCCTCAACGATAATTATCACCATATCGCCCACCCCTACCCTATCCTTGACATTTGAGAAAGCACTGGTCCAGGCTGACACAGGGTAAGAGGGCGATGAGGGGGGCAGTGCTAGAGCAACAGGAGGAGGAATGAAGAGTGGACACGTTGTGCGTCGCGTGCCAGTGAGAATACATTATGCTATGCTTGACCTCTGACCTCCTGACTGAGCCAGCTGCCAGTGGAGAGTGCAGAGGAATGTACGGTGATGGATAGCACACGATCTGACGTAACCCCAACACTCCCACGCCCCCCGACCCCCCCCCCCCCCCCCCCCCCTCTAGATCAGTGGTTCTCAAACTTTTTCATGTCAAGGACCTCCAAAGTAATATTGCTCTCACATGACATCTAGTAGGCTACAACTATGCTATTATTATGACATTACACATTATATCATTTTTTCATTTTTTATTATTTAAAACGGGGGTCTTCAACGTTTTCAGGCCAAGGACCCCCAAGCAGAGAGGGAGATACAGCAGAGACCACCCACTACACATTGTATAAAATTGAGTTGCAGATTTTCACACATTTAACCACTTAAATCGTCGATACTTAGTAAACTTGACATTTCACTCCGTACTTGGTCTGCTCTGTTTTTACCTCTACAGCAAACCTATTTGCCAGAAAAAATCGATCTACAAGCTCTCAACGCCTCACAGCGTGAGGCGTTGAGAGCTTGTAGATCTTCTATTTTTGGCTAAAGTTCTCAGAATAGGCATGCAAGGATTCAAGTTGTTAATTCAAAAGAATTATCCTACTGTGTCACACAAAGATTTGGCGGCCGCCCTGTAGTGACTCTGAGGACCCCCCAGGGGTCCCAGACCCCCTGTTGAAGGCCGCTGATTTAAAATGTATGTCCTGCCTGACGAAGCCAGATGTAGCAGCGGTTCGCCCCTTACAGGTGCACCGCTACATGTGTGTCACACATGTAGAAGGAAATGTGAAAAACACAGATCTTCTCTCATGGGGGTCCCTGGTCCGTGGCCAAATACATATCATCTTGGGGGTCCTTGACATCGGTTTCTTGCACACATTTTCACGATTTTTCAAAAATAGCAGGATATACAAGCTCGCAGTGCCGCGCTGTGAGCTTGTATATCTGCTATTTTTCAATAGTTAACATTCATGGGGGGCCCGCAGTGAATCCTTGTACCCAGGGCCCAGAATTTGGTGTGACGCCCCTGGTGATAGCAGTGATAGCAGGTCTACAGGCTTTATGAAGATAGTGGATCCCTGCTCCTCTGAGACTGGCCAGAAAGACAAGATAAATAATGACCCAGTTAAACAGCATGTGGTATATAGATCAGTGCTTCTCAATCTTGATGATTTTCTTATGTTGATGATAGTGTAATACCCCCCAAAAAAGAAAAAAATAATAAATAAATGAAATGAAAAAGGACCAGTACTGCAACAAAAGTAATCAACAAACTATACTATAAATACTGGTCAAATGTTGGCCAAATTGTCAAATTATATAAGAAAAGAAAAATATATGATCTACTGTACATGCTCACAACGCCTGTGAGCTTGTAGATCAGCTATTTTCACAATATTTATCTGTGGGACTGAGTCAAACTAAATGTAATGCCTCTGCTTGTCAGGGTGGGGGTGCTTGGGGGGGGGGTCCCCAGTTCAAATATGATTATTTCGGGGGCTTGTGGCCTGAAAAGGTTGAGAACCATTGGTATAGATCAGTGGTTTTCAAAGAATTTTATGTCAAGGACCCCAAAACTGTATTGTATTTGGCCTCTGACCGCCATCTGAAATTATGGTGTGCCAGGGACCCCCAAAACGGACCATTTACCAACATTTTTAGAAAATCTACAAGCTCACAACCTTTTGCCCTCATAACACGTGAGCCTGTGAGCTATTTTCAAATAGCCGGATAATAAAACAGAGCTCAAGTGTTAAAAAACTGTTCCTCATTTAGCTGGGCCCATCAAGGACCCCTGGGATAGATGTTGATAAGGGCTGTTTTGTACTTTGGAATCCTGCAAGCATCTTCAAGTGGGATAATTCTGATAAGCAGTGGGTATGTTTTATGGCACAACATTTGTGCCATGTCATGACTATTTCTGCCCTAGACTGATGCCCTTAATGAACTAATAGCTTATCTATGATCCTTTTACTCCATGGACCATGACATGAAAACGTTAACACCCTGCTTTGTTTCACCCATGTTCAACCTATCTTCATGAAGTGGTCCTCCCACTAATGCTCATTATAATATGGTACCACTTTTGTCACAATGCATAAGGACAATCCCTACGTAATTTGTGCATGGATCTGCAGATTCTGCACACGCGTGCAAACGCACACACATGCAACATTTTGACATAATGACGACCCGTTTCTGTAAGTAGCGCGATCGCAAGCACATGATGTTGGTGTTCGTTTTCTTCGTGGCATGATTAGTTTGTATAAGAAAATAGTGACTCTCCAGTCCACTAGTTGTTATGGTAGCATGACTTTGTAGTCAACACAGCAGTGAAATGCTTATGTGTGAGTACTGCGGGTGGGTGTGCATCTGTGGCTGCTTGTAAGAGCCATTTGAGCCTCATTTCTTATTCTGATGACATCACTGAAGGGGAGGGCATTGTCAAGGCCAAGTCCTATACTTTGATTACATAACATAAGTAAATAAACACATCATCCCCAGAGACGCAGTCGAAAACTGTTTGCCTCTCTCATCAGACAACACCTGTTGCTTGTTACAGACTCACTTAAATAGGCTACCCAGGCAATTTGGCCTTGACAATGCCCTCCCCTTCAGTGATGTCATCAGAATAAGAAATGAGGCTCAAATGGCTCTTACATTGCTGATATGGTAACTTACACCGCATAATAGTCATCCGATTGTGTGACCTGCTGCGGGATGGGTCACGTGGCACTGTGGCAGGCCACATATTGGATAGGTAACCAATGCAATCCACTTCTGACAAATATTTGTACGTGGACACACACACACACACACATTGGGGCGGCATAGCTCAGGGGTAGAGAAACCGTTATTAGAGCACGAAGGGTTCCCGAAGGGTTCCCAGTTCGAATCCGGGCTCCCCCTGAATTAATGTCGAAGGGTCCTTGCATGGGCAAGACTCTGAACCCCTAATTGCTCCCGGTGAGCAGGTTGGTGCCTTGCATGGTTTCCTCCGCCACCGGTGTATGAATGTGGGTGAATGGGGTGAATGTAATGCACAATCTATGTAAAGCGCCTTGGATAAAAGCGCTATATAAATGCACCATTTACCACCCACACACACACACACACACACACACACACACACACACACACACACACACACACACACACACACACACACACACATCGTGTGACATAGTAATAGACTAGTAATAGTAAGAGAGCCTTGTGGTGGGTGGACTAGGCCTATTTGGTTTTGGTTTTTGTGTCCACGGCTCCATGCATGCTCTGCATTTGTAACTGGAAAAATAAGACGCATATTGCGTATGAGCACACTAATGGCACAAGTGCTACAATAATGTATTTTCATTTTTCATAAAAGTGTATAGAAAAGATTAAAGCTGCAAGCGTGACATTATATTTGTGCAAGGATTGGAGCAAATGTCTTCCTGGTGTGCTAGCAGGAGGCGAACAGATGAAGGCTGTTGGGTCTACGCTTTTGCACTTCGTTGAGGAATCCTTCCTTTTATTATAGCGCCACCAGGAGACCGCTTTTTGTAAAACATTTTTTTTAAATATTCCTCTATAGTCAAGTGATCAAGACTGCTCCACACCTACATCTGTCTTTGTGTGTATGTCCGTCCTGCAGAGCTTAGCATTGGCCAAGCTTCGCAGGACACGTAATGAAATGAACTCATAAAAGGCATATTCCAATTCACCCTGATTGGTGAATTCCGAACATCGCTTGCCCCCAATAATACCTGGCCTGGCGGAGACCTGAGCTCTTTTCTAGTTAAGATATGGTTTCCTTTAGTGAAATAATGTTGTGACAGATGAGATCACTACAAATATTTAAATGGTGGAATTATACATTCTGTTGTTAAATATTAAAGATACTGTCATGACTTATTTAGAAGCAAGCTCTGGATTTGATTAATTTGTTTAGTTCGTAATGAATGTTATGATAATACTTTTACTGACAGTGACAAATGCTGCAACACTGGCACACGTGTGATTGATGGGGGATATTACGGTTCATTATTGTATACTAGGCAGCTGGCTATTGTTAAGTGTATGGAATAGTAACCCGCTATGAATGACTGTTTTGCAGCATTGTAGTGCCCACAGTCTGCCATTCATTCATGCGGGCTAGAAACAGAACTGAATGAAGATGCAGCTAGCTCGCGTCGCGTTGGGCACCGTCACACACAACCATTCAAAAGATGTAATAGTAGCTAGCCAGCGTCTAGAATGCTCTGTCCTCTTTAAGTCATGTCGAAGTAGAGATTCAGTCCATCACAACGCTCATTGTTCATGATTTCGTTCATTCCTGGAAGGAAAAGGGAAACAATAGCCTACTCCCAGACAGTTACAGGCTATCTCTAACACACACCACACTCTTGCGTCGCTGGCCGAAAAAATAACCGATACACGCTGAAGCAGACGTTTTTTTTCAGAAGCAAAACTGCCGACTACAGCCTTGATGTGTGAATGCTGTATAGCCTAATGAAACATATTGGAGAGACAGACAGACAGCACAGGCTGCACTGCAGACAGTCAATCAGATGTATGTGGCTCAGCCCTTTTACGCAGCAGCAAAATAAAGCGACACTGGAGGGAACGCGTGCGTGCGTGTGTGTGTTTTGAGACAGCGGCGTCAGTTCAGAAAAAGCTAAGGTATGGCAAGGTATGTGCAAGACACCAGTCATGTTGCCATACCTTAGCCACAGGCCACATTACAGTACATGATTTTATTATTTTCCCCCTGTAGTCAAGGTATGGCAGCTGCCATAGCTTGCCATACCCAATTCCAATTGACACCTCTGGTTGGAGAGAAAGTCAGCTGCGTCTACAGAGGCGTCATCATACCTGCTGCTAGGGTACGGCAACATGAATGGTAAGACACCAATCATGTTGCCATACCTTAGCTTTTGCTGAACTGACGCCACCGCGCGTCTATCCACCAAACAGCTGTACAGTGCGGTTCCTTCCACACTGTTAACAACTCCTATCCTCCCATTCATTCCTGTGTGTCGTTTGTCTCTCTCCTCGTCGCCCTAGCTTGCACGTGTTTGTTACTCTTCCTCCTTCCTTCCTTCATTCTCACAGAGACTCGAGTCGCTCACAGCTCACACATTCATACATTTGAGCTACAGTTTAGAGCTGCCTGTCTGACTGGCTGCTGCCACGCCGAGGAGGGAGGGAGGCAGGCAGGGCGGACCGAAGTCTTAGCTACACCTCGGCGTGGTGGTGGTGTTGTGGAGGAGGTGGAGGAGGAGAGAGAGAGAGAGAGAGAGAGAGAGAGAGAGAGAGAGAGAGAGAGAGAGAGAGAGAGAGAGGAGAGAGTGGAGGAGGCAGAAAGATCTTTATGCCTTTTCACCGTTGCTCGTCAAGAAGCGCTGGCATCGTTCGTACCGCGGCTCAGAGCAACGGACCATTATTATTGGGCTATTATTATATAGCCAGGGCTTTCATCCTCAGCGCGTGTGTGCGACGTGTGTGAGAGAGGGAGAGATAGAGAGAGAGGCAGTAAGTGCGCGCGCGTGCGTGCGTGCGTGTGTGTGTGTGTGTGTGTGTGTGTGTGTGTGTGTGTGTGTGTGTGTGTGTGTGCGTTTTGGGTCTGGCGTCGCTGCTGCTAAAAAAAAACGCGCACAAGTTTTTCTGCAGCGGAGAGAGGTGCGTCTCTCTCTCCTCTCTCTCTCTCTCTCTCTCTCTCTCTCTGTCTCTCTCTCTCTCTCTCTCTCTCTCTCTCTCTCTCTCTCTCCGACATGGAAGATGGCCCGTCTTCAACAAGCTGTTTCAGAAGGTTAACGGACTGTTTTCTGGGTGCAAGTACGTAAAAAACGTTTTTTATTTGTATTTAAAATATTTCTTTCCTTGTAACACTTTTTTAAGAAGCAGAAATAACTCCTTATTGCCTCTGGGTTTGAACAGAGAACATGTAGGCTAATGTTTGTGTTTTAATTTGCTCTGGTGCTTACATTAGTGCTTATTGTCTCTCTTGAGTAGCCTATAATTGAATTTGTTTGACCGGTGACAGAGCAAGTTGGACCTTACCGTACACCTTATAGCGTATGAAATCATCACTATGTGTGTGGCTTAGCAGTGTGACTAACCGCTCCATTCACCAAACTTAATGAATGACAGATTGATGGCTGCATGGGTTAGAGAGAGGCAGCAAGGGTGGGGACTGCTGGAGCTACCAGTATTTATGTTGACAGTGTTTCGAGTGTATACAAGGGTCTTTATTTAAACACACACACACACACACACACACACACACACACACACACACACACACACACACACACACACACACACACACACACACACACACACACACACAGAGAGAGAGAGAGAAAGGAGATCATTATGAACTAGGATGCAGATATTAAAACAGAAATGGGCTACATTATAATGTCATACATAAGACTTCGCCTACAACCGTGCATTCATGCTTCTTTGACGCCTACCTTTATAATAGCCGGCGCCACCACATGCCCTCAAGCTGTTGAGCGAGATCAATATTTCATTACATACTTTATTACAGACAATTAATCAATGACACAGCTACCATCTGAACAAGAAAAGTTTCAGTGCTTGCGATTTAATAGGCACTGCAGGGCAGGCATTATTTGAGAGTCATGCATTTCAGTTTAAGTTATCAGCTGGCAAACAATGTTGTTATAACGAGTTAGTTATCTTTTTTTATCCGGCGTGCTCGAGGGTGCCAAAGAATACACATAGCGTTATAATGTGGTCATGGAATGTATTATTGAGACATGCAGGTATCTTGACACCCACATACCTCTACCCTCACCCCCCCTAACACACACACACACACACACACACACACACACACACACACACACACACACACACACACACACACGGACAAAGATTTCAGAATACGCTTTCCCACTTCAATGATTTAAAACGTAAATACACATAACCGTGCCAAGCATGAAGTTTGAGAATTGATGCGTGTGCTTTGAAACTTAATTTGATCATAAGCTGGCTTTGATGTGGCAGGTGTTCATGTAAGTAGATCAAATCTACCAAAACCAACAACGCACAGGATATATTATAACATAATTGGTTTTCCATTTAATCTTAACATAAAGCTTCTTGTCACTTTCCTGTAGTATTGGTATGGGTTATTATTACAGTTACAATTGCTACTGTTTCCCAAATTGTGTTTCACAAGTGTGAGTTAACCACTTAAACCAGAGCAGTGCGTAAGTAGAGGGGGCGTGCACGATTTCTTTTAGATTATTAGCTTTTACCGACAGCAGCTGAAGTCCCTGTCATGTCTGTCTGTCTATCAGTCCCTCCTGGCACACACAACACCAATTGACACTGAAATTAAAAAGCATCAGAATTCTTTTAGTTTTATGTTTTTACTGGTAGTCTTTTCTAAAGTTGTTGGTTCAGTCTCCCCCTCCCACCCCTAACACCAGGCCTGACTCAAACCATATTTAGTTGATTGCAGTCTGCCAGGGGTCTGTATTAGGCCCCCTCTAGTTTCCTCACTAAATATAGAGAATACATCTCGCATTGTGAGCTGTAGAGCTGCTATTCTTTTGCCTGAATGTTCGTCCCTGAACACAGACAGGGTTCTTGTGTTTTATCTGGACTAAATTCAGGATTACCTTGTCACACTTGGTCTTCTCACTGGATGGTTTCCTGACATTTTGTTAGGGCTCAGGGAAAGTCGT
The DNA here is from genome assembly GCF_963921795.1 of Nannobrachium achirus. Classification (NCBI taxonomy): domain Eukaryota; kingdom Metazoa; phylum Chordata; class Actinopteri; order Myctophiformes; family Myctophidae; genus Nannobrachium; species Nannobrachium achirus. Next base: position 13,654,462 of record NC_137833.1, on the reverse strand, counting down.
ATTACTTTTTATCTTACAATGACAATCGCCACATGTACAGGTGTTTATTTCTGCGCTACCATATCGTCTCTGTCGGGGGAAAGCTCATTTTGTACAAAAGGGTTATTTTTCAGGATTCAAATTAAATAAATCACAACTAGTGTGAAGTGAGCGGTGCTATATATGAGTTAATTTCATTAAGTGTCCCACTGGCCAATCACAGCGTGTTCTGCGAAGCTTGGCCAATGGGACCCGGGGCATACTACAAACTTTGAGACGTTTGCGCCAAGATGTAGGCCATATCTAGGCCATGATTCACAGCCTGGACATTTCTTGGGAACCGGACATTTTTTGAGACCCGGTCAAAGCTAGATGTTGGAGTTTAGCTTGTTCCAGGAGCACCGTTCAATAATTGCAAGCTTGTAGATCTTGTAGCTCTGCTATCTTTAGCTGGTTACTTGTGCCAGCAGAGCACGCAAGTAGGGTGATGAGCTCTGTCTGTGGGTAAGTGGGTGTGTATGTGGCCATATCTTGTTGGCTGGGCCTTTAGCCAATGAGGGAGCAGCTTCTCGGTATTGTCACCACCAACCAACAAGTACGACCTGATACAAGGCGCAAGTTGGCACCTCCGACAGAGTGCAGTGTAGTTGAGCTTGTAGACATGCCAATTTGGATACAATTTATTACAATAAGCAAGGACAGCACAAGGTATGTTTGTGTGACGCTGTAGTATGATCAAGTAGGGCATTGAGTTACGAGTAAAGAAAAAGTTAAAACATGGAGATAAGAGGTTTCTGCCCGACAGCAAGGATATTCAATGCTAATGTATGGCGGTTAGTGTATTTTACATCGGTGGTTCCCAAGTGGGGTCTTTGAGGGGTTTCCATGGGGTCCCCAGCTAAATGATAGATATTTAGGAACAACATGGACCCTTAAAGGACTACTCTGTATCCCTGCTATGGGGGTCCGTGGACTAGTACATACCAAACTGGGGGGTCCTTAAAATGAAATATGTTGAGAATCACAGTTCCCCAACTTGAATGTTGAAATTATACTACATAATGTTCAGATTGTATACTAAAATCAGGGGTCAGGTTCGTGTTTTTTGTCATATGTATCGATGCAAAACAGAAATGTAAAGAAATACAATGTAATACTTCTGAATATGCATGGAAATCCACAGAGGAAAAGGCACAAGTGAAGAGCAGACGTCTTTGTTCCATTTGTTTTCTGGCTATCAATGGGATGATTACCCTCCTGTCCAGGAGTGTCACACCAAATTCTGGGCCCTGGGTACAAGGATTCACTGTGGGCCCCCCATGCATGTTCTTCATAGGGGGAGGGGGGTTTAACCCATTTAGACTGTAGCGCATTATTACGCATTATTTTGGGCTTTAACTATTGAAAAATAGCAGATATACAAGCTCAGCTGCGAGCTTGTAGATCTGCTATTTTTGAAAAATCTTGAACATTTTGTGCAAGTCTTTGAATATTTCAAATCCTTCTAAGTTCTTTTTTCCCCATCTCAAAATATTGAGTTCCAGGGACCCACCAGAGGCAAAATTTGAGTTACAAATGTAAAAAATACAAATATTCAAAGATTTGCACACACTATCACAACTTTTCAAAAATAGCAGATCTACAAGCTCGTAGCTTGTAGATCTGCTATTTTTCAATAGTTAAAGTATAACTTAAGGGCCCTCCACCTTGGGTCCTATTAACTCAGTCCCACTCCCCCCCCCCTCTTGTGACGCCCCGGCTCCTGTCATTGTCCCTGCAGAAACGGGGTCGTTTCAGCCGAGCTGCCCTCACTGTTCTGAGGGCACAGGCAGCAGATGCATTCCTCTACGGAGAGCCACAGCGCCAGTTCATAAATCCTGCAGTGTCCGGTCCCTCAGTCAGCCGTTGCTCAACTCTTAAATCTCAAAGTCATTTGTCCCATCTTGCGATATAACCACATGAACCTGTGTGTGCGTCCCTATTCCCGGTGGGGGGTGAACAATTCTGCAAAAAAAAAAAAAAACGATAGTAAAATAGCAGATCTACAAGCAGATCTACAAGCTCGCCATGCGTCCAGGGGTCATCGCCCTGCTAGCTTGCAGTGAACATTTTTGTAACTTTCAATATTCAAGGTCTCCCCTTAACTCTGACAGTGTACAAATGGAACCAAATGGACCCGTTAGGGTTCATTTGGTTCCTTGTGTACACTGTCAGAGTTACAGACTTGTATGGGTTCATTTAGGCCCCCCTAAAGGAACCCACAGAGTCCCTGGAATCCACTTTGAGAACCACTGTTCTAGCTCAAGCTTGTAGATCGGCTATTTTTGGAAAGGCTTAATGAAAAATAAAAACTTTTGAAAATAAGATCTTAGATTACTATTTCAATGCTTTTGATGTAAAACGTTGTGTTGTCCATGCTTATTGTAAATCGCCCTGGATTAAGAGCGTCTGCTTAAATGCCTAAATAGTACATTTAAATGGTTAAAGCATGCCAGTTGTAGGCTCATCATGTCACCTAAGTGCATTTACGTGTGTGTGTGTGTGTGTGTGTGTGTGTGTGTGTGTGTGTGTGTTGTGCATGTGTACGCGCATGCATGTGTTTTATAGAAATGTCCCACAGTTTTCTGGTTAGTGTCGGGGGTCATGCTAGGTCAACGCTTAATATGATCTGTCAGGCATTTCCCAGCCCAATTGGACGTGGAGGAATTGCTTAACTCGGTGAAGAAAGATGCATTGTCAGTTAGGAAGTGCTCATGCTGGACATTTCCTGCCGTTACGGCGTGCCATCTCTCAGAGCAAAGTGTTCCTTCCTTTTGGAAGAAGTGGTTCAGTATATCGCCCGCTCGTATATATCAACTGACTATCTGCATATCGTCGTTGTCGGGTGGAAACCGTGTATGTCCAGAACCGTTCGTTTTTGCATTTATCAGTTTAAAAATGATTTAAACTAGCGAAAACAGCCGATCTACAAGCGTTGTAGATCTGCTGTTTTCACTACTTTTGTGCGACGGACTTGTATGATGAAGCAGGGCTTTGCTTTGTATGTAACGTACACATTTGAAACTTGGAGATACGAGGTTTCCACCCGACAGCGACGATATATTGCCATGCCTGGAATATGGTATACGGGCGCTTGCTTGCTTGAACGTTGGTGTAATTACATACATCCTCGCCTGGGTTAATGCCAAATAGTTCCTCTATTTGGTTTGTCTGAACAGTCCAGGAAGGCAGAGCTCTGTGTTGGCTTGTCGTGACAGCCCTTACTACGACACATAGCCTCGCTTGCACGCACGCACGCACACACACACACACACACACACACACACACACACACACACACACACACACATCGTGTGTCGTTGGAGCGCGGCGAGAGAAAAAAAAAAGCCAGTGACATTCTCCTCAAGTACATTCCGCTGACCCTTTGTGGACTTGTCACGGGGTCAGGTCTGGTGGGGGAACGGGAAAAGGGCACATACATGTAGATCTCTCTAGGTCTTGTTCCAAGTGTCAGGGCTCATAAAAGAGCAGATACGTGTGGATCTGTGGTTCTCATTACGGCCCGGGGTCCCCACTGACTGGCCTCTCTCGCTCGCTCTGCAGTCCAGGGGCGTCACGAGGTGGGGGGGGGGGGGGAGTGGGACTGCGTTACTAGGGCCCAAGGTGGGGGGGCCTTCAGTGTTTTATACTTTAGCTATTGAAAAATAGCAGATATACAAGTTCACAGCACGGCACCCGGTGCCGCGCAGCAAGCTTGTAGATCTGCTATTTTTGAAAAGTCGTGAAAAATGTGTGCAAATCTTTTAATATATGTATTTTTTAAGTGAACATTTGTAACTAAAATTTTGCCTGTTGGGGGTCCCTGGAACTAAATATTTTGAGATGGGGGTCCGTGGCCAAATACATATCATTTTGGGGGTCCTTTACATGAAAACGTTTGAGCATCACTGACATAGAAACATAGGTTTTTCAAAAAACCCTAGAAGGATTTGAAATATTCAAAGACTTGCGCAAATTTTCACGATTTTTCAAAAATAGCAGACCTTACAAGCTCAAGCTTGTGTATCTGCTACTTTTCAATAGTTAAAGCACAAAATAATGCGCAATAATGCGTTCCCAGTCTAAACGGGTTAAACCCCCTCCGCCCTATGAAGAACATTCATGGGGTGCCCCGCAGTGAATCCTTGTACCCAGGGCCCAGAGTTTGGTTTGCGACACCCCTGCTGCAGTCGGAGCTGCAGCGGAGTTCAACGCGGGGTCCAGATGTGGGACGCAGCAACACGATCCTGCCCCTCGATGTGGCCCAGGGGGACGGGGGGTGCAGCGCTACATCAAACCAGCCGTTGTGGAGGAAGGGATGCGAGTCTCCCAGGCGGCGGCGGGTAGCTCCGGTCACAGCCACGCGGTCACGGCACGCTAACCCGCCAAATCTTGGCTCGCGATCGTAAAGGCCCGGGCCGGCCGGCCCGGCTGGCCTACGTTCAAGTTTAATTCAAGAAAAGGAGGGAGGGGAAAAAAAGCAAGCACAGATAATATAACTTGATTTGTTAGTTTGTTATTAAAACACTTTTCGGCAGATTATCATCTCTCGTTATTTATAACTTACCCTTGGGTCGAGCAGAACAGAGGACGGGGCTTTTCCTGGTCCGAGTCCGAAGGTTGACCTGATATGTGACTAGCAGCAGCAGCAGCAGCGAGAGAGAGAGAGAGAGAGAGAGAGAGCTGCAGGTTAACTGCAGCCTGTACTGTTAGACTGTGGATCAAGGGACATGCCTTATCTACATCTCATGCTTGCCATTTATAGCCCTCACCCTTTAAGTCTAATGACCTGGACCATGGCAGTGGAAATAATGCAAATTACATTTCCATGGAAATCTCTCTCTCTCACTCTGTCTCTCTCTCTCTCTGTGTAATTCTCTCTCTCTGAGATTCTCTCACCTGCAGTGTCAGAGAGAGAGGTGTGAGCTTGCATGTTTGTGCAGCGGTGTTTGTTTTCATCGTGTGAGTGAGTGGGGGGGGGGGGTGTCTCCTTTATAAAGCGGTGTGTTTGCAGGTGCCGGTGATATTAGCACTTTGAGGTCAGAGTGAAACAGCGCTTTCTTAATATGACACCCTCGTTCGCGGGCGAGCTTATCGATTTGGTGGGGGCCGAAATAAAAATAAAAAGAATAGAGGAAGTGGCTTTTAGTCACCACTAATTCGCCCTTGATTCGTCAGCGAGTGTTGGAAGCCCGCGTGCGTGCGTGTGCTCATTCACCAGATGCCCGCGTACTGTACAGTGCAGTACAGTACATGCCCCTTCGGAGCCCCAGGTAGATGAATGAATAAATTAGATGCCTGTGTGAGTGTGGAGTCAAAGCCTTTTCCATTTCGTCGTTGTCGGGTGAAAACCTTGTATGTCCAAAACCGTTCGTTTTGCATTCATCATTTTAGAAATGATTTAAACTAGTGAAAACAGTGAAACTAGTGAACACAACGCCTCGCGCCGCGAGGCGGTGTGTGCTTGTAGATCTGCTGTTTTCACTACTTTTGTGCGACGGCCTTGTACGATGAAGCAGGGCTTTACTTTGCAAAAAGAACATACATATTTGAAACTTGGAGATACGAGGTTTCCACCCCGACAACGACGATTTGCAAGTCTTTTCCTTCCTCTCCCTCTCTCTCCACCACTTGCTGAATGTCTGCGTTGCACACGATGTACACCAGCCTCTCCTCCGCTAGATAAGATAAGAAACACATGCTCGTCCCACCTTCTGGCAGAGGGAGTCCCAGGCGGACCTGCTGACGCACACACTCGCACCCCCGCCCCCTCCCCCCTCTTTAACCGCCTGCCTCAGCCTCATGTCAGGAAAGTGAAAAGTAGTACCTTGGCAGCTTGCCCTTGACTCTCTGCCAAGCGGCGAGACGACGCTTCAAGAGAAGTGGTCTTTTCCCTCTTTTTCCCTCTCTCTCATGTGCATTTATTTATCTATGTGTCGTTTTGAAAAAAGGGGGATCGTCTTTGCTCACTTGTACGTCAGGCCACTGCGCGCGGGTAAAAAGGCCTTCCATTATTTGACGTGACTCTGACTCTTCCTCCTCTTTATCCTGGAGACAAAGCCACCGGTTCAGCTCTGTTGCACAACTCCGTATGCAGACAAACAGGGGCGTCACAAGGCGGGGGGAAAGTGGAACTGAGTTACTAGGGCCCAAGGTGGAGGGGCCTTAATTATTTTATACTTTAGCTATTGAAAAATAGCAGATATACAAGCTCACAATGCAAGTTTGTAGATCTTTTTTGAAAAGTTGTGAAAATGTGTGCAAATCTTTGAATATTTGAGCACAACTGACATAGAAACATAGTTTTTTTCATTTTTATCTGGTGGAAACCAGATCTTTAAAGAGGTGAGTTTGTGGCGAGACTTTCAGGCGACCTATTTGCCGATTGGCTGTCCATGTCACATGGTAACCGAGCTAGTTTCATGATTGGGAGCGGCCCTCCAGACGATGGGGGGACAGAACTGCATTAGGGCCAATAGCAGGGGACTTTACCGCTCCTCCAGACTATGGAATCCTGGACTGGTCTAATGAAATATTTTGTCCAGCAGGGAGCACCATTCCTTCACACTGAGGCCAGGCCCTGTGGTCACACATTTCTGGACACCAATGTCTGTGTAACATCCATGCATTCATACAACTGCGAGTCTGCCGCTGCGTGCTTGATTTGGCTGTACACGCTGACTTGTTCATCAGGAAACATGCTCCCTCGTCGATTGGATTTTACAAAACAGACCCGCGTCGTCACATTGAATCCTGTTTAAGAAGAGCTTAAAACACAACTTTCTAATGTTACATTGATGGCGTGAGGAACGCTAAAGTCGTCTTGGTTACATAGTAGGCTATGCGAAAATAACAAAGCTCAGAGTCGCAAATTCAATGATCGCTGCATCAGCACACACAAAACACGGGCGTGAGAGAAGTAAATGAATGAAATGGACATCACGTTTAGCCGATTCAACGATTCCAAAAGTCATACGATTGGAAGTTATTGCTACATGCGGCTACATGCGTCTCGCTGTTGCTGCTGTTTTGTTAGGCAACAGCCAGGGTCCAGGGAGTGCACAGAATTTTAGAGAGGCATGGGCTGACATTTCTAAAAGGGCCTTTTCATACGGATAAAAGTTAAGGGCTCAAGCCCCTTTTGCTGTATGTGCGCACGTGCCTGGCGACCAGCGCATCACATTACAGACTTATCATTTCAATCCGTTTCTTTGCAAAAACACATTTCTTTTAGAAAACACACACCAATCCACCAGATTTTAAATTGACTGTGTCAATTCTTGTTTATGTTCTTGCACAAATGTTCACGATTTTTCAAAAATAGCTGATCTACAAGCTCGCAGCGGCACCGCTGTGAGCTTGTATATCTGCTATTTTTCAATAGTTAAAGCACAAAATGTGAGTGAATCCTTGTACCCAGGGCCCAGAATTTGGTGCGACACCCCTGCAGACAAATGCACGTCTGCTGTGCTGGAGACTGGACTGGAGATGTTTTGTTGGGGCTTACGGGCAGGAGAGGTTGGTTATTGTTGCTTTCACCGGTGCTTTGAGCATTCTTAATTTTTATCCAGCGTCGGTACCGTGCGTAAGAAACAGCTGCATTCCCTTTGGCTAACACCAGGAACACAACACTGCTTTGTTTGTTTGATTGTTCGCTTGTTTTCTTGTCAGGCACAGTCAGTGTAAAGTGCCTAAGATTTAAAGTGCACAAGGGACTGTGAATGTCTTTTTTTTTTCTTCTTCTCATCCTGGCCCCGATTTCCAACTTCTTAGGTGATGGGGGAAAATAACACAGGGTCAGGTATGAGACCTGAATAGATTTGATAATGTTTGAATTTAGTGTAGAATGGATGCATTGCTAGTTGCTACTACGCTCTGAGAAGTGTCTTGTCTCTCTCTTGTCTCTGATCAATCTGATAACGGATACCACTATCACTCTCTTACTAATCACAACTCCCAATTGCATTTCACAGTGTCTGGATCTGATACGGGTATCAGTTTCACAATACACTACGTTTGACTGACTTTAAAAAAAAAAAAAATTCATCACCCCAATTTGTTCCTAGATCTCCAAGTTACTTTTAGCATATACATGTAAATGAAGCATACTCTGCCAACATTGCAATATTGATACTTTCACATAACAAAAAGATTTTGAGTATTTTCTTCCTCCACTACTTTAAGCCAACATTTCCACTTGAACACAAGATACAGTTAGATAAGTTGTTGATAACAAGATACAGTTAGATAAGTTGTTGATAACAAGATACAGTTAGATAAGTTGTTGATAACAAGATACAGTTAGATAAGTTGTTGATAACAAGATACAGTTAGATAAGTTGTTAATAACAAGATACAGTTAGATAAGTTGTTGATAACAAGATACAGTTAGATAAGTTGTTAATAACAAGATACAGTTAGATAAGTTGTTAATAACAAGATACAGTTAGATAAGTTGTTGATAACAAGATACAGTTAGATAAGTTGTTGATAACAAGATACAGTTAGATAAGTTGTTAATAACAAGATACAGTTAGATAAGTTGTTAATAACAAGATACAGTTAGATAAGTTGTTGATAACAAGATACAGTTAGATAAGTTGTTAATAACAAGATACAGTTAGATAAGTTGTTAATAACAAGATACAGTTAGATAAGTTGTTAATAACAAGATACAGTTAGATAAGTTGTTAATAACAAGATACAGTTAGATAAGTTGTTAATAACAAGATACAGTTAGATAAGTTGTTAATAACAAGATACAGTTAGATAAGTTGTTAATAACAAGATACAGTTAGATAAGTTGTTAATAACAAGATACAGTTAGATAAGTTGTTAATAACAAGATACAGTTAGATAAGTTGTTAATAACAAGATACAGTTAGATAAGTTGTTAATAACAAGATACAGTTAGATAAGTTGTTGATAACAAGATACAGTTAGATAAGTTGTTAATAACAAGATACAGTTAGATAAGTTGTTGATAACAAGATACAGTTAGATAAGTTGTTGATAACAAGATACAGTTAGATAAGTTGTTAATAACAAGATACAGTTAGATAAGTTGTTAATAACAAGATACAGTTAGATAAGTTGTTAATAACAAGATACAGTTAGATAAGTTGTTGATAACAAGATACAGTTAGATAAGTTGTTGATAACAAGATACAGTTAGATAAGTTGTTGATAACAAGATACAGTTAGATAAGTTGTTAATAACAAGATACAGTTAGATAAGTTGTTGATAACAAGATACAGTTAGATAAGTTGTTGATAACAAGATACAGTTAGATAAGTTGTTAATAACAAGATACAGTTAGATAAGTTGTTAATAACAAGATACAGTTAGATAAGTTGTTAATAACAAGATACAGTTAGATAAGTTGTTAATAACAAGATACAGTTAGATAAGTTGTTGATAACAAGATACAGTTAGATAAGTTGTTGATAACCTCATGACCAGAACTGTCTTGTTGTTGATAACCTCACACACATACAATGACCTTCAAGCTCCTCAGTGATTATCTTTCTATCAATAGGGATCAGGTGTATAGAAAAATGAAATAGAAAAAAGAATGTATGTGTCACATGGGTAATGTGTGTGTGTGTGTGTGTGTGTGTGTGTGTGTGTGTGTGTGTGTGTGTGTGTGTGTGTGTGTGTGTGTGTGTGTGTGTGTGTGTGTGTGTGTGTGTGTGTGTGTGTGTGTGTGTGTGTGTGTAAAGTATATACCATTAAGACGCCCAAAGGGCAAAAAGAAACCGTCAGGGCGGGCAGATACAACAGACTTGTAAGACGGGGCGGGGCTTCAACAATTACAGCTCATCCCTATTGGCCGTCTAAGTCCAGACACCAAGTTTCGAGTCGGTACCATGCTGCAAACTGGAGTTATGGCTGTTTAAAGCCCAGCCAATAGGCATACACAGGGGGCGGGGCTTCAACAATTACAGCTCGTCCCTATTGGCGGGAAAAAGTTCCAAGTCGTGTGAGCGTTTTAAAGTTGAAATCACGTTTTAGGCAGAGTTAAGTGTGAGAGCAAAGTGTGACAGCCGCTGCAGGTTTAGTAGACAGAGGGGGCGGGGCTTCAACAGTTACAGCTCGTCCCTATTGGCCAGAGAAAGGCCCAAGTCGTGTGAGCGTTTTAAAGTTGAAATCACGTTGCTAGTTAAAAGTATGTCAGAGTAAGAGTGAGAGCAAAGGGTGACAGCGTGTGATGCCTGTTTTCATACTAACTGCTCCCTGACGGTCGCAACAACCTTGCTTGTAGATCTGCTGTTTTCAGAGCCCAACACCCAAGCACAAAAAACAAACATAAAATGGCTTGTCTTTTAGTTCTACTGTATCTCGTTGACAAATTTGACAATATATTTAGTCTTAGTTTTAGTCATCATAGTTTAGTTTTTCAACATTTTCGTCAGTGAAAAAGGTAGTCGACTAAAATGGTAAATGGTAAATGGTGCATTTATATAGCGCTTTTATCCAAAGCGCTTTACAGAGATTGTGCATTACATTCACCCATTCACGCACACATTCATACACCGGTGGCGGAGGAAACCATGCAAGGCACCAACCTGCTCACCGGGAGCAATGGGGGGTTCAGAGTCTTACCCAAGGACCCTTCGATATTAACTCAGGGGGAGCCCGGATTCGAACTGGGAACCCTTCGTGCTCTAATAACGGTTTCTCTACCCCTGAGCTATGCCGCCCCACTAACATTCTTCGTCATAGTTTTATTCAACGGAATCAACATTGGCAGCTATAGACAGCAATGTTCCATGGATGGCATTGTCAGTGGGTTCAAACCACATTGGTCCAGTTGGGTGTTGCCGCCTGAAGGCCTTTTCACACCAAGTCAGTTTATTTCATCTGAAAATACCACACGTTATAAAAAAATACGAGTTTATGTTATGCCCATTACAGCTCACACAACTGCAACATTGTTTTTCCATCTAAATTATTTTCAGAACCGGTTCAACTTTCTGCAGTTTTTTATGCATCAGGCAGCCCATTGTAGGGCTGTCACAATTATTACATAATCGTCTAATCGCAATTATTTGACATAATCGCGATTATTTTTCATAATCGTCATAATTTTTTCGATGTTGAAAAATATTCATATCTTTTTTTAAAGTAAAAAAAATAGTGGAAATAGCAGATCTTGTTGCGACGCGTTGTGAGCTTGTAGATCGGCTATTTCCACTATCAATGTTATTTTTTAAGTATAAAGTTGTCAAATATGTCAGTAATTCCTTTGTATATTTAGGTTATGTGTCATATATCTACCATGTGCAACTTCAAAGCCTAAAAGCCAAACAGAAATGTAATTCTCAACGACAAAAACACAATTAAATCGTTAATCACAATTATTTGAGTGACAATTAATCGTCATGTAAAATGTCATAATCGTGACAGCCCTAGCCCATTTGCTTGGCGTGGCCTACAGGCTACATAAGCTATTGTATATTCATTGTTCAGTAACAAAAAAAACGCCCAGGATTTCTATTAGCAATAGACTAGGACATAAATTCTGCCCTGGCATATTGGCCCAGACCGCCACAACCGGCGCGAACCGAACATAGTAGATCTACAAGCCCACAAATCGTCAAGGCAGCCACACGTTGTGTATGTTTGGGTGGGACACCTGGGCCACAGTATTAGCCTGTGATTGGGCTACTAGGCCAGTATTGAGATGATAGACAAGCCAGTGGGCCAATCATGTGATGTCTCTCTGCTCTGTGGGCCGGTGCTACTGAAGATTGGCCCCCTCCTATTAGTGGCTGCCCAGCCCAAAAATGACTAGTAACCATCTTAAAATGGTGGCATAAAATAAAAAATGTCAACCCACAGGCTCACTTGTGTAGTTGGTGTGCCAAATGCCCAGCAAATAGTCAAATATGTTTTTCTATGGACAAAATATGACGGATTTGTGTTATGCTGTGTTTGACAAATCCTTTCCCCACCCAAAAGAGAAATTTGATTTCCCAAACTAGTGAAAATAGCCGATCTACCAGCTCACAAAGGGTGCCTTGATGAGTTGTGAGCTTCTAGATCTGCTACTGTATTTACACTACTACAATTATTTTTCTCTACCTAATTTATGACATTTCTTTGATTTTTATTTGATTTCTTTGAATTTCTTTGACCCATAAAAATGGGTCCCGACCCAGTTTATGTGTCGAGCTGCACAGGCTGTACTTATAGCGTTGAACTGACGTCATCCTTTTTCACAGTCTTAAAGGGATATAAAAACACACACACACACACACACACACACACACACACAACTTTGGGTCATTTTATCGTCTAATCAGGCGTTTGGGAGCACCCAGGACAGATTTTATGTTGTTCAATTCAGTATTTAGAGATCATTTTATCAGACACAACCCCTTCCTATTCAAACACATAGTAACTTCAAACTCCTTTTTAACCGTGATAGATTCATCAAAAATACCGTGGTTCTCGTGACTCATACTGTACTCCTAATACTTTTCGAAGGCTGTTTTTTTAACCTTTTCATTTATTTATTTGTATTTTTCTTTTCTTTTCTTTTTTCATTTTCCTTCATCCTTTTTTCTTTTCTTTTCTTTTCTTTTGTAATAAATGAAAAACAAAACAAAAAAACAGCCTTCTCACGTATTAGGAGGACAGTATGAGCCACCAGTACCAAGGTTTTTGATGAATCTTATCATGGTTAAAATGGAGTTTGAAGTTACAATGGGTTTGTATAGGAAGGGGGTGTGGTCAGATAAAATGAATATCGAATATCTATATACTGAATTGAACAACATAAAATCTGACCTGGGTGCTCCCAATTACAGCTCGTCCCTTTTGGCCGGGAAAAGGCCCAAGTCGTGTGAGCGTTTTAAATTTGAAATGACGCTGTTAGGCAAAAGTATGCCAGAGTAAAGCCCTTTGCACACAGGACAGTTGCGTTTTTTTCGTTTGCTGCATGAATAAAACGCATTGGATTTGGTGTGCAATGCTGTGCGGAATCGGCGCTGCGGATCCCAAAAGGAGTCATAAAAGGAGTGATGAGTTTTTTACCGCATGCGACAAGACGCAGGAATCGAACTGGGTTCGATCGAGAAAAAAAACGCACGGCCGCAGCCACTCGTCGCACAGCTAATTCGGATCCGGTGTGCATGAGGTCGTAGAGAATCATTGTTTTCTTTTTAAAAAATTAAATTGTCCGTTTTATCCGTACGGATAAACGCGCCTGTGTGCAAAGGGCTTTAGTGTGAGAGCAAAGTGTGACAGCCGTTTAGTAGACATAGGGGGCGGGGCTTCAACAATTACAGCTCGTATTGGCCGGAGAAAGGCCCAAGTCGTGTGAGCGTTTTAAAAGTATGCCAGAGTGAGAGCAAAGGGTGACAGTGTGTGACGCATGTTTTCATACTGCTCCCTGATGCTCACAACAAGTGGCTCATTAGCTTGTCACAAATCCCTAGAATCCTCCTGTTGACGCATGTATTGTAACATTGCCTGATTCATTGACTGTTGTCTTATTGTGATTCTATTTAGTATTTACATGTAATTAAACAGTGTTTTACCTTTCTCTTTATCTCAACCACACTGTTGGTGTTCTCTACCACAGTTATTCTTGACCTTTTTAATGTATTGTTATTAGGCCATTGTACACTGTAACTCTGAGTGTATACAGAACCAAATGGACTCCATTTGTACGTTCTCAGGGTTATATTACAGTACTTATCACATAAGTGTAACTAGAATTAGTTAATTAAGGGGCTGTGAACCCTTCCCGGATTACCATTACACACTTGGAAATAATTCAAACCAAGCACCTCTGAACATTTGATAGTTATTTCCAATAATTTTATGAGGAACATTGCACACGTATTCATGAAATTCCTGACATATGAGACCTCATGTACCCTTGTTGAATCAAAGCACATCTGAGGCCATGTGCGTTTAATTTCGCCCAATTAAAATGTCCATTAAACAGGAACACCTGTTCATTCAAAGAATTCACTCTTTGTTGGACTGTCGATGATGATCACTTAAACACCAGCTGGAAAAAAAAATCAATTTTCACAACTATGTTGCACCACCGATCCGACTGATCTGCCCATATATGTATCTCTGTATCTGTCTGTCCTTGTCCCTTTCATGCCCATATATGGAGATCCCTTTCATGCCCATATGTGGAGATCCCTGGTCGCTTCAGTATATGCCTATATATGGGCATGCACCCTTTTGTGCCCATATACTGTAAGGAGTTGACTGATTTTTTTGTGCCTGATGCCATGATGACAAATTGAGTTTAAACAACACACTCCATATTTGGACATAGCTGCCAGTAAGGGTCCATTTGGTTTCATTTTACACTCTCAAAAGTCTCAAAGCTATTAAGCATTATCTCTCCTAATGGCACCACATCAATACAGCATGGAATTGTAGACAAAATCGTATTCAACGACAACAAAATATTAGTAAAATATACGTTTTGGGTCTGAGAGTCAAATGGGGGTCCGTGGCTCAAATGCTGAATAAATAATGGACCTTATGAATAAGGTTGAAAAGCCTTAAGCCAATTTTATATATAATGTATCTATATATATAGTCATAATGGCGATATACTCTACTGTAATTAACAATAGATGCCAAAATTGTATTATGTCAAAAGTCCAATATTATTGAATTCCTGCAAACTGCAATGCGTGATTACATCAGACAGCCCCTATGAGTAATCGTGAATCATGATTTAATTCACCTGTGTGATTCCCATAGCTCAGTGTTCCTCCACGCGCAGCTGATTCTCATTATGGATACACTATAGGGCTGCTACTCAGCAGTGGTATCAATACTGCAATGTAGGAGACAAAAGTCTGGAAAATGTACCTACTGTAAAGTAAATGTAGAAAGTGAGTTACAAAACGTTCCCATTTTAGAATCTGAAGACATTTGAGGTGAGAAATGGGCAATGCGGTAACATAAACATGCTTTATCACGGGGGCCATTTCTCTCTCTGCCTCTGGTGCACGAGTGCCAACACATGGCATGGATCTAAATGCAACAATAGCGTTGCATTTAGATCCCATAGCCCACGGATATTTATACATTCTTTTTGCACTGTTAATGTAAATACTGTGATTTATTAAAAAAATCCCTAGTTAACGCCAAACGTGTAAAAAATGAAACTATATTCAGATCAATATAACCGGTAGGTTATAATGGTCACTCTTAGAGTTGACCCATTAACACAGGGAACGCATCTGTGTCACTTTAGATTTTAACCACTTTAACCATTATTTTATACTTTGGCTAGTCAAAAATATCAGATCTACAATCTCATAGCACGACACTAGCCCCTCTCGGGACCCCAAAATCACCTCTTTGTATTTTGACGTCGGTGTTTGGGGTCCCTTGCTCGTTGATTGGGTCTCTCTGATACGCAACGCTACCACTGTCTGGTCTCGGACGAATACAGCGTTGCTCAGATGTTGTTGAGATTCTTTAAAGATACCCAGAACTGCACTAGGAAAAAAAATGTGCAGCTTTTTCCAAACTGTATCTCGCTTCCTCATTATGTCACATGTCCCGCCTCCCCACAGCGTCTTTTGGCTAGCTGGTAGTGTAAGCCTGTCTCTGATAGATCAGAGGCAGGAACGTAGCCAACCACACCGCGGGGATGCGGGACATGTGACATAATGAGGAAGCGAGATACAGTTTGGAAAAAGCTGCTAAATTGTCACAGATAAATTAATGATACTTAACGGCATCACCGATTAGCGCCGCTTCGCACACGTTTCTGTGCTCTCCTAGTGCAGTTCTGCACGACACTTGGTGCCGCACTATGAGCTTATAGATCTGCTATTTTTGAAAAGCCTTGAAAATATATGCAAATCTTTGAATCTTTTAAAGGGAACATTTGTAGCTCAAATCTTTTCTTTCTCTGCCTCTGGGTCCCTGGAAAATATTTTCAGATGGAGGTCCGTGGTCAAACACATATAATTCTAAGGGTCAAGGGACATGAAAACTCTTGAGAACCACTGATATAGAAAACCGTTCGGGTCCTCAGGTCTTAATGGGTTAAATAAACACTGCAGATTTTGTTGTGTTGGAAGTGCAAGAGAGAGAGAGAGAGAGAACCGAACAGGAAGATGAAGGCAAATAAACGGGTCTGTTTTGGTTCTTCTCAAAAAACCCAGGTTGTGGTGGTGTCGTGTGTGTGCTGTAGTCAGGACAAGTGTTATGCAACAATACCTCACTCACTGCCTGAACCCAGGCTCTAGTTTTGAGCTTTTACACAGGAAACCCATGGCTGACTCAGGCGGCAAACTCTTTGCCAACTGGGCTCAAGCCTCTCACAAACATATTGTAGCCTACTGCCCAACAACAGTGGGTACAGTACATCCACCCATGCTACCCATTACTGCTTATACTGTACATACCAGTACCAGTGTTGATTTTCTCATACTCACGTCAAAGTAGATTTAACCATTTATTGCAACAAATGGAATACAGTTAGACTTGGCGTTAAAGGGCTCTGCGTTCGGAGATGTTCCCTGAACTTTGTACACGCATGTTTGCTAATCAAAATCAGGGAACTTAAACAAAACCCCCCATAGGGATACACTAGTACAATAGCAATACATTGACATATCAGCTTGAATCAGCATACTCTACAATTGCAAGTATTTGAGCCTATATACTGTATGCCAGACTCTGATCAAAAGGTGGAGGCTGGGGTGGAGGAGGTAGCTAAGCAGCAGCAGATCCAAAGCTTCGGATGCAAGCCGTATTTAAAGGAGCCTCCCTTACTGAGCGAGAGGTGAGAGCTCTGATTGAATTAGACAGAGCAGATCTGTGAATGAGGGGTGGGAAAGGGATCTGAATGACAGCTGATTACAGCTGATTACAGCTCCTGCATAAACTAACGCTATGCTTCATTAACGCACCGTAAGGGCGAGAAGCGACCGTTAGGTCGCGAAGCAATTTCCCTCGACACACACACACCTTTCGGTTAAACAGCTGAGCTGTCTGTGAAAGCCACAGGCAATCAGCCACCCGGCACATGGGTCTAATGTTGTGTATTAGCGTGACACATGAGCGTGCCTCACGGACTCTAGCTTTAGCTTTGACAGGCCACAACATTTTGGCTGATGAAAGTGAAGGGAGAGTAAATGGAGAATGATCAATGTCGTAAGCGTTTCTTTTTTCTTTTTTCAGCAAACAGGCTCAATGATCAGATTTACTTTTTTTATGACGTGCCAACAAGAGTTAGAAGGAGACGTTTTATTCCTTGTTCACAGCATTCCTCTCGGATGATGAGGAGCCTGCCGGATCGGGGATCATTTTGTTTGTACAGTTTGGTTATTAATCACCGTGATTATCGGTGAGACCGGGGTGTCTGACTGTGCACAATGTGAGATGTCCCTGGTAGTCAGTCAGTCAGTGGTGGAAAAAACTAAAGTACATTTACTCAGGTACATCTCAGAGGCAAATATTGTACTTTACTCCACTATTATTTAGTTAATAGTTACTTTGTAGATTTTGATTACCATTACAAAACACACATTAACCACTTCAGCCCTATATACATTTTTGGCAATTTGAAAATAGCCGATCTACACACTCACATTTACATGTGTCGCGTCAGATCTGCTATTTTCAAAAGATTTGTATACACTTTGAAACACTCACACTTTTACTGAATTTACTCAAGTACGTAACAGAGTATTTCTATATTGCAGCCTTGATAAACCAAGCAAAACATTTAATTAGTTTTTTCCACCACTTTCAAGTGGGGAGGAAAACGCTGCGAGTGCGGTTTGACTCAAAGTCGTCAGGTCAAATCGTTGACCAGGACCTGCCTTCACCGCAGTGGTCTGGGTCCTCTCACTGCAGCGTGTGGGCTGAACCCCTGGCCCGGGTTAACCATTTGAGACCTCAGCATCTGGGACACAGCCATCCCTTTTTGTAACTGCAGGGATCGCTTTCAGGCCAAGGACCCCTTAGTTGAGAGAGAGATGAAGCAGGGACCCCCACAACCTTTTCAGAGATTTCATATAGTTTCATTGTTTGACAGAACTATATCCTCAGTATATTTTGAATTCATGTCAATTTCAGATATTTAACCACTTGAACCATCAATACTTAATTAATTTGACCATTCACTCTGTACTTAGTCCCCCCTACACCAAACCTCTTTAACGTAAATAGCCGATCCACAACGTCTCGCAGCGCGAGGCGTTGTGAGCTTGTAGATCGGCTATTTTTGGCTAAAGTTCTCGGAATATGGACGCTAGGGTTCAAGTGGTTGATATAAAAAAAAAAAAAAGGTTTATATCACACAAAGATTTGGAGGACCCCCTGTAGTAACTCTGAGGACCCCCTAGGGTCCCAGACTCCCTTTTTAAGACCCCTGATTTATAGTCTGACGTCACTGCTGCTAGATGGCACTATTACCCGTGTTCACATTATTATATTTTGTATTGATATCTCCATAGGGGAATCTTGGCTCGCCTCATATAAGAACTGTGTACCAAATTGTTCGTAATCCATTACTCATTATGAAGCATTGACTTAAGGTTGAAAATGTACACATTTACCCAAAGGAGTAACGCAATAAACGCTAGAAACGAGTCAAACAAAACCCAACGACTACAATTCCCATGAACGCGGCTGGTAGGTGATTGGAACAGTGATTCCAAACCCGGAAGTGTCCCAGAGGTGTAGTTTCTGACTTTTTCTGACAGTAGTTCTGAAACGTTTTCATGCCTATATGACTCCAAAATTGATATAGTATTTGACCACGGATCCCCCATCTGAAAATGTGCCGAAATGATTCAAAAGTTGTCTGTCTAAAATGGATCAAGTGATTAACATGATTGTGATGCTACTTTTAATTTCTTTTGCTGGAGACCCCCTGGAACTCCCCTGGAATCCCCCAAGGACCACTGTGGGTCCCCGAACCCAACTTTGAGAACCAAGGTCTTGTTGTAGACCTGACTGCTTGTTTCTCTTGCAGTATGTGCACAGCAACACTAGCTCAGTCAGGACACATTTATGACACCATGTCCTCACTGAGTCCCCACAGTCCCGGGTGTCACCACCACGGTCATGTTAGGCTGAGCTGTGTGGCTCTAAAAGAAAAGCCTTTTTAAGGGCCTACAGAAAAATATCAGGAATGCTTGTAACGTTCCGAACAAAACGCTATCTATCAATCACCATCATTCTGGAATGGTGCTTTTTGGGCCAAACCAATGCTTTCTTTCAATATGCCTGGCTTGCGGCATTATCCAGAGCTGCAGTGTGCATGAAGAACGCTGATCCTTATGATAGGGGATAAAGATTTCCCCCGTTCTCGTTGCCACAGTTACAGATTTGTTGAATGTCAATCTGCTGGATTGGCCGCTATCGCTATCTATAAACGTCCATGTTCAAGAATAGCAAAAGTAGCAGAGCTTTCGAGCTTGTGTATCTGCTACTTTTGATACTTTTGTGTGACACGTGTAGTCACACAAAAGTGTGACTACACTGGCCGCAGTGGCCGGCCACTATAACCACAAGGCCACTGAACAGTGGTATTGCAGCTGTTGGTACTGCATACAGACATAACTACATGAGTACATGAGGACACACAAAGTCAAACACTGGAAGCAGTTAGCACTGCACCAAAAACCAAGTTTAAACATGGAGATGAGCGTTTTCTGCCCAACAACAGCGATATGTTTTGCTACAAGTTCTGCTGTATACAGTAAGTGTTGTCTCTACTTGCACAAGAGATTGATGTTCAGCCTAATTTATATTTCCACCTCTCCTTGACCATTACAGGCAGCTTGTATAACTAGAGCATATAATAAACAGTGATGCGGGCGTTCCTCTCCTTTCCATTATCTGATACCTTGATGTCCAGCACCTGGCCTGAATATAGGCTTGAGATGTGCACACAATTTTGTCTATGAGCTTGTATAACTGACATTTTGTCCTGTTATCCCACTTTTTTCTTTTTTTTCTCTATTCGTACAGCTATTTATGAAACTACAACTTGTCTAACCTGACTTGCGTCAGATGGTGGCAGTAGTGCTCTACCGCCCTACTTTACCATCTGAGCTCTCTTGGTGAGAGTTGATAACGCTCGTAAAGCCCCGGGCCGGACCAATCAGCGGCAGCTACGGGCGGGCTCTGAGCGGCTCTGAGCCAATATAGTCTGATTGCAGACCACGTGGAAACCCAGGAGGCGGATTCTGGGTGGAACGTCACGCAGACAGGCCAATATGAGTGGTTGGAGTTGGCACTCCCAGACTGTGATAGACAGACGGCCCCATCCAATCACCTGCTAAATAATTTCAAAAAATGGCCCGCCCCTTACATCGAGTCTGCCGGAGCAATCCCAGATGGATAGTAAGCAGAGCGGTATACGCATACTGCTGCTATCATCTGGCGCAAGTCAGGTTACAACTTGTCGGGATAATGTACGAAAAAATAATTCCACTCGCTCTTCTTTTACACCTGTAAATTTGTGACGTGACACAATGACATTGAAGTCGAAATTAATTAGAGATTCGATTCATTCGATTCATTCACCCTAGGTGGAGTCGGCGATAGGGCCTTTCTGTGTGGAGTTTACATGTTCTCCCCGTGTCTCCTAGGGTTGATACCCTCACAAAAACATGCAGTAATCCTGGTCTCTATAATGCCTCCCCCTGGCCAGCCGGGGCGCTTGATGGAGGGGAAAGGAACTGGTTGGAATAACGTGTTCCTTCCACGCGCTACGTCCATCCCAGGGAAATCCTCCCTGTCAGGTGAAAAGAAACAACTTGGACTACTCATGCATAGAAGGAAGCATGAGGTCAGTCTGCACTGGGTGAAAATGGGTTGCAAAATCGTGGGATAAAAATTATATATATTAAAAAAAAAAAGAGATTCGATTCATCTTGAAATGAGCTCCACACATTGAGATACAAGCCATTCTGCACGAGACGAAATACTGTAGATGCCTTTTGATCAATATTGCGACTTGAGAGACCTAATGGTATGTGTTTATTTATGCCTGCAGGGGAATTCAAAAGACTGTAGATGGAATTCATAATTGTCCATGACAGGATATTGACCCATATTTGACGGGTTAGAGTTATGTAAAGTGGTGAAGTTGGCAGCTTGGGGATGTGTGTCTGTGTACTTAGTGATTTGAGGACATAGCCTTTGGCTGTTGTTACAGACGCCGTCATGTGATTCAGTGTGCAACTTTGATGACAGTCCATGTGATTTGGGTGAGTTTATTTTTGTTGAGAAATGACATTTATAGAAAAGTAACGATAGTAGCGGTTGAACTTTAGGGTTGTGGATGAAAGGTGGCGTGAGCAATAGGATGGCATGGGTCAATGCTTATTAGTCGGGGGCCTTAGGTAAATAAAATGGCCAGGGTGCTAGGGTGCCTGAGTCGGCGACCTTCAGGTTTGTCACAGCGGTCAAATCAAGTTTGGCTCCCATTGACTTTCTAGACACTATACTACAGGAAGAAAATACCCAGAAAAGAAATCTGCTTTATAGCACGTGAGGGGTCCAACTAGGGATTTGTAATGATTCTAAATCCATTGCAAGCATTTGTTTTGCAAAAAAAAACCTTCCTTGGGCTAAAAACGGACCCACAAAACTGTGATTTGTGGTGACCCCAGATGGCAACAGTGAGGACTTTGACATCCGAACTGGTGTAATGCAAGGAGACACCCTAGCCCCCTTCCTCTTCATCATAGTCCTGGATTATGCGCTCAGGAAAGCCATTGGTGGACGAGAGCAGGATCTTGGCTTCTTAACACCAAGGAGGTCGAGACAACATCCCAGACTAGTCCTGACAGACCTGGACTATGCGGACGACATCAGCCTTCTCTCCGACAACATGAAACAAGCACAGGAACTCTTGAACAGAGTGGAGTCAGAGTGTGCCAAAGTTGACCTTAGGCTAAATGCCAAGAAAACTGAGGTTTTCAACTATAACTTACCGGAACACCCACCTCTGACAACAACAGGAGACAGTGTTGAAGGAAGTCAAGGACTTCAAGTACCTGGGCGCACGGGTCAACTCAACCGAGCAAGATCTTAAAGTGAGGAAGGCACTTGCATGGAGGGCCCTGAACGACATGAACAGTGTATGGAACTAACCAACGAGCTGGCCAGATGTATGGAGAACTGGGACGACTGGAAGTGACGATGGAAGGCTCATCTGAGGACGACCTAGAGAGAGTCGGCAGGTTAGCGTTTCACCAGGTTAGCATTCACCAGCGTTAGTTTTACTGAGGTTAGGGTTAAGGTTAGGTTTAGGTGGTCGGACCAACGCGAGGTTGAACCAGTATCACGTTACCCAACCAAACAGGCATCTTCGCTGTAGTTTGGTCTCAAAGTGTTCAAGGCCGAGCCGGAGGTTAAGTGCCAGATGTGTGGCTTTTGATTTGTGGTGAAAGATGCTCCGGGAAAATCTATTTCACAATTTCATACCAGCAGCGTTTAGGCCTGCAATCTTTACGGTCCCCATCAGTCAGTCTAAGCTTGTCACCACACCATTAACCCTTAGAAGTAAGGATGGGACCATATGAACATTTCATATCACGATTATTCTGACCAAAGAAATCGCGATTTACGATATTATCACGATATTATCCCCAACATCCATTATCCTGGGGCTTAACATTTGCCAAAAAATAGCAGATCTACAAGCTCACAACGCGTCGCAAGCTTGTAGATTGGCTATTTCTTTGGCAAAGACATTTGATAGAGTGAAAAAAAGACTGTATCGAGTACATATATTATAACTAAGTACCTTTTACCAATTATAGAGGATTTAAGTTGTACCGGATAATATGCAGCTCGACAAATAAAAGGTGAATTGATCCCAGTGCATGACGGAGGACGATATCACGATAAATTAAATCTCTAGGATACGACTATCGTGAGTGTTTTTTATCGCGCTAAACGATAATATCGCTTATAGTCCCATCCCTACTTAGAAGTGTGCGTTTTATAGTCAAAGTAAATTTTTGGTTCTACATTAATGTACCACATCTAGTACATTCCACCACAGGTCTGTCTTTGACATTACCTTTTGTTGTTTGAGGAGGTTTATATAACAACTCATTTCTATATCTGCACCATGATTTGACCTTTAGAAAATATTACAATTATTACATTATTTGTACAGGAAAGGGTTTTCAAAGATGTAGCGCTTAGCTCCCAAAAGGCTCTCCGTTTTTGATGAAAAAAATAAATATGAAAGATTTATTTTAGAGCAAGGCAACATATTGTCGTTGTCGGGTGGAAACCTTGTATCTCCAAAACCATTCGTTTTGTATTTATCATTTTAAAAATGATTTAAACTAGTGAAAACAGACGATCTACAAGCACTCGCGGCGCGAGGCGTTGTGTGCTTGACTGCTCGTAGATCTGCTGTTTTCACTAGTTTTGTGCGACGGTCTTGTATGATGAAGCAGTGCTTTACTTTATGAAAAAACATACAAATTTGAAACTTGGAGAAACAAGGTTTCTGCCCGACAGTGACGATATATGATATGACCAACGCGTATCGCGACCTATGATTTATTTGTGTTTGGACCACAATAGACCAATGAGTAGGCCTACTGTATATATTTTAATTTTCATAATGATAATAATAATAGATATTTAGTTCAGCCAAAACCAATGTACTTTTTTTTGTGGTGCTTAATTTTTCCACAGTGCCCTCTTTGTGTCTCAAATAGGACACAGTTGTAAGGGTCTCTTTCTCCTGCCTGTGTGTGTGTGTGTGTGTGTGTGTGTGTGTGTGTGTGTGTGTGTGTGTGTGTGTGTGTGTGTGTGTGTGTGTGTGTGTGTGTGTGTGTGTGTGTGTGTGTGTGTGTGTGTGTGTGTGTGTGTGTGTGTGTGTGTGTGTGTGTGTGTGTGTGTGTGTGTGTCTTTGTGTCCCATGCACACACACCTCGCACTCGCACACACACACACACACACACACACACACACACACACACACACACACACACACACACACACACACACACACACACACACACACACCCCACCCCACACACACACACATCCCACTTTCTCTGATTTATTAAGCCGTATTCCGCCTACGTGCGTCAGCACTGGCTAGGAGTCTCGTGAGGCGTTCCGCTCCTGAAGAGCTGTGTCTCGTGTCTGGATAGCGTCAGTCGGCAGCCCCCCCCCCCCCCTTCCTCCCCCCTCCCCCTCCCCTCTCCTCCTCCTCCTCTTTGCCTCTGTCTGCCCTACAAGCTCCAGTCCACTTAACCTACAGTACAGCAGTCGTTGTCAGACATTGTTCATGTCAGGAAAGAATTTGATGTGTAGTTTGGCTGCGGACCCCCATCTGAAGATGGGATGAGAACGCCCCCCCGCCCCCCCCCCCCGTCCCACCATAAGAAACACTCGATTATTCCAAATGTTTCATTTTTCGAAAATAGACGATCTACATTGCATTGTGACATCCGTAGACTCCTGTGATATATAAAAAGCTTATTATAGGGTTAAAGGGGAGAACCACCCTTTTTCAATATTAAACTCTGTCATACCTTTGAGTTGTTAGTTGGAAATAGTTAAATATAGTTAAATATTGAAAATGGGTGGTTCTCCCCTTTAAAATGATTAAACTGATACAACTTTGAACATTTTAGAAAACTCATTCAACTTTGAACATTTTAGAAAACTCATTCAACTTTGAACATTTTAGAAAACTCATTCAACTTTGAACATTTTAGAAAACTCATTCAACTTTGAACATTTTAGAAAACTCTTGTGTGTTCTAAATTTTTTGATTAATACATAATCATTTGTGGAGTCCGACTCCTTAGCACAAAAAAGTTTGAAAACTGCTGACTTAGAAGGCATTTATAGAAGCGGCCTCAGGTCTTGTCATTTTAGATATTAGCTATAGGCCTATACACAATAGCACATTGTCTTTTTGAACATTTTTAACTAAAATCTTTGCTTCTGGGGGTCCTGGGAAAACAATCGTTTGAGATGCGAGTTCTCAGCCAAAAACATAATCTTGAGGTCCTTAACATGAAATAGTTTGAGAACCACTGATATAGTAACATACGTTTTTTTCAGAAAACTCTTTTGATTGTTCTGATTTAGTTACTACAGGGCGTCCTCCAAATCGTTGTGCGATAGAAACCTTTTTCTCCTTTTTTATATTAACCATTTGAACCCTAGCATCTGTAGCCGAAAATAGCAGATCTACAAGGCGTTGTGAGCTTGTAGATCGGCTATTTTTGGCAAAGAGGTTGGTGTAGAGGGGAAAAGAGCAGTAAGCCTACAGACTGAAATGTCAAGTTTATTACTTATTGATGGTTCAAGTGGTTAAATATCTGAAAACACAAATTGACCTGAATCCAAAATACACTGATGATTGTGCTGTCAAATGATGAAACTTGGCCTATATGGAATCTATGAAAAGGTTGTGGGGGTCCCTGCTTCATCTCTCTCTCCACTAAGGGGTCCTTGGCCTGAAAACGTTGAAGACCCCTGGGTTAAATAAAGCTGTACAGGACGGATGTTCTGTACAGCTTCCTTCCTTAGTGGACGGGGTCGGAGGTCACAGACACCAGACGGTAACTTGTGGCTGTCAGTTTCAAAAATAGAACAATTGGAATTGAAAATATTGAAAATTCTAAATATTTTTCAAAATGGAAATGGACATTGATTGGCCCCACCGCCTTTCCTGCATGGTGTTTTATTAGTGGGGTGAGTTATTATGAGTAGAGTCGGTGTCATCTTCCATGGTATTGCAGCAGTCCAGGACTTACTGTGTTTTAACAAAGAAAATGTTATTTTAATCCATATTTATGGTAGAGTACATATAGCACATCTGCAGTGGTTGGAGGTGATCTCCCTACTCTTCCATTGGGAACTTGAAAAACACTGGTTGCCGGGTAGGACTGTCACCTACTGAAGCTCATAGCTCATGTTTTAGTTTTTGTTGCATTCCTGAATGAAGTATCCAAAGAAAAAGAGAATTTGAAAATAGTGGTCCAAAGCTTAAAGGAGGATTCCGTGGTAAATCGCTGAGACTTCAGAATCCTTTTAGGATTGGGAAGTCTCACGAGACGAGATTTAGAACGTGACTGAATCGTTTTACGGCCAATTCACAACAATGACGTAAGCCTGCAGTACAATGTTGTTGCTACGACAACAGTGTGTGTATAGAGGGCCGTTATGAGATGAAAAAGTGGATTTTCAAGCAATGTAAATAAGCAGATTTGCCTATGGCCCAAGGCTGCCGTTGTGAACTCTTGCAAGCCTGTTGCGGCTCGGCCGAAATTGACAAGAATGCTAAATAACAGGAGCTGAGCATGCTTGCTCAGGGGATAAATTGAATCTTGAGCATTAGGTCAAACTCGGTGTCAGATCCTGTGTCTAGGTGAGACATGACCTTTGTCAAATAGCCAGAGTTTAAATGGGGCTGCAGGGCTGAAGTGGTTAATGTATGTTTTGTAATAATGATCCAAAGTATTAAAGGGATATTCCACTTTCAACAGGGAAACAGCTTATGGGCCTCTCTCCACATACACACACGTTGTAACTTCAAACTTCATTTTAACCATGATAGATTCATTAAAAACACCCATTAATTTTTCTGGTGACTCATAATACCCTCCTAATACGTGAGCAGGCCGTGTTTTTTCAATAATTCTTTTCATTTATGTTAAATAATTCTTTGGGAAAATGGAAAAAATTATTAATTTTTAATGAATCTATCATGGTTAAAATGAAGTTTGAAGTTACAATGGGGGTGTGTGGGGAGAGGCCCTGTACCTGGAGGGCCTGGTAACATTTACATCAAATATCTAAATATTGAATCAAGCTAATTAAAAACTGTTCAGGGTGTTCATAAAAGCCTGATTAGACGATAAAATGACCAAAAGTTTTTTTGAAAGTGAAATATCCCTTTAAGTACAGTATTCAAGTAAATGTGTTCTCAACAACAGTCTGCAGCCCCTCACTACCGAGGGAGTTCTGACATGCAACTCACTTAGTACTACTTTGATGCTGTGTGTGTGTGTGTGTGTGTGTGTGTGTGTGTGTGTGTGTGTGTGTGTGTGTGTGTGTGTGTGTGTGTGTGTGTGTGTGTGTGTGTGTGTGTGTGTGTGTGTGTGTGTGTGTGTGTGTGTGTGTGAGAGAGACACAGAGGGGGGGATAGGACACATGCCTCCCAGCTGTGTGTCCTCCTGTGATTCATGGTTGAAGAGAGTCTACAGATGCTGCTGATATCCGGACATCTCGTGAGAAAGCGATATGTCCAAGGCTCATCATCTAGGACAGTCAGTGGTTCTCAACCTTTTCAGTATTCTGCGACCCCCCCCCAAAATAATCATATTTGAACTGGGTAACCTGAGGACCCCCCCAAAATAATCATATTTGACCTGGGGGACCCCCCACCTTGAGAAGCACTTGAAATTAGGAGTTGAGGCATTACATTTCTTTTGACACGGTTCCGCAGATACATATTGTGAAAATAGCAGATTTACAAGCTTGTAGAGCCTCACTTTGTGGCCTTTGACAATTTGGCCAATGTTTGACCAGTTTTCATAGTATATTAGTTTGTTGATTACGTTTGATGCGGTAATGGCCTTTTATCTTTTCTTTCTTGAGGTATAAAGATTTCATGACATATTTTTTTGTTTGTTGACCTTAATGCTTCCGATGCCAATTATGTCCAGGAAAATGATAGAATTACCGTGGTGCGACACCACGGACCCGTTATCACGTTCAAGGACGTGTTGGCTGGTTACCAGTGTTGTTTTTGACAGCAAATTTTGATTTAGTTTTAGTCATAGTCTTTTGAATAAAATATAATTTAGTTTTAGTTATAATTTAGTCACCTGAAAGGTTTTAGTTTTAGTCTAATTTTAGTCGACTAAATATCATAAGATTTTAGGCGACTAAATCTACAGTTGATTTAGTCAAATAAAATGTATTTTCAGCACCCAACACCTGAGAGCAACCAAACATAACATGTTGTCCCTCCCTTACCTTTTAGTCTAGTTTTTATTTTGTTGACGAAATTGTCAATATATTTAGTCTTAGTTTTAGTCATCACAGCTTAGTTTTTATTTTAGTTTTTATTTAGTTTTCGTCAGTGAAAAAAACCCAGTCGACAAACACTGTCATAGTTTTAGTCGACGAAATTCAACACTGCTGGTTACCATAGTTACCATGGTAAGCAGGTAAACAGGTGCTGCGGCGGCGGTTGGTGAGCGAAAGAAACGTCATTTCCCATGATGATCATCAGGAAACGTGTAATCTCCATAGGCTCCTATTCCTTGCTGCTGCAAAGAAGCGGCTTTATCTCGGAATCTTTCCGCTTTGATCGCCGAGAAACGCTTTTTTTCCACTGCGACACTGGGCCGCGACGGTCCGCCGCGTTTAGGGTTTTTCAAATCTGGGTGAAAATAAACATACTCGGCTGCCATTACAGACCGTGAATTTCCACAACATGGACTCGATTGCGGCTTCCGGGGCTCTTCAAAATGAAGCGCAAGTGAATGGCGGCACTCTATAGCCAAATAATTACCAAAATAATGGCATCCTAAGTGTTAAGAAGCACTGTTGTACAGAGAAACAATGTACTGTTGTGACATGGTGGTGTCCTGGACTGGCCTGCAGGACGCTCAGGAGGATATATAGGGCCACATGTTCCAAAGAGTGCATTAAAATCAACTTTCCCCTCAACCATGCTCTTTGCAAATGGCTTTTTTTCCCTGACAACAAAGACAATAAACAGTGGCACTTAGCCGGGCTCTCAAGAACCTAATTGCCTATTAAGCACAGAGGAGACCTCCTTTAGGCCCTGTGTCTCTGTCAGGGGTTCCTGTCGGTGGTGGAAAAAGTATTCAAATGTATTATTACTTAAGTAAAAGTATCAATACGGCAATGTAGAAATACTACGTACGGTACAGTCACATCAAAGTATGGTTGCCAGCTCATTCTGCCAATGGAGTGGATTTTTGGAGAAATCCGCGAACGACAGATTTCTCAAAACATCTGCTCCACTCCCATTGAAATGGGTTGTATCAATGCATTTAACTAAAATGTTATCGCAGCGACCGCCTTAATCTGCAACCCAGCATAACAGCAAAACAGGGAAAGTAAAATACGACAATTTGGCATCATGCAGGAAGTCATATACTGTAGCCTATACAGTAGGGGTGTGCGATATTATCGATATGGCAATACATCGCGATCATGTATTTGGCGATACTGTATCGATCATTCAGGCCGTCCTATCGCGATACTTTTGGAGGAGAAAAAAAGAACATAACATGCGGTAATCAATGGACTCTAATCCTCGCTCTGTGTGTGTGAGAGAGAGAGAGAGAGAGAGTGGAATCAGTGGAGGGAGGAGCGTGTGTGTGTGTGTGTGTGTGTGTGTGTGTGTGTGTGTGTGTGTGTGTGTGTGTGTGTGTGTGTGTGTGTGTGTGTGTGTGTGTGTGTGTGTGTGTGTGTGTGTGTGTGTGTGTGTGTGTGTGTGTGTGTGTGTGTGTGTGTGTGTGTGTGTGTGTGTGTGTGTGCGTCGCTGCGTGCATGCGTGCGTGACTCACGTCTCATGTTGAACAAGAACAACAAACGATAATTCCAAATAAAGTCCACGGGAGTAGTAGATATGGACAACACTTGTTGAACCTGGCACTTGTTGTCCAGGATAGCATTTTTAGTTCCCTTAAAACGACAAGTTCTACCGGAGCTAGCTTAGGCTTAGCATTAGCCTGACTGACTTCTTCTTCTTTCGAGTTTATTGGCGGTTGGCAACCCTTTGAGGGTGCATTACCGCCACCAACTGGTGGAACTAGAGCTTGTACAGCAAACCAATAAACAAAAAGGAAAAAACAGGTATATAAAACATCTTTGGCAGCCACTAACACATTTCTTGACTCTCTTTTCTCCTCCAAATAAATTTGCCTAAATTAAATAGGCCTATTACTGATTCTGCTTTTAAAGAAATATGCTATTAACCAAGTAAGCAGAAATGTTATTGAATATAATTGAAAGAGAGTGACATGGTGTGTTTTTTGCCTTGGCAATATTGCCTGTCTGAATGGGAAACTTTTTTTTCATTAGGAGGAATTTCCAATGTTCAGTTAATTCAATGTATGTATGTTAAGCTCTACAATTTTTTTTTAATTTATATGAGATACTTTAATGGTTTCCTGTTGAAATAAGCTTGTCTTTTCATGGATCTCCTTTTAGTAGACCTTGTACCAGTGAACTGTACCGTCATGAATCTGTACATTTTCCTATGCAAACTTCTAATAAAGCCTTCAATCAATCAATCAATCAATTCTTTAGAATTTTGCAATATATCGCAATAGTATCGCAATAGTATCGTATCGCAATAGTATCGCAATGTATCGTGATGTATTGTATCGTGAACCAAGTATCGTGATGAGTATTGCATCGCGAGATTCTTGCCAATATCCACCCCTACTATACAGTTTACCTCTAATTGCGACCGTAGGTCGCATCTTACTACAGAAAGCTGCTCGAGGTGTCCGTGCGTCCGTCAGTCACACCTCACACGTCACACTTTTGGCCTGCTCATATCTCGGCCACCGTTGGCCCGATCCATGCCAAAATTTCCACACAAACTCCTTGCCTGCCAAACTACAACCTCCAAGGACCCCCGGAGTTCCAGGGACCCCCAGGTCCCTGGGGGACCCCCAGGTGTAAAAAAAATACCAAATGTGCAAAAATGACCAAATGACCACCCCAACGGAGCTGCTCACGGGGAATTCCTGGGGACCACCCACTCCTGGTGCTCCAGAACGGATGCAAAAGTGGTGGCGCCCCCAGTGGAGGACCCCCTGCCACTGCAGCTCACATAAAATGCCGTAACTCAGGCTAGGAGCGTCCGGGAGAGCCGGGGCCAGTACCTATTCGTCCGCCAAGGCAACGCGGACAGCCCACCCCTCATTTCTCACATGGCCCTCTTCTAGCGCCACCTACAGGCCGATTTTTAAAACACATTTTTGGCCACTGCTCCTACAGTTTTGGCCCGAAAATCACTACACAGTATGTCTACACTCATGTCATCAACATGGATCAGGAAGTTTATGGAATAAAAAATGTTTGCCCTATTTGTGGAGATAAGTGACCTACGGTCGCTTATCTCCCGATTAGGGAGTCTTACTGGTTTTTGTTGTTATTATATCGTTGGTACAGCCATTGATTTCTGGGCTTCGCCAAACGTTTTCTTGTTTTTGCTCTGCTCTCATAGCGACCGTAGGTCGCATTTACTACCAAAACCTCCACCGGCTGTCCGTCCGTGAGTCAGTGAGTGAGTGAGTGAGTCAGTCAGTCACACGTCACACGTCACACTTTTGCCCTGCTCATATCTCCACAACCGTTGCCCCCATCCATGCCAAATTTTGCACACACTCTCCTTACCTGCCAAACTACAACCTCCAAGGACCCCCGCAGCTCCAGGGACCCCCAGGTCCCTGAGGGACCCCCAGGTGTAAAAAAATGTCCGTAACTCGGGCTAGGAGCGTCCGGGAGAGCCGCGTCCGGTACCTATTCGTCCGCCAAGGCAACGCGGAGACCCCACCCCTCATTTCTCACATGGCCCTCTTCTAGCGCCACCTTCAGGCCGATTTTTAAAACACATTTTTGGCCACTGCTCCTACAGTTTTGGCCCTAAGATCACGCAAATTGCTACACAGTATGTCTACACTCATCCCATCAACATGAATCTGTCCCATATAGCGCCACCTTCAGGCCGATTTTTAAAAACACATTTTTGGACACTGCTCCTACAGATTTGGCCCTAAAATCACGAAAATCACTACACAGTATGTCTACACTCATGTCATCAACATGGATCAGGAAGATTTTGGAAAAACAAATTCTTGCCCTATTTGTTGAGATAAGTGACCTACGATCGCTTATCTCCCGATTAGGGAGTCTTACTGGTAAGGTAAGAGAACATTTTATTAGCAGCTAAAAGGGCACTAAGATAAGGTACAGACAGAATGAACATTCTCTCAACATTGCAGTCACAGGAAGAGTTGGAGGACAGAGGAGAGGAAGGGACCACATAACAGGTCAAATAACAGGAAGGTACAGTCAAATCAAATATACAAAGTCCAATAGCGCGACCCAACAGCCCCATTGACCCTTACAAATGACAATAATTCAAGTTTGAAACGTGTATTATCGTCGCTGTCGGGTGGAAACGTCATATGTCCAAAACTGTTACTTTGTTTTCAGGATTTCAAATTCAAAAGTAACAAAAGTAGCAGATCGACAAGCTCAAAGCGCCTTGCTTTTTCGCCCGAGTTTCAAGCTTGCGGATCTGCTGCTTTTGTTTGCTCAAGTATGATCAAGTAGGGACGTTAATTTATGGAAAAAACTGAGATAAGAGGTATCCGCCAAGCGAAAGAACATTGGTGACGATACTTCTCTGGCTTACTGGCAGCGGTGGATAGTACTCAAATGTTTTACTCAGGTAAAAGTATCAATACTGCAGTATAGAAACACTATTAAGTAAAAGTCTGGAATGCAAAATGTACTTGAGTAAAAGTACGAAAGTATTGGCATTAAAATGTACTTAAAGCGCCAAAAGTAAAAGTACTAAATGTTTGGAAATAGCACATTTACAAGCTCACATAAGCTTGTGAGCTCATAGGATCGTCTATTTTCAAATAGCCAAGGTATAAAATAGGGCTAAAGTGGCTTAATGTATGTTTTTATAATATAATCATTTATATCTGCAAAGTAACTAAAGTTTTCAAATAAATGTAGTGGGGTAAAAGTACAATATGTGGATCCGAGAATGGCAGTGTGCATACAAAGCTTGGCGCTGATCGTAGCAGCAGTTAAATTGTGAGATTAGCTACAGACAGACAGACAGAGACACACATGCACACGAACGCACGCACACTTTGCTGCTTTTGTGTGGCGCTGTTGTATGATCAAGTAGGGCGTTAATTTAAACACACACACACACACACACACACACGTTTGGTGACTTCTCACCGCACTTTTATTCTACCTATGAGGTATGAGCGCTTTTTTTCTTTTCTTTTTTCTTTTTTCAGAAATCCACGAATGTTAGAAATTCACTCCATTCCCATTGAAATGCATTGGCAGAATCTTCCCTCATAGCAGTGGCATCAGTTCAGAAAAAGCTACGGTATGGCAACAAGACACCAGTCATGTTGCCATACCTTAGCAACTAACGTGGCACAATTAACAATAACGCATTGCACCTGTGCAGCTGACCTGCGGAACCTGGGAATATACCATTTTGTCCAGATGGGGAGAATACAAGTGTGGAGAATACAATTATAATACCTTGTTAAAGTGACCATTTTGTTAAATTTTGCAGTTGTAGTTATTTTACTGTAATTTAACAACATAATAACCAGCACATATAGACAATTTGTGGATCTATACTTTTATTTCCCCCCCTGGACCCAGGGTATGGCAGCTGCATACCCCTGCCATACCCAATTGACGGCCCTGCCTCATAGGTAAAAGGGCCATTGTTTGACCATGTTCTACAGCTCACGTTTTGAGTTCCCCTGCAACTCCCCAGTCAGTCATAAAGGTTTCTAGGGGCAGCACAAGATAGCAGGGGTGTGAGAGAATGTGACTGGTGACCAAAAACTGGGAACGTATTATTTTGTGCTATAACTCTTAGAAAAATAGCAGATATACAAGCTCACAGCACGGCACTGAGTGCCACGCTGCGAGCTTGTAGATCTGCTATTTTAGAAAAATAGGTGAATCGTGAGTCTTTGAATATTTCAAATCCTTCTTTTTTGATTTAAGGTTTTTTGATAGAACTATGTTTCTATGTCAGTGATGCTCAAACCTTTTTATGTGAAGGACCCCCAAAATGATATGTATTTGGCCACGGACCCCCATCTCAAAATATTTAGTTCCAGGGACTCCCCAGAAGCAAAATTTTAGTTCCAAATGTTCGCTTAAAAAATACATATATTCAAAGATTTGCACACATTTTCATAACTTTTCAAAAATAGCAGCTCTACAAGCTTGCAGCATGGCACTCGTTGCTGCGCTGTGAGCTTGTATATCTGCTATTTTTCAATAGTTAAAGTATAAAATAATTAAGGCCCCTCGCCCTTGTAACTCGGTCCCACTTCCCCCCCCTGTCCAACATGGAAATAAACCCTGAAAGAGGGAAATGGACGTCCCCCGTCTCTTGCCTTCTCATTGTGGTAACTCCAGCTTTGCTTTATTTTATTTGGAAAGGGAACAGACAGGCGTATATTAAAGAACTACAGTAAACATACATGACGTAAATAAACCGGACTCAGCAAGGATGCAAATTTCCATCTGTAGTCCCAACAACAACAACAACAACAACATGCTGTTCATAACATGCTGTTCATAAGCTGTTCTAATGGTGTATGTAAAAACATTATGTAGATCTTTTATAGAGCCAGCATTGAGTCGTACGGTATGGTATCACAAGCTGGTTTGGAAACCTGACAGTTAAGTATATGTCCGCGTACAGACATATTGATGACACCCTGGATACGACACGTGAGCTTGAAGATCTACTATTTTCAAAAGATTTTTATGCATTTGAAAATGTATGCAATTAGACATCTGCACAACAGGCACTTTCTACTTTTTGGTACTTTAAGTACATTTTGACAACAATACTTTTGGATTGTGTCACAGACAGAACAAGTGAACTGTGTCATCTCTCCTCTCCTCTCTCCGTATGTCCCTGTTGAAGTCTGTGTGATGCAGCTTTAATGTCATAGACTAAAACTGACAAAATATTTTCGTCTACTATAACTATGACGCATAAGATTTTTTTCCACTGACGAAAATGCTGCGACGCGTTGTGAGCTTGTAGATCGGCTATTTTCAGCATGCAACCAAGTGTAAAATCAGCCGTTACGACGCCATCAAGGCCTGCCACGCTCAGATAATAACCGTGTCATGTCTCCTCTCTGTGTGTCCCAGGTCTGACAGATGAGAAAGTGAAGGCCTACCTCTCGCTGCACCCTCAGACGCTGGACGACTTTGTGTCGGAGAGTGTGAGCGCCGAAACGCTGGACCGATGGCTGAAGAGGAAGAACAGCGGCCGACCTGCAGGTGAACGCAACAACACACACACATCTGACATCTTTATTTGCGTTCACATTTAAACACATGCCAGCTATTTTTTCGTTTTTCCACACTTATAACTTTTCAAGTAGTCACAGAATATGTTCCTTTTTCCCGATCGATCTGAATCGCCCGGCCGTAATGGCCAGCCCCCAGCCTCTGCACGGTCGAAATTTACATTATCATACTCTCATGCAGCTCGGCCATTGGCTGGGACAACCAGTTGAACCAGCTCACTCATTGGTGGAGTGCGCTCCCATAGGTATGCACATGTATACCTTTGCGGAGACTGGGGGACGGACGGAAGGACGGACTACTAGAGACTTTGATACAATCAAGACAAGACAGTTTGTATACAGTACATGTGAAAAGTGCTGAACTTTGGTGACTTTGAACCTAAATCCAATTGCACTGATGTGAGATGATCATATAAATAGTGAGTGTGGGGAAATATCTTATACTGTATGTCTTCTGTTTACTTCTCCTGCCAAATGTGGAAGTGCCCGTGACGTCAAGCTTTTCTTTTTTGTGTCGCCCAGCGTATACGTTTGAGGAAGGCATACATAATAAGGTATTAATTTACAAAACAAATAATGATAATAATTTTGAAACATGGAGATGCAAGGTTTCTGACAGCAGCACAAACGTCTCTGCCCTGAAATAGTTTTAGTCTCGTGACTCGCTTCCAATTCAACCGAACTTAATGCTTAGCAGAGGCAAAAAAAATAATAACACAAACACCTTGTAAAAAGAAGACCATATAAACCGGAATGTTTGTCGACATGTAGCCCCACCGCCACCCCACAAATCACTGGCCATCAGTGGGGGACATTAAAAAGGGAACATTCCCTGCGTTGACTTGACGCTGACGCGACACTCGATGGCTCCACTGGAGCTTTGGCGTCAGACGGCCCACAAACTTTCATCACACTGCCTATCAGACCACTGAGTTAGTGTTGACTTTGTCGAATTAAAATTATGACGAAAAATGTTAGTTGACTACCTTTTTTCACTGACGAAAACGAAATAGAAACTAAATAAAAACTAAGCTATGATGACTAAAACCATGACTAAATTTGACAATTCCGTCACAACAAATACAAACTAGACTAAAAAAGGGAGTAATTTTATGCTTGGTTGCATTCTGAAAATGGCAGATCTATAAGCTCAACACGTCGCAGGGGGGCGACGTGTTGTGAGCTTGTAGATCAGCTATTTTCAGAGCGCAACCAAATGCAAAATCAGGCATTATGATGCCATTAAGGCACTGTCAAAGGTCGACTAAATCAACTGTAGAATTAGTCGACTAAAATTGTTATATTTATTCGACTAAAACTAGACTAAAACATTTCAGATGACTAAAATATGACTAAAACTCAATGGAATTCTATTCAAAAGATGATGACTAAAACAAAATAAATAAATTGCTTCCGAAATTGAGTCCTAGTGACGGGGGGCTTTGTCCCATCTGTCAGTGTCCCTTTTATGCCCATACGTAGAGTATATGGAGATCTTTGATGTCATCAGCATATGCCAATATATGGGCATGCCCCCTTTTTCTGCCCATATATGGAGCTGACTGATTTGTAATGGGCACATTGAGCTTAGAGACAAGACACTGCAATGTCATGGTTTGTGGTCCGCCTGCCAGCTGGCCCCGCCCTCCCATTAGCCAATTTGAATAGAGGATGTAAGTAATGCAGCACTATAAACTCCAAGTACCAAACTTTTCACCTGTTGTCGAGTAATACGGTATTTGACCAGAAGTATCTGTACTTTGACTTAAGTACTGGGGTTGAGTACTTGAGTCCACCATCGCTCTGTTTGAGCACGAGAGTGTGTGATAGACCAGTGGTTCTCAACCTCTTCAGGCCGCGACCCCAAAATAATCATATTTTAACTGGGAACCTCCCCACCCTGACGAGCTCTAAGAGTTGAGGAATTACATTTTGTATAAAACGGTTCTATTGTGAAAATAGCCGATCTACATGTCGCGAGGCGTTGTGAGCCTGTAGATCTGCTATTTTCACAATTTCTGCCAGTAATATTTGACAATTTGGCCAATGTTTAATGTGTAACTTAAAAAGTCCTTAAATTGTCACTTTGGAAATGTGCAGAAACCCTCCATACACTTAAACTTTATGGTGTTTTGTTTACTGTTGAGAGAGAAAACAACGTTGCACATTAAGTTAATCATCTGGGGACCCCCCAAAATAATTTCAACCTGTGGTCCCAACCCACAGGTTGAGAACCACTGTGACAGACGAGAGAGAGAAAGGGAAATAGAGAGAGAAAGAGAAATAGAGAGAGAAAGAGAGAGAGAGAGCCTGTGGGGCCTATACAGGTCATTAGACGCGTACGAGCTGGCCGAGTGCGAGCCAGCGCTCCACACACCGTGGCCTCTGCTTCACAGCCCGAGCGCATCCATCAAGGGCCCGGGCAGTGCGGGGGGGGGGGGGGGGGGGGGC
Source organism: Nannobrachium achirus (assembly GCF_963921795.1). Taxonomy (NCBI): domain Eukaryota; kingdom Metazoa; phylum Chordata; class Actinopteri; order Myctophiformes; family Myctophidae; genus Nannobrachium; species Nannobrachium achirus. Next base: position 13,616,863 of record NC_137833.1, on the reverse strand, counting down.
TGGCACTCGGCCCAGTGTGAGCCCACTGACGTCAGAGCCCCCCTCCAGGGACATGCAGCCGCGGGCTGGAGGGGGTGGTGGGGGGAGGGGGGGCTGGCTCACAGTGTGGGTGTGCGTTAGAAGGGGGAGGGGGAGAGAGGGGGGGACTGTTGGAGGATGGATTTGTCGCATTTCAAAGCGGTTTCCTGCATCGATGTCTGCAGAGACCTCGGTGTCCAGTCATACACCATGCAGCCTTCTCCTCTCTCTCTCTCTCTCTCTCTCTCTCTCTCTCTCTCTAAAAGAATATATATTCAAAGATTTGCACACATTTTCATGGTTTAACCCATTTAGCATTATTACGCGTTATTTTATGCTTTAACTATTGAAAAATAGCAGATCTACAAGCTCACAGCACGGCACCGAGTGCCGCGCTGCAAGCTTGTAGATCTGCTATTTTTGAAAAAAGTCAACATTTGTGCAAGTCTTTGAATATTTTGACCCGAGTGTCTTCTAAATCCTTCTAAGGTCTTTTGAAAAACCTATGTTTCTAATTCTATGTCAGTGGTTCTCAAACTTTTTCATGTGAAGGACCCCCCAAAAAGATAGGTATTTGGCCACCGACTCCCATCTCAAAATATTTCGATACAGGGACCCCCAGAAGCAAAATTTGAGTTAAAAATATTTGCTTAAAAAATACATATATTCAAAGAATTTGCACGAATTTTCACGATTTTTCAAAAATAGCAGATCTACAAGCTAGCTCGCTTTTATATCTGCTATTTTTGAATTGCCTAAGTATAAAAAAAAACAATGGTCTAAAAAAGTGGTTACGTGACACAGATACGTTCCCGGCCGACTGAGACAGGCCTCGTGTGCATGCATGGGCCGCTAGCCGGGAATTCTATCCAAAGCCACGTTTTGAAACAGATAAACCAGCTTGATCTGTGCTCATGTGGGTTAATCGGATAATGTTCTTTTTTTTCTCATTTCAACAAACCAACCAAAAAAGGAATCGACTAAATCAGTTTGATTTACCTCTTAACCCTTGTATTATACCGAAATGGAAGAAATAGAAAATAGTGAAAATAGCAGATCTACAGCAGTATAGTGTGGCTATTTTCACTTGGAAAAGAAGGAATTGTTCATTATTCCTAATCAACAAAGAGTGAGAGAGAGAGTGAGAGAAATGGAGGCCCTTGAGTGAGTCCAAAGTGCTCATGTCCTGTATGAAAAATGCCTGTTCGTTTCAGAGATAAGAAACATAAATATATTTATATACGGTAAGCCTGCACACGACTAAACACTGTAGAAACAGTAAGACTCCCTAAGGGCGAGAATCGAGAACAGAGATGTCCATATATGGGCATTCCCAGATATGAGCTTAATGACAGCAGGGATCTCTATATATGGGTATAAAAGGGAGAAGGACGGAATGAATTTGCAAGTGTGACTCGCGTCTGACACAATATGTCCATATATGGGCATTCCCAGATATGGGCTTAATATTAATTACATCGGGGAATCTTCATATATGGGCATAAAAGGGACAAGGACAGAATACATTTTGCAAGTGTGGTTGCCGCAACGCGAGTCACACTTGCAAATTAATTCTGTTTTGCCATATATGGAACGTGACATGAGGCGTGACTACGGTAGGGATGGGACGATGAATGTCATACCACGATTATTGTGACAAAAGAAATCACGATTTACGATATTATCGCGATAATCAAAATCCATTATCCTGGGATGGAACATTTGCCAAGCTCACAAGCTCACATTTGCCAAGCTCACAACGCATCGCCTTGCGACGCGGTGTGAGTTTGTAGATCGGCTATTTTTTGGAAAGTAGGCAGCAGCAGCTTTCGAGATGCATCATGGGATATGAAGTTTTTTCGCTCACCAGCGGCAGCCGCAGCACCTGTTAACACGTCCCTGGACGTGATAACGGGGCCGTGGCGCTGCACCGCGGTAATCCTTATCACATCCTGGAAGTTTTTGGCATCCCAAGTGTTCATTTGGTCTTAACCCATTAACCCATTTAGACCTGGAAAGGTCAAAGATTTACATAAAAAGTGAGAGGGCAGAGACGCATAAAAGGCTAGTGCAGTGGTTCTCAAAGTGGGTCGGGTTCCTTGAAGGGGGTCCAAATGGACCCTTGCAGGTCTATAACTCGTGCGAGTGTACAAATAGAACCAAATGGATGTGTCCATTTGGTTCCATGTGTGTACACTACGTATTCCAGTGTACACATTACACAAGTATTTCTGCATTAGTAAGATCATTAATATTGATTATCATTAATATTATCATTATCATTATCATTATCATTAATATTGATTATGATCAATATTAAATCCCGAAAGACACTAGGAGGTGCTCTTATTGGGCCCCTCATTGATTACGGAGTCCTTGTCTGGTATCGCGACGCCCCAGCTGCCTTAAAGCTAAAGCTCCAAACAGCCCAAAACAAACTAATTAGGGTTGTGCTTGGTCTCCCTCCTCTGACCCACCTTACCGAGCATCACCACGAAAGCGTGGGGTGGCTCAAAGTAGCTGACAGAGTACAGCATCTTGCAATGGGCCTGGTGTACAAGATACACTACACCTCCAAGATTCCCATGTACCTGACAAACTACTTCTTAAAGGTCAAGGATGTTCACGATCATAACACCAGAGGCAGCTCCACTAATCATCATCAGCGTAGATTTAACACTAAACAAGGCGCTAACTCGTTCTCCTGCTATACCATCAACATGTGGAACGCCCTTCCACAAGCCCTAAAGGAGAGCAAATCCCTAGCCTCCTTCAAAATTGGTATGAAAAGTCACCTTCAGACAGCAGCTACCCGTGACTTGTAAACAGACTAAGCCCCCATGCTCCCCCCCCCTTTTTCTTTGTATTCTGCCTTTTGTATTTGATGTTATGCTTTTGAAACTGATATTATCCTAGATAAAGTACTATGTTCTATCCGTCTGTCTTTCAATGTTATATGAGATACTTAAAGTGTGGTTCCTGTGGAAATAAGCCTCGGCTTTCTAGGATCTCCTTTTAGTTGACCTTGTACCAGTGATTTGTACTGTCATGAAACTGTACTTTTTTCTATTGCAAACTTCTAATAAATTCTTCAATCAATCAAATTGTCATACATATTCTGAGGAATACCTGAAGACTGGCATTCAGTAATTGGGTCTTATTGCCACCGTCAGGTCGCAGTTACTCTCAAAACCTCCACCGGCTGTCAGTCAGTCAGTCAGTCAGTCAGTCTGTCAGTCTGTCCGTCATATCACACTTTTCCCCTACTCATATCTCTGCCACGGTTGCCCCTATACATGCCAAACTTTGGATACACACTCCTTGGCTGCCAAACCACAACCTCCACCCTCATTTCTCACATGCCCCTCTTCTAGCGCCGCCATGAGGCCAATTTTTAAAAACACATTTTTGGACTGAAGATTGAAGACTCAACTTTTCAGACTCCACCTAAACCCATAGCACTACTGAAACACTCAATGACCATACATGAAGCTAGTTAGCATTTGTTTTTAGGTTTTTTTAGAATCCTTTTTTCTTTACTGATTATATTGGTTTTTTTTTAGATTGATATTCATACGCATTTGTTATATTGTTGTTGATGTTCTGACATGTTATCTTGTTTATTATAGTGATGTATTATCTGCTATTGTAAATCGCTTTGGATTAAAAGCGTCTGCTAAATGCCTAAACTGTAAACCGTAAACTGGACACTGCTCCTACAGATTGTGGCCTAAAATCACGCAAAGCGGTACACAGTATCTCTAAAGTCATATCATCAACATGGATCTGTCCCATTTCCCATATTCCCTCCTGATTGCCTACCATTGCCTTCTAAAGTTTGTGTATGCGACCTGACGGTTGCTTATCTCCCGATTAGGGAGTCTTACTGGTAGTGAATGAACAGTGTAATGTCATGTAAAACGGACATAGACAAGTATTGCCACGGACACGTTTGACCGCGTACGGACATTATTATTGATGACCCCTGCTTAGGAAAACAGCAGTCAATCAGACTGACAGTTATCCCCTTATTGTACCACATGTTTCTCTCGGGGTTGAGTGTTTTGCGTCACAAGCGGCGATATCACTTTACGTCCACTTCCTGCGGTTGGCAGGAAGAGCGCGACGCTTGGCCACTTACTGGAGCACTCTGCGGGGTGTCTTGGTACACTCTGCAACCGCTATAAGATCTCCAATGACAAACACTGTCTGATTGCCCTTTCACACACATCAGGCAAAGTGCTCATTACGGTTTGACGTCGGCTAGAATTGGATCTTTAGCGTTAATTTAACCCATTAAATTAACCCATTTAGAACGGGGTACACATTATAGTGTATTATTATTTTATGCTTTAACTGTTGAAAAATAGCAGATATACAAGCTCACAGCGCGGCACCGAGTGCCGCGCTGCGAGCTTGTGGATCTGCTATTTTTGAAAAATCGTGAAAATTAGAATTTTGACCTGATTCTATAAGTGCCTTTTGAATCCTTCTAAGATTTTTTGGGAAAAACCCTATGTTTCTATGTCAGCATCAGCAATCTGGCCAGCCATCGTCAAAGAAAGGGTCCTTTTCACTTAACTGGAGCTCAGTTAGTCTGTTCTGGAGAGACTACTATGTCAGTGGTTCTCAAACGTTTTCATGTGAAGGACCCCCAAACTGATATTTATTTGGCCACGGACCCGCATCTCAAAATATCTAGTTCCAGGGACCACCCAGAAGCAAGATTTGAGTTACAAACGTTCGCTTTGAAAATACTTTATGTTCAAAGATTTGCACACATTTTCACGACTTTTTCAAAAATAGCAGATCATAGTAGATCTGCTATTTTTCACTGGTTAAAGCATTCAATAATTCTTAAGGGCCTGGGTTCCAGGCGCCTACAATAGGCACACAAGCAGCCTGACTGTTTCAGTCCCGTTTTCCAACTTCCCGACCATCTTTACTGCATGTCTCTCCCCATCTCTCTCCCCTGTTTCCTGTCTATCCACACTATCTAACATGGAAGGCTTCCGTGACCTTTTAGACACATTCACTGCGAACTTGTACTTTTCGTCTGTTTTTATTTATTTTTTTAACATTTGAAAAATCTTGAAAGTGTTTTGACTGTTTTGACTTTTCTTTTTTTACTCAAATCTTCTGGGGGGTCCCTGGGGGTCCTTGAGAAAGTTTGAGAACTGTTGATTTTAGAAGGCATTCGTAGAATTGGCCTCAGGTGACAGGTCTTAAATGGTGATTGACACACACACACACACACACACACACACACACACACACACACACACACACACACACACACACACACACACACACACACACACCAGTGTCTGTGGTGTAACGGTATATATGTTTTGGTGACAGAAACAAAGTGAATGCATTCTGTGTGAATCCTGACCCGTCGTCATGTGACTGTCATTAAAGACGCTGCTGCTTCCCGCAAGCTGTCCTCCCAGCCAGCCGCGTCCCTCCTCTCATGTGACAGACAACATTACATAAGCTAGTTTGTCTGTACATTGGTGTG
>NC_137833.1:13333824-13606324 GCF_963921795.1 Nannobrachium achirus | reverse complement strand
TAGATGTTTCTGCCTGACAGCCAACCATTTGCATGTTAGGTCATAATACTGTATACCGAAGGTTCGGAACCAGGAAGCCCCGGATCCCAAACATCCTGGGTCCTGATAAAGTATCCACAACGTTAGTCTTGTTCGCTGTTAATGGAGCGCCTATCAGACGTGTGGTTGACATGAAATAGTGTCCCACTCTGGGAAAGATTTGTTCACCTTTCACATTTTACACAGTAAATTCCACTGTGTTAATGTAACTAGTGTGTACAAATGTGGTTACATTTACACTCTCCTCGGACTTAAAATGGTAAACGGTGCATTTATACATCGCCTTTATCCAAGGCGCTTTACAGAGATTGTGTATTACATTCACCCATTCACACACACATTCATACACTGATGGCGGCATCAACCTGCTCAGGTTCAGAGTCTTGCACAAGGACTCTTCGACACTAACTCTGGGGGAGACCGGGATCAAACTGGGAACCCCTTCGGGAACCCTCTGTGTTCTATTGACGGTTTCTCTACCCTTGAGCCACTGCTGCCCCGGACTTGGCATGCAAGATTTGTTCCCGATTCCTGATAGCTTTCGATGGATTCATTGATCTGTTAGAATGGGTTCTATCAGTTAAGCTGATGTTCTTCTTATCCAGAGCCACACGAAGCAAGTTCAACTTGACCTGCCAAGGGCAAGGAATGCAAGGTTCTTAAGCCCTCCACTTTAATACTGATCCTAGAACGACGCGTATGGGTCTGCATGGACTCTTACATTTTTCTTCCAGTTTTATCCACAACTTTCCAACACTCCATCGTGCATTGTGCAGAATGTGCAGGCAGCTTCCGGCGCCGCAGCCGAGAGTGATCTACAAGCTCACAACGGATTGCATCTGCGACGATGCATACTCCACTTTTAGAGCCGAGTTTAATTCGGTTTGGCTCTGTCCAAACTACAATATGTCGTCTGTTCGGAGCTGCAGAGATGTCTAAATCTCGGCAGGGTCTAAATTGACCCTTACAAGTCTGTAACTTTGACAGTGTACAAATGGAACCAAATGGACCCTAACAGGTCCATTTGGTTCCATTTGCACACTGTCAAAGTTAAGGGGAGACCTTCAAATTTAAAAGTTTGAGAACCACTGATACAAACCATTTAATTGTTTTCTCAGTGGGTTCACTAAACCAATGGCACTCAAACTATGGTCAGGAGACTCCCAGGGTTCCATGGGAATAATAATTGAGTTATTGGGAATTTAAAATTCGGAGAACCAATATAAACAGATAGAGCACACATAACTAATATTATTTTTATTTTATGTTCAGCTACAGTAGAGTACTGTGTTTTTGGGAGAAAAATATTCACATTATTGTGTCTGGAAATTAAAAGAAAAAATGAATAAGGGCCCTCAAGGGTTGTCCTACAGCATTATCTTTTTTTTCGTCAAGCAGCAGCAGAAGCAGCACTCTGCTCCTGCATTGACGTCAGCCCTGGCCAGGGGTTAACTCCAAAATAGCTCTCAGGGCTAAGTTAGGAAACGCCGAGCACACTGGAGGAATGTCTGAGACAACAAACAGCGTTACACTGGCTTTATTTTTCCTTCTTTCTTTCTGCCATGTACAAAGAGACGCATTTCATTTCAAAAGACATCCCGGATCAAATGTCAGCAATTTATTTTGTCCTTTTCTCCTCCGCTAGACGCTTCTTCTTAAAAGATTCTGTAGGGCTTTTCGCATGGTTTTTGATCACATGAGAACATATCAAAGGAGATTCTGAGGGGGGTGGGGGCTGGGTGAATTGGTCATGTGTGCTGTTTGGTGAGAGAAACACTGCCGTGTGAAAGGCTTTTATTTTCATACCGGAGTCACACTCACAGATGATCTGTCCGGGCCCTTTGTTTTGACTGGCTGAAAAGCAATCGTCATTGTTATCGCATAATTCGATGTCTTTAATCCAAAGACAATATGGTCATGTCGTTAGGGCTGTCACAATTATTACATAATCGTCTAATCGTGATTATTTGACATTATCGCAATTATTTTGTCATAATCGTCATAATCGTGAATGTTCAAAAATGTCCGAAATAGTGGAAATAGCAGATCTACAAGCTCACAACGCGTCGCATCGCGACGCGTTGTGAGCTTGTAGATCGGCTATTTCCACTATCAAAGTTATTTTTTAAGTAGTAAGTTGTCAAATATGTCAGTAATTTCTTTGTATATTTGGGTTATGTGTCATATCTACCATGTACAACTTCAAAGCCTTAAAGCCAAACAGGAATGTAATTATCAACGACAAATACACAATTAAATCGTTAATCGCCAATTATCTGAGTGACAATTAATCGTCATGTAAAATGTCATATTGTGACAGCCCTACATGTCGTTGTCTGTCGGGTGGAAACCATCATGTCCCATACTGTTACTCAAGGGTGTCGCACCAAATTCTGGGCACTGCAGGGTACAAGGATTCACTGTGGGCCCCCCATGAATTTTGTGCTTTAACTATTGAAAAATAGCAGATCTACAAGCTCACAGCACGCTGCGAGCTTGTAGATCTGCTTTTTTTTTATCGTAAACATTTGTGCAAGTCTTTGAATATTTCAAATCCTTCTAATGTTTATAGTCAGTGGTGCTCAAACTTTTTCACGTGAAGGACCCCCAAAATGATATGTATTTGGCCACAGACCCCCATCTCAAAATATTTAGTTCCAAGGACCCCCCCAAGAAGCAAAATGTTAGTTACAAAAGTGCAGTGGTCCTCAACCTTTTCAGGCCGCTACCCCCAAAATAATCATATTTTATCTGCGGACCCCCCCACCCTGACGAGCACTAAGAGTTGAGGCATTAGCAGATCTAGATTTGCTTTTTTCACAATTTCTGCCTCTAATATTTGACAATTTGGCCAATGTTTAATTTGTCATTATAGAGGTATTAAAAGTCCTTAAATTGTCACTTTAGAAATCTACAGATATCCTCTATACACGTAAACATTATGGTATGTTGGTTTGTTTACTGTTGAGAGAGAAAACAACGTTGCACAATAAGTTAATCATCTGGGGACCCCCCAAAATAATTGGGGACTCCCCTGGGGGTCCCGACCCACAGGTTGAGAACCACTGATCTAGTGTAGCGATATCCCAAGTTGTAGGCTGGGCCCACTGGTGGTCCGCAAGGGTATTGCAAGTTGGTACACTAATTGTTTTTTGGATGAATGAGGCATCATCAAAATACACATTTGACGTGAAATAAATCACCACACATTTTCATATATCGTGTATTTGAGTTTGATGAATCACGCGTGATCTCGCCACGAACACGCCTTATCTCGTCATTCAACAAAACTCGGCTTTGTTTTTGATTGATTGAAGACTTTATTAGAAGTTTGCATAGGAAAAGGTACAGTTTCATGATTGACAGTACAGTTCACTGGTACAAGGTCAACTAAAAGGAGATCCTAGTAAGCTTTTCGGCTTATTTACACAGGAAACCTTTATGTATCTCATATAACATTGAATGACAAACGGATAGAACACAATACTACGCAGTATATATCGTCAGAAAAAAGAAAGAAAAAACAGTGCAAAAAATATAGATATTTACAATAGAAGGGTCAGGAGGAGGGTAAGGCTAGGCTAGGTTTATTTTTACGAGCGGATTCCGCCCAAAGTTTATCATTTTGTTTTCTCTTTTCAGACGACACATCAGCTAAAGACGTCAGCAGGGTAAGTAAGCGTGTGTGCATGTCTGTCTGTCTGTCTGTCTCTTGCTCATTCTGTTCCCTATGCCGATGACTTTGTTTTTATTGACTTGAACTTGGGCATGGACAATCGTTGCTGTCGGGCAGAAACCTCTTATCTCCATATCTTCGTAAATGAATGCCCTGGTCATACTACACAGTGTCACACAAAACGTCAATCTGCTAGTTTTGCTAATTTGGAATTTGAATCCTGAATTATTTATTATTATTATTATTAAAAGTAACAGTTTTGGACATATGTATGAGGTTGTGTGTGTGTGTGTGTGTGTGTGTGTGTGTGTGTGTGTGTGTGTGTGTGTGTGTGTGTGTGTGTGTGTGTGTGTGTGTGTGTGTGTGTGTGTGTGTGTGTGTGTGTGTGTGTGTGTGTGTGTGTGCGCGTGTGCATGTGTGCGTGCGTGCGTGCGTGCATGCGTGCGCTGCTCTTTCCCTGAAAATGTCCTGCAAATGCATTTTTTCCCACAGTTTTCTTTCCCTGTTTTGCCTTTAAAAAAAGTTTGACATTTTAAAATTTGTATGGAAAATGGAGCAAATCTTTGCAGAAACTCGCAAATGGCAAGAATCCACTCCATTCACATTGAAAAGCAGAATCCACCTTGTGTTTAACACAAGATTTTCATTTGTTCAACCACATAAAACATGTCAGAATGTCCCGCTCATGAATAATGGAGCTTTTATGTCTCTTTAAAAAATGCTTTTTCATGGCCTAATGTCAGCTTCTTCTATCGATGGCATTTAACCTTCAAAAAGACCTAAAAGTGGTGCTCGTTTGTTAAGATTATCTTTCTGAGGGAAAACCTTTGCAGGTTATCGGGAACTTTTATTTGACGCAGAGCTTTCAGCTAAATCCATTGCAAACTCTCAACTTAAGCTCAATAATGATGAAAACTAGTAGATAACATGAACAACAGCATACCTTGAACTCAGTGTTGTTCTGCCTTCTAGACTGGAGCAGATGACTCAACGTGTTGGTGCGTTCCTGACTGTGAACGTGCAAACATGTTAAAGGAGTAGTTCACCCCGAATTATTTTTCTTTTTCTACTGATTACTCACACGGCGAGTCACGCCATGGAGATATTTTTTAGTTTTTTGTCGCATTCCTAGCTGGGGAGGAATTCGGCCAAAATCATCGAAATCGTGCGCTTGGTGATACGTTTTTGATTTTTGGTATGGTGTTAGCCTGTTAGGTATGGTTAAAAGGTTTCCAAAAATCATCGCAAACAAGTTTGGCTCGCCCCCTAGTGGTCTATTTGCAATGGATCCAATATTATATAAATCAATGTAGCCTAAGGTTGAAACTAACCCTAATGGAATAGATTTCTCAATGGATTCTGTTACTATTCGGTATGCTAAATAACATACAAAACATTAGTCCACCAGTGTGCGAGATTTGTCAAGATATCGTCTCTGTCGGGTGAAAGCCTCATTATGTCCAAAAACTTCATAAGTACTCAATGCCTTTATTAGATAGGACAGTAGACTGACAGGAAATGGGGAGAGATGGGGAGTGACATGCGGCAAAGGTTGTCCGGATCGGGAATCGAACCGGCGACGCCGTCAGGCATCAATGCCTATGTGGTATGTGCCTAGACCAGGAGGCCAGCGGGCTCCCCCAAATACTCAATACTTTTGATACTTTTGTGTGACGCTGTAGTACGATCAAGCAGAGGCTTTACTTACAAAAAACATGGAGATACAAGGTTTCTACGCGACAGCAGCGATATACATGAGTCATGACGAGGGCCTGTGCTGCCCCTGGGACACCGAGGGTGTCCGGCCCCAAGGAGGGCCCACTGGGCGACAGAGGTTAGAGACGGTCGACACACAGCGACGCACACTCTCACACCCAAACACACCCACACACACGCAGGAAGAAAATGAGAAAGGAGGACTGCATGACCCTCATCTTCAGTGCGTCATCCATACACGTCTTGAGAATACAGGATGTGGGTGGAATGGGGAAGGCGGCGCCTCTCTCCCTGCCGTCCTGTCCTGTCCTGACCCCCTAGCTCGGAAGGCAGGCACAGAAATAGACGGCGCTCTGGCCCCGTTCACAGCGGGAGGCCAGCCTCCCGCTTACATAATGGGATGGGACACTTTTTTAAGCTGGCGGCTGTGAGCAGCGAGGCCTGACAGGACTCTGATCAGAGCTGCCTCTCGATGATGGTCTCCTCTTCTTGGGGGCTGGGGGGGGGGGGGGGGGGGGGGGGGGGGGGTCCTTCCCTGGGCTTGGATGCAAAGACGGAGGCGAGGGGATGTACTGTAGGGCAGGGGTTTTCAAAGTGGGTGACGGGGCACCCTGGGGTGCCGCGACGGCAGTCCAGGGGTGCCGCGACGCGAGATCATTTGATAATATTTGGAATTTATTTGGACACTTGAAAAAATATTTAGTATCATTTTAAACTTGAAGTACACAGTTATTTTCAGTCAGTTCTAACCAAAATGGCTATTATCTCAACGTTTTCCTCGCAACATGATCACTAAAATATCTTTACTGTCAGGCAGAAACCTCTGTCGCACAAAACTAGTGAAAACAGTGAAAATTATTGCGTCCGTAGGTCACAGTTTAGTACAGTATGTGAACCGTCACAGCTTGACCGTATGTCTGTCTGTCTGTAACGCCTGACACTGTGGTTCCCCTGACACATCACTGTGACGTCACAGGTGACACACAGTGATGTCAGATACTCAGAGCAGGGATCTCCATACATTGGCATAAAAGGGATCTCCATATATGGGCATAAAAGGGATTGTATGTATGATGTCAGACAACAGAATCCAGAGGTCGCTTTTCGCCCTTAGGTGTCTTACTGGTAGTATACCTACGTTGCACCGCCAATATGCACATATAAATATTTCTGTATTTGTCAGTCCTTGTCTTAAAGGAGTAGTTCACCCCCAAAATGATTTTCCTTTTTTTTTTTTTCTATTGATTACTCACCCCATGGAGACATGAATTCATGGATATTTGTTAGTTTTTGTCACATTGCTAAACCAATAATGCCCCTAAGCCAATAAAGCCCCCATTGATTCCGGTAGGGGACCAAAAGACACTTTGGGTCCCCTACCGGAAACAATGGGGGTACATTTATTATAATCAAATAATTGGCTTAGGAATGCGACAAAAGCCAACAAATATCCATGCATTTAAGTCTCCATGCCGTGTGTAATCAATAGAAAAATCAAACCTCGGTTCGAAGTGAAGCGGTGAACTTTTATTCTATGTGTTCTAGAGTTATGAACTCTGTGATCTATACATTCTTTATATTCTGAATGAATTAATGATTTTATCTGGAGGGCCGAATTGTCATGTGAAGCTTGACCAATCCTCAAAGTATCTAATCATCAGACTGGGACGGACACTATACACATACGTACGGACGGACGGACGGACGGACGGACGGACGGACGGACGTACGGGACAGATAAAACCTGTTCATTCTGGACTGATATGACCATATATGGACATGGGACACACATTTTGTTTATGAAAAACCCTATTCATTCTGGACTGATATTCTGGACGTACGGGACAGATAAAACCTGTTCATTCTGGACTGGAATGACCATATATGGACATGAAACACACATTTTGTTTTTGAAAAAACCTGTTCATTCTGGACTGAAATGACCATATATGGGCGTGGGACACACAAAAAAAAGTCATTTTGGGGGTGAACTACTCCCTTAATTCCCATAGACACTGTACTATGATCGAGTAGAGGGTTAATTTAACGAAAGAAAGCACAGAGTAAGCAAGAGGAACATTTCTGCCCGACACCAACGATATTTTCCGTGTGTGTGTGTATGTGTGTGTGTGTGTGCGCGTGCGTGCGTGCGTGCGTGCGTGCGTGCGTTGTGCCCAGCAGTACCAGGACAACAACATGCAGGGCGTGGTGTACGAGTTGAACAGCTACATGGAGCAGAGGCTGGACATGGGAGGAGACAACAAGCTGCTGCTGTACGAGTTGTGCAACATCATCAAAACAGGTAGATATCACAACCAGGGGCCTGCTGATGATGATGATGACGCTGCATCTGTGTGGCCTGCTGCTCACCGGGTCTGGACTGGGACATACATTCGGCATCCTGGCATCTTGGCCCAGACCGGGCCAACCACAATCGCCGCAAACCAAACATATTAAGATCTACGGGTACAAGCCCACAACGCTCCGAGGTAGGGGTGGGCGATATGGTGATAATTATCGTTGAGACGATACAATGTCTCCACGATATGCCTTTTCAGAGGTATCGTATATATCGTGATACAATGAGGGAGCCTTGTAAAACATCCTGGTGAATTGTTAATACAGAGATTCATTGCAGAATTCAATTTAAACCTGCATTTTGGTCTAAATCAGTGGTTCTCAAACTTTAACATGTCAAGGTCTCCACTTAACTCTGACAGTATACAAATGAAACCAAATGGACCCGTAAGTGTCCATTTGGTTTCATTTGTATTCTGTCAGAGTTACTTACTTGTCTTGTAAAGTTCAATTTAGACCTCCCAAAAGGAACCCAGAGTCTAGTTTCAAGTAACTTGAAAAATAACCATAAAAACCAACGTGAAAAAGAATTGTGATAAAATCGTGTATCGTGATACAGGTTGGGAAAATATCGTGATATTGTATTTTTCCATATCGCCCACCCCTACTCCGAGGCAGCGACACGCTGTGGGCTTGTATCAGCTGTTATATGTTTGGGTGGGTGGGTGGGACTCCTGGGCCACAGTAGCCTGTGATTGGGCTACTAGGCCAGTATTCAAATGATAGACAAGCCAGTGGGCCAATCATGTTATGTCTCTGTTGGCCGGTGCTTCTGAAGGATTGGCCCTCTCCACTTAGTGGTCGGCTGGTCGCCCAGCCGACTGCAACCATCCTAAAAGTAACAGGGGCAAAACTATATATAAATATATATTATTATTATAATTTTTTTGGGGGGGGGCACTAGCCCACTAATGGTCAGCCCACCGGGCATACAGTATGCACTGATATGCCAGATGACCAGTCCAGCCCTGCTGCTGACCTTCAGTCTAACTCAACGCTCTAACATCATCACTCTGACAGCCATCGTGGCCACAAAGAAATCCTCTGTCGGGTGGAAAAACCTCATATGTACCAAAACGAGTTGCTTTTTCAGGATTCAAATTCAAAAGCAGCAATAGTAGCGGATCTACGAGCTCGAAGCACGCCGCTTCGCGCCCGAGTTTTCGATCTTGTGCATCTGCTACTTTTGATGCTTTTGAATGACGCCTTAGTGTGGTCAATGAGGGCGTTAATTTACGAAAAAACAAATATCACATTAAAATACTGAAATAAGAGGTTTCTGCCCGACAGTGATGAAATCTTTGTCAGTTATGGCAGTGTTTCTCAACCTTTTTTCTGCATAGGCACACTATTCATGTCCCAAGAATCCAGGGGCACACCAACATAATACGGGGGTGTAAATATCGTCACTGTCGGGAAGAAACTTTGTATCTCCAAGAAGTTTCATATTTTTACGTTTCATCGCAAAGTAAAGCCCTGCTTCATCATGCAGGGCTGTCGCACAACAGTAGTGAAAACAGCAGATCTACAAGCACACAACGCCTCGCACCGTGAGGCGTTGTGTGCTTGTAGATCGGCTGTTTTCACTAGTTGAAATCATTTTTAAAATGATAAATACAATACTGCCTTTCAAGCAGTTTCAAGGGGCACACTTGACCCTTCTCAGGGGCACACCAAAGGTCCCCAGGCACAGTGGTTGAGAAACACTGAGTTATGGCAACACTAGCTAAAAACACATTGTCCTCTATCTCCCGTGAAGTCCTCTCAGAGGACGAGTCTGTCTCTCTTCCTCTATATCCTCTTCTCGCCTCTCTCTCTGCCTCTCTCACTACTATGGGTATAACGATAGATTTTAACAACGATACGATACGCATCACGATACATGGTTGACGATGCGATTCATGGACGATATTGGTTCATTCATGGCGATACGATACAATTCGATTCAATGATATAGTAACTATTTAGCAAAGAAATTAAATCTGTGTGACAAATCTATTATTATGGATATAAATAACTAAACTAAACTTTGATTCTCTAGCAAATACATGGACATTATATTTCAACACAAACCCGTACCTTGACATGAACACAGAGATTTCACACATTTATCTATAGACCAAGAGTAGCTATATGGAATGGGGAAAAGTAATTAAACCCCTCTTTTTCATTTTCCTTCTTAAAATGTCTAAATACAAGGCACAAATACTTAATACCTTACGACAATTATTTGCACTGCAAAATGATTCGATACCGATTATCTGCATTGTAAAATGATATCGATGCGATACAAAGCCAAAACGGTATGATATATGCTATTGTCGATATAGTAGATTTTCAATTCAGTTACTATATCGTTACACTCCTACTCACTACCATTTCTCTTCCCCTTTGCTTGCTCTCTCTTCCTCTCTATACCCCCATTCTCTCTCTCTCTCTCTCTCTCTCTCTCTCTCTCTCTCTCTCTCTCTCTCTCTCCACTATATTCCATAATGGCCCATACTGTATGAGAATCAGATTATGGAGAAGGCTGTGGGCAGGCCCTCGTCATCACACTGTTATTTGACTGTTTGTCTCGTTTGCCATATATTGTCCTTCTCAAGTATTCCTTTACTCACTCCTGTTTTGCACACATTTACGCGGGTACCAAATAAATTGCCCTCGCATGACAGCTATTGTCGATTGTTACTGGACTTGTTCTTGCTGTATCTCAACACACACACACTCACGCAAACTCTCTCTCTCACGCACACACGCACGCACGCACGCACGCACGCACGCACGCACGCACGCACGCACGCACGCACGCACACACACACACACACACACACACACACACACACACACACACACACACACACACACATTTACAACCCTGCTTTTCTCAATTTCCCCAGCAACAAAATCTGATGGATTTGCACTTTACTTCTTGGGAGAATGCAACAATGTAAGTGCACTGCAGAACACATCACTTATTATCCATTGCTGTGGTTATAATACTACATACTTCACATTTCTCTCTCTCTCTCTCTCTCTCTCTCTCTCTCTGTCTCTCTGTCTCTCTCTCCCCATCTTGTCTTGTCTGCCTGTCTCTTCCTCTCCGTAGAGTTTATGTTTATACACTCCTACAGGGGCCAAGGATGGCCCTCCTACCCTCATCCCTTTGGGCCCCAATGCGTCGGGGACCACCATCGCTGCCCATGTTGCCAAGAGTCGAAAGACGACGCTGGTGGAGGACATCACGAGTGTAAGACTTCAATTTGGTTCTATGCCGTCAGAATTGCACAGTGGCGGGAAAAGTACCCAATTAATTTACCTTAGTGAAAGTATCAATACTGCAATATAGAAATACTCTGATACAATTAAAAGTCCAGAATTCAAAATGTACTTGAGTAAAAGTACTAGTAAGACGCCTCAGGGCCAGTTATGTATATCGGACCAGTTCCCCATATATGGATATGAATTCCTGTTAGATATGAGCTGAATATTGATGACATCAGGGATCTCCATGAATGGCATAAGGTGGTTCCCATGACATCACAACATACAATCCCTTTTATGACCATACATAGAGATCCCTGTCTGAACTCTGAACCAGCCACACCACTGTGATGTCACCTGTTTGTGCCCATGTATGGAGATCCCTGCTCTGAGTATCTGACATCACTGTGATGTCACAGTGATGTGTCAGGGGAACCACAGTGTCAGGCGTTACATGTATACGGACAAGCTGTGCCAGTTCTGACAGTAAACTTTGACCTAGAGTTGCAAAAAAGGTATTGGCATCAAAATGTACCAAAAGTAAAAGTACTCAAGTTTTCAAATGTATAAAGATCTTTTGAAAATAAGCAGATATATATGCAACGCGTTGTGAGCTTGTGGATCAGTTTGCTTTTTACAGTAGCTACACAGAAACGAAACCCTTTGGAGACATTTCCACCATTATGAAAGTCTGATGTAAACAAAAAAAGGAATTGTTGAGCGATACAAATAAGTCTTTTAGCGTAAAATCCCACCGCTCACGGTCGGAGCTGCCCGGGACTCAAGATGAAAAAAATAATAAAAAATGTGGAATATCCCATGTATGGACCTTTACATATATGGAGATCCAGGTGATGGTAGTCAGCTCCACATATTGAGAAGAGTATAAAATGAAAATAAAATAAAAGTCCATATATGGGCATTCCCATATGAAGTTCTGTTAGATATGGGCTTAATATTGATGACATCAGGGATCTCTATATATGGGCATAAAAGGGATTCTGGGGAGTACCCATATATGGACTTTTATTTTATTTTAATCTTTATTAATATGTATCGGATCTCCATATCTCCATATATGGGCATAAAAGGGATTGTTCTCCCTGGCATCACAGGGATCTTTATAACAGGGCATCATCTCAGATACAATCCCTTTTATGCCCATATATGGAGATCCCTAACACTGTGATGTCAACTGTTAATGCCCATATATGGAGATATCTGCTCTGAGTATCTGACATATATGGAGATCTCTGAGTATGGTGACATCACTGTGATGTCAGATGTGATGTGTCAGGGGAACCACAGTGTCAGGCGTTACCCGTCCGGTTGAATACGGACAAGCTGTGACGTTTCTGATAGTAAACTGTGACCTACGGTCGCAATTATATTTTCTTTGTCAAACTGCGTCTCCCCTGTTTTTTGTTGTGTACCCTGGCAGCCCCAGGCCCCCTAGGGTCATAACAAAAACAATACCCCTATTGTTTTAAAAAATATATAATCTAATATAATGGTCAAATAGATTGCTATCTTAGAGATAACTCCTCATAGTATGTGTACTCTTTATGCAAAACAATACCCACACTGTTAGCTCAGAGCAGTTTGAACAATTCCAGCTTTGTTCTCTTTTTAGCTACTGTATCAAAATGTATCGAGTGAAAAATCTAAGAGATGTGAGCTTTGTTTTACAATGATGTACTTTTAGTTGAGCTTGACATTTGGATTAGACACAGTATACATTTGGACAACTACACTGTAACACTGCAGTGGCCAGTATCATCATATTTTATTTAAGTGGATTTAATTACAGATATTTGCTCTTTGATGATCAATATGGTCCATATTATAGTATTTTTCCTCATTAATTACACACACACACACACACACACACACACACACACACACACACACAAACCATCTGTTTGAAAAAGCGACAGAGATCTCATATATGGGCATAAAATGGACGCAGATAAACAGATATCTCCATATATGGCATATATGGGCATACAATGGACGCAGAATCACAAAGATCTCCATATACGGGCATAAAAGGGACACAGACAGACAGATACAGAGATCTCCATATGGGCATAAAATGGCCGCAGATAGACAGATATCTCCATATATGGGCATATATGGGCATAAAATGGACCCAGAACTATAACTGCAGTGATCTCCATATATGGACATAAAATGGACGCCGACAGACAGACAGATACAGATATCTCCATATATGGGCATAAATGGACACAGGCAGACAGATGGTCAAAACGGGTCCTATGAAAACAGGTATAATGGGGTTTGCATTAAAGGGCGGGGCATTCATTCCCTATTTACATTGTTCCGAGTTGGCCAGGTCGCCGACTAGACGCTGTTCTAGTCTAATATAATGGTCAAATAGATTGCAATCTTAGAGATAACTCCTCATAGTGTGTATACTCTTTATGCAAAACAATACCCACACTGTTATCTCAGAGCAGTTTGAACAATTCCAGCTTTGTTCTCTTTTTAGCTACAGTATCAAAATGTATGGGTTGAAAATTTTAAGAGATATGAGCTTTGTTTTACAATGATGACCTTTTAGTTGAGCTTGACATTTGGATTAGACACAGTAAACATTTGGACAACTACACTGTAACACTGCAGTGGCCAGTATCATCATATTTTATTTAAATGGATTTAATTATGTTACAGATATTTGCTCTTTGGTCAGAAATATAAATGTTTAATCAATATGGTCCATATTATAGTATTTTTCCTCATCCAAAATATTTCCATAACGTTTTATAGCACGTCAAACGTCGGTTCTGTCTTTGCCAGAGAAGCATTCCAGGAGACGTTAATTATGACGGTCTGTCCCTTGCCTTTGGATAGCGCTTCTTTGCTCTTAGGGAGTGGGGAGGTGGATTTGGGCAAGGCTGTGAAGTTGGTCCTCTGCTGGTTTGGTGTGGCTCCACCAGGAGTTGGTGTGGTTCCTCTGGACATGGGTGTAGTTCCTCTGGACATTGGTGTGGCTCCTCTGGGAGTTTGTGTTTTTCCTCTAGATGTAGGGTTAACTGGTGTGGCTCCTCTAGATGTAAGTGTGGTCTCTCTGGGAGTTGGTGTGGCTCCTCTGGATGTAGGTGCAGTGCTGAGGTGACCACCACCCACACCAGGAGGGCCTTTCTGAAAAGCCAGGGTCTTCTGTTCTAGTGTGGTGAATGGGAGCACACGCATGGGGTCATGCTTGTGCAGGAAACCCTGCAGCGTGTCCCAGCCACCCCCTACGCGCACCATCACGTGCTTCCCGTGTAGTGACCGAATGAACAGAATCTTGTCACCCAATCTGTAGCGTCCTTCCGAGAGGTACTCGATGATCACTTTGCTGGAGCAGTTACAGGGATGACCGCCCATGCCCTGCTCCCCAGGCCGATAGAGGCCACCATGCTGGCAGCAGACGCTGAAGGTCTTGATGGCAGGACGAGGCTCCGCGCTCGTCAGCGAGGTCTCCTCCAGTTCGATCTCCTTCTCCAGCTTCACCAACGCAGGAGGCTCCACTCCATACTCGGAAACAATTCGGCCGATCTCCAACAGGCAGAGACACACCTGACGAGGATCCTTGTGCAGAACGAGGTCTTCAGACTCAAACAGATAAGTCTCCTCCACACCTATTCGACGACACCAACCCAGGAAGTTGGACGTGTTGTCGCGGGCGAAGAAAGACCTCGGTGAGGCCTGTCTCTTGTACTCCGCCTTCTTCGTGGGAAACGGCTTGCGATGCCTTGTAGGGCGGCTCTCCGCGACCTTGCTCTGCAGGACTCCTGCGAGTTGACATAGCTTCACACCGTTGTTCAACTCCTCCATGAAGTGCTCGGCTCTCACCTCCTCTCCCAGCATGCCGGTGAGCCAGATGGCCAGGTCCTCCTGCATGGGCACCAGGGTGGCCTCATGTCGCACGGCCAGCCACTGGTCGTACTGGAGGACGTCGACTAGGCCCGGGCCATGCCGCTGTGCCAACGGGCTGACCACTGGTGCATCAATCTTCTCAGCCATAACTGCAATCACTGATGATTCACTTCTTCTTATTCTTTGGACTCCTTTCCGTTGGCTGTCAAACATGAATTACTCAGTTCTTCCAGACGTCGTTGCTTTTATGCGTTGCCATCATGTGATGTCACGCTGATGTCACTATGACTCAGCCATAACCATATAAGGAGTTTCCAATGTAGCTATGGCCAAATATGGAGTGTGTTGTCTAACCTCAATGTGTCATCATGGCATCAGGGTAAACAAATCAGTCAGCTCCATATATGGGCACATAAGGATGAATGCCCATATATGGGCATATATCAGGGATCTCCATATATGGGCATAAAAGGGACATGGACTGACAGAAGCAGAGTCAAGGAAAACAAATCCGGCAGCTCCATATATGGGCACAAAAGGGAGTATGCCCATATATGGGCATATACGGATGACATCAGGGATGTCCATATATGGGCATAAAAAGGACATGGACTTTGTTGTCTAACCTCATTGTGTCGTCATGGCATCAGGGTAAACAAATCAGTCAGCTCCATATATGGGCACAAAAGGGACTATCGTCATATATGGGCATATACTGATGACATCAAGGTCGGAGCTTCCCAGGACTCGAGTTGCAAAAAAAAAAAAAAAAAACTGGGCTGGGCTGGGGAGCAGTAAATTGATTGACAGCCGTTAAACAGATTGGCGTGCACCTGGGCCCGGGTTTACGCCCTATAAAAGCCTGCTTCCCCAGTCCTTTCCCAGTTCTGTTCTTTTCACCATTTGCTCCTCTCCCACCATGCACCTTATTTTTCATTTCTGTTAGCACGCACGCACGCACGACGCACCCACGCACGCACGCACGCACGCACGCACGCACGCACACACACACACACACACACCCACACACACACACACACACTAACACCAGTCACTCATCCATACATGCATTACACTACTGACTTTACAGACTTTCACACCTCACCTGCTTATTTTTGGTATGTTTACCTAATTTTGATTATTTAATAAACCAGTAAGACGCCTCGCCTCGCACAATGTCTTGGCCATCTGGCCAGTGATCTATATCGATGACATCAGGGATCTCCATATATGGGCATAACAGGGATTCTGGGGAATACCCAATTACCCATGTATGGACTTTTACATATATGGAGATTCAGGTGATGGTAGTCATTCAGAGAATAAAATAAAAGTCCATATATGGGCATTCCCTTATGAAGTTCTGTTAGATATGGGCTTAATATTGATGACATCAGGGATCTCTATATATGGGCATACAAGGATTCTGGGGAATACCCATATATGGACTTTTATTTTATTTTATTCTTTATTAATATGTATAGGACAGGGATTTCCATATCTCCATATATGGGCATAAAAGGGATTTGTTCCCCCTGGCATCACAGGGATCTCTCTAACAGGGCTTCATCTGGGATACAATCCCTTTTATGCCCACATATGGAGATCATAGTGTGGTTCTCTTAACAGGGCATCATCTGGGATACAATCCCTTTAATGCCCATATATGGAGATCCTTAACACTGTGATATCACCTGTTTATGCCCATGTATGGAGATATCTGCTCTGAGTATCTGACATCACTGTGATGTCACCTGTGATGTCACAGTGATGTGTCAGGGGAACCATAGTGTTAGGTGTTACCCGCCTGGACGGATGTGGACAAGCCGTGACATTTCTGATAGTAAACTGCGACCTACGGTCACAATTATATTTTCTTTGTCAAACTGCGTCTCCCCTGTGTTTTGTTGTGTACCCTGGCACCCCCAGGCCCCCAAGGGTCATAACAAAAACAATACTCAAATTGTTTTAAAAAATATCATCTAATATAATGGTCAAATAGATTGCAATCTTAGAGATAACTCCTCATAGTGTGTATACTCTTTATGCAAAACAATACCAACACTGTTATCTCAGAGCAGTTTGAACAATTCCAGCTTTGTTCTCTTTTTAGCTACTGTATCAAAATGTATGGGGTGAAAAATCTAAGAGATATGAGCTTTGTACTTTTAGTTGAGCTTGACATTTGGATGAGACACAGTATACATTTGGACAACTACACTGTAACACTGCAGTGGCCAGTATCATCATATTGTATTTAAGTGGATTTAATTACAGATATTTGCTCTTTGATGATCAATATGGTGCATATTATAGTATTTTTCCTCATCCAAAACATTTCCATAACGTTTTATAGCACGTCAAAGGTCGGTTCTGTCTTTGCCCTCATTTAGAATTCCAGGAGACGTTGATTAGTTCAAGTTCATTTATTGTTTGTCCCCGAAGGGCGATTTGGTTGCAGCAATACATAAAAGCATACATCTGTCACAAAAGACACATAAAAACACATAGGACACATAGATCAATAAAACAGGATAGCAGTTCATAATCTCAGCCAGAAGTAAAGAGAGAAAAAAACAAAACAATTATTATGATTATGACAGTCTGTCCTTTGGATAGTGCTTCTTTGCTCTTGGGGATTGGGGAGGTGGATTTGGGCAGGGCTGTGAAGTTGGTCCTCTTCTGGTTTGGTGTGGCTCCACCAGGAGTTGGTGTGGTTCCTCTGGACATGGGTGTAGTTCCTCTGGAGGTTGGTGTGGCTCCTCTGGGAGTTTGTGTTTTTCCTCTAGATGTAGGGTTAACTGGTGTGGCTCCTCTAGATGTAAGTGTGGTCTCTCTGGGAGTTGGTGTGGCTCCTCTGGATGTAGGTGCAGTGCTGAGGTGACTGCCACCCACACCAGGAGGGCCTTTCTGAAAAGCCAGGGTCTTCTGTTCTAGTGTGGTGAACGGGAGCACACGCATGGGGTCATGCTTGTGCAGGAAACCCTGCAGCGTGTCCCAGCCACCCCCTACGCGCACCATCACGTGCTTCCCTTGTAGCCACCGAATGAACAGAATCTTGTCCCCCAATCTGTAGCGTCCTTCCGAGAGGTACTCGATGATCACTTTGTTGGAGCAATTACAGGGATGACCACCCATGCCCTGGTCCCCAGGCCGATAGAGGCCACCATGCTGGCAGCAGACGCTGAAGGTCTTGACGGCAGGACGAGTCCTCTGCTGGTTTGGTGTGGCTCCACCAGGAGTTGGTGTGTTTCCTCTGGACATGGGTGTAGTTCCTCTGGACATGGGTGTAGTTCCTCTGGACATTGGTGTGGCTCCTCTGGGAGTTTGTGTTTTTCCTCTAGATGTAGGCATAACTGCATTTACTGATGATTCACTTCTTATTCTTTGGACTCCTTTCTGTTGGCTGTCAAACATTACTTACTCAGTCCTTCCAGACATCGTTGCTTTTATGCGTTGCCATCATGTAATGTCACGCTGATGTCACTATGACTCAGCCATAACCATATAGGAGGAGATTACAATGTAGCCACGCCCAAATATGGAGTGTCTTGTCGATATCAGGGTAAACAAATCAGTCAGCTCCATATATGGGCAAAAAAGGAAGCATGTCCATATATGGGCATATATCAGGAATCTCCATATATGGGCATAAAAGGGACATGGACTGACAGATGCAGAGTCAGGCTAAACAAATCAGGCAGCTCCATATATGGGCACAAAAGGGAGCATGCCCATATATGGGCATATACGGATGACTTCAGGGATCTCCATATATGGGCATAGAAATGACATTGACTGACGGATGCAGAGTCAGGGTAAACAAATCTGGCAGCTCCATATGGGCACAAAAGGGAGCATGCCCATATATGGGCATATTCTGCTGACATCAGGTATCTCCATATATGGGCATAAAAGGGACATGGACTGACGGATGCAGAGTCAAGGTAAACAAATCAGGCAGCTCCATATATGGGCACAAAAGGGAGCATGCCCATATATGGGCATATACTGATGACATCGGGATCTCCATATATGGGCACAAAAGGTAGAATGCCCATATATGGGCATCTACTTATGACATCAGGTATCTCCATATATGGGCATAAAAAGGACATGGACTGTGTTGTTTAACCTCAGTGTGTCGTCATGGCATCGGGGTAAACAAATCAGTTGGCTCCATATATGGGCACAAAAGGAAGCATGCCCACATATGGGCAATTGGGCATATATCAGGGATCTCCATATATGGGCTAAAAATGGACATGGACTGACGGATGCAGAGTCAGGGTAAACAAATCAGGCAGCTCCATATATGGGCACAAAAGGTAGCATGCCCATATATGGGCATATACTGTACTTATGACATCAGGGATCTCCATATATGGGCATAAAAAGGACATGGACTGTGTTGTCTAACCTCAATGTCTCGTCATGGCATCAGGGTAAACAAATCAGTCAGCTCCATATATGGGAACAAAAAGGGAACATGGCCATATATGGGCATATACTGATGACATCACGGTCGGAGCTTCCCAGGACTCGAGTTGCAAAGAAAAGAAAAAAAATGGGCTGGGGAGCAGTAAATTGATTGACAGCCGTTAAACAGATTGGCATGCACCTGGGCCCGGGTGTACGCCCTATAAAAGCCTGCTTCCCCAGTCCTTCCCCAGTTCTGTTCTTTTCACCATTTGCTCCTCTCCCACCATGCACCTTATTTTTCATTTTGC
The DNA here is from genome assembly GCF_963921795.1 of Nannobrachium achirus. Taxonomy (NCBI): domain Eukaryota; kingdom Metazoa; phylum Chordata; class Actinopteri; order Myctophiformes; family Myctophidae; genus Nannobrachium; species Nannobrachium achirus. The sequence continues at coordinate 13,586,659 of NC_137833.1, read as the reverse complement.
ACGCGCACACGCACACACACACACACACACACACACACACACACACACACACACACACACACACACACACACACACACACACACACACACACACCAGTCACTCATCCATACATACATGCATTACACTACTGACTTTACTGACTTACACACCTGACCTGCTTGTTTTTGGTCTCGCACGATGTCTTGGCCATCTTGGCCAGTGATGTATATCGATGACATCAGGGATCTCCATATATGGGCATAAAAGGGATTCTGGGGAATACCCATGTATGGACTTTTACATAATGGAGATCCAGGTGATGGTAGTCAGATCCACATTATTGAGAGAGAGAGAATAAAATAAAATAAAAGTCCATATATGGGCATATGAAGTTCTGTTAGATATGGGCTTAATATTGATGACATCAGGGATATCTATAAATGGGCATAAAAGGGATTCTGGGGAATACCCATATATGGACTTTTATTTTATTTTATTCTTTATTAATACGTATCGGTCAGGGATCTCCATACAGTATCTCCATATATGGGCATAAAAGGGATTTGTTCCCCCTGGCATCACAGGGATCTCTCTAACAGGACATAATCTGGGATACAATCCCTTTTATGCCCATATATGGAGATCCCTAACACTGTGATGTCACCTGTTTATGCCCATATATGGAGATCTCTGCTCTGAGTATCTGACATCACTGTGATGTCACCTGTGATGTCACAGTGATGTGTCGGGGGAACCACAGTGTTAGACGTTACCCGTCCGGTCAGATACGGACAAGCTGTGACGTTTCTGATAGTAAAATATATTTTCTTTGTCAAACTACGTCTCCCCTGTTTTTTGTTGTGTACCCTGGCCCCCCTCAGGCCCCCAAGGTTCATAATAAAAAAACAATACCCCTATTGTTTTAAAAAATATCATCTAATATAATGGTCAAATAGATTGCTATCTTAGAGATAACTCCTCATAGTGTGTATACTCTTTATGCAAAACAATACCCACACTGTTATCTCAGAGCAGTTTGAACAATTCCAGCTTTGTTCTCTTTTTAGCTACAGTATCAAAATGTATGGGTTGAAAATTTTAAGAGATATGAGCTTTGTTTTACAATGATGTACTTTTAGTTGAGCTTGACATTTGGATTAGACACAGTAAACATTTGGACAACTACACTGTAACACTGCAGTGGCCAGTATCATCATATTTTATTTAAACTAGCCCTTACCCGTTCAAAGATATGAGCTCCGAAAGGATGTGCAGTGTGTGGGTTATGGGATCTGTAACAGGGCCAGAACCTCCCTGTTCAGGCCATGCACAATCACACACAATCACACACACACACACACACACACACACACACACCCCCCCCCCCCGTGTGTGTGTGTGTGTGTGTGTGTGTGTGTGTGTGTGTGTGTGTTTGTGTGTGATTGTGCATGGCCTGAACAACAGCGCCCCTCCCTTAACATGTGTGGTCACAAATAGATATAGATACACCATAACAATGCTAATATACAGCATACGATTTGTGAAAGTGAGACGTTAATTATGACGGTCTGTCCCTTGCCTTTGGATAGCGCTTCTTTGCTCTTAGGGAGTGGGGAGGTGGATTTGGGCAAGGCTGTGAAGTTGGTCCTCTGCTGGTTTGGTGTGGCTCCACCAGGAGTTGGTGTGGTTCCTCTGGACATGGGTGTAGTTCCTCTGGACATTGGTGTGGCTCCTCCGGGAGTTTGTGTTTTTCCTCTAGATGTACGGTTAACTGGTGTGGCTCCTCTAGATGTAAGTGTGGTCTCTCTGGGAGTTGGTGTGGCTCCTCTGGATGTAGGTGCAGTGCTGAGGTGACCACCACCCACACCAGGAGGGCCTTTCTGAAAAGCCAGGGTCTTCTGTTCTAGTGTGGTGAATGGGAGCACATGCATGGGGTCATGCTTGTGCAGGAAACCCTGCAGCGTGTCCCAGCCACCCCCTACGCGCACCATCACGTGCTTCCCGTGTAGTGACCGAATGAACAGAATCTTGTCACCCAATCTGTAGCGTCCTTCCGAGAGGTACTCGATGATCACTTTGCTGGAGCAGTTACAGGGATGACCGCCCATGCCCTGCTCCCCAGGCCGATAGAGGCCACCATGCTGGCAGCAGACGCTGAAGGTCTTGATGGCAGGACGAGGCTCCGCGCTCGTCAGCGAGGTCTCCTCCAGTTCGATCTCCTTCTCCAGCTTCACCAACGCAGGAGGCTCCACTCCATACTCGGAAACAATTCGGCCGATCTCCAACAGGCAGAGACACACCTGACGAGGATCCTTGTGCAGAACGAGGTCTTCAGACTCAAACAGATAAGTCTCCTCCACACCTATTCGACGACACCAACCCAGGAAGTTGGCTGTGTTGTCGCGGGCGAAGAAAGACCTCGGTGAGGCCTGTCTCTTGTACTCCGCCTTCTTCGTGGGAAACGGCTTGCGATGCCTTGTGGGGCGGCTCTCCGCAACCTTGCTCTGCAGGACTCCTGCGAGTTGACATAGCTTCACGCCGTTGTTCAACTCCTCCATGAAGTGCTCGGCTCTCACCTCCTCTCCCAGCATGCCGGTGAGCCAGATGGCCAGGTCCTCCTGCATGGGCACCAGGGTGGCCTCATGTCGCACGGCCAGCCACTGGTCGTACTGGAAGACGTCGACTAGGCCCGGTCCATGCCGCTGTGCCAACGGGCTGACCACTGGTGCATCAAACTTCTCAGCCATAACTGCAATCACTGATGATTCACTTCTTCTTATTCTTTGGACTCCTTTCCGTTGACTGTCAAACATTAATTACTCAGTCCTTCCAGACGTCGTTGCTTTTATGCGTTGCCATCATGTGATGTCACGCTGATGTCACTATGACTCAGCCATAACCATATAAGGAGTTTCCAATGTAGCTATGGCCAAATATGGAGTGTGTTGTCTAACCTCAATGTGTCATCATGGCATCAGGGTAAACAAATCAGTCAGCTCCATATATGGGCACATAAGGATGAATGCCCATATATGGGCATATATCAGGGATCTCCATATATGGGCATAAAAGGGACATGGACTGACAGAAGCAGAGTCAAGGAAAACAAATCCGGCAGCTCCATATATGGGCACAAAAGGGAGTATGCCCATATATGGGCACATACTGATGACATCAGGGATGTCCATATATGTGCATAAAAAGGACATGGACTGTGTTGTCTAACCTCATTGTGTCGTCATGGCATCAGGGTAAACAAATCAGTCAGCTCCATATATGGGCACAAAAGGGACTATGGTCATATATGGGCATATACTGATGACATCACGGTCGGAGCTTCCCAGGACTCGAGTTGCAAAAAAAAAAAAAAAAAAAACTGGGCTGGGCTGGGCTGGGGAGCAGTAAATTGATTGACAGCGTTAAACAGATTGGCGTGCACCTGGGCCCGGGTGTACGCCCTATAAAAGCCTGCTTCCCCAGTCCTTTCCCAGTTCTGTTCTTTTCACCATTTGCTCCGCTCCCACCATGCACCTTATTTTTCATTTCTGTTAGCACGCACGCACGCACGCACGCACGCACGCACGCACGCACGCACGCACGCACGCACGCACGCACGCACGCACGCACGCACACACACACACACACACACACACACACACACACACACACACACACACACACTAACACCAGTCACTCATCCATACATGCATTACACTACTGACTTTACAGACTTTCACACCTCACCTGCTTATTTTTGGTATGTTTGCCTAATTTTGATTATTTAATAAACCAGTAAGACGCCTCGCCTCGCACAATGTCTTGGCCATCTGGCCAGTGATCTATATCGATGACATCAGGGATCTCCATATATGGGCATAACAGGGATTCTGGGGAATACCCAATTACCCATGTATGGACTTTTACATATATGGAGATTCAGGTGATGGTAGTCATTCAGAGAATAAAATAAAAGTCCATATATGGGCATTCCCTTATGAAGTTCTGTTAGATATGGGCTTAATATTGATGACATCAGGGATCTCTATATATGGGCATACAAGGATTCTGGGGAATACCCATATATGGACTTTTATTTTATCTTATTCTTTATTAATATGTATAGGACAGGGATTTCCATATCTCCATATATGGGCATAAAAGGGATTTGTTCCCCCTGGCATCACAGGGATCTCTCTAACAGGGCTTCATCTGGGATACAATCCCTTTTATGCCCACATATGGAGATCATAGTGTGGTTCTCTTAACAGGGCATCATCTGGGATACAATCCCTTTAATGCCCATATATGGAGATCCCTAACACTGTGATATCACCTGTTTATGCCCATGTATGGAGATATCTGCTCTGAGTATCTGACATCACTGTGATGTCACCTGTGATGTCACAGTGATGTGTCAGGGGAACCATAGTGTTAGGTGTTACCCGCCTGGACGGATGTGGACAAGCCGTGACATTTCTGATAGTAAACTGCGACCTACGGTCACAATTATATTTTCTTTGTCAAACTGCGTCTCCCCTGTTTTTTGTTCTGGCACCCCCAGGCCCCCAAGGGTCATAACAAAAACAATACCCAAATTGTTTTAAAAAATATCATCTAATATAATGGTCAAATAGATTGCAATCTTAGAGATAACTCCTCATAGTGTGTATACTCTTTATGCAAAACAATACCAACACTGTTATCTCAGAGCAGTTTGAACAATTCCAGCTTTGTTCTCTTTTTAGCTACTGTATCAAAATGTATGGGGTGAAAAATCTAAGAGATATGAGCTTTGTACTTTTAGTTGAGCTTGACATTTGGATGAGACACAGTATACATTTGGACAACTACACTGTAACACTGCAGTGGCCAGTATCATCATATTGTATTTAAGTGGATTTAATTACAGATATTTGCTCTTTGATGATCAATATGGTGCATATTATAGTATTTTTCCTCATCCAAAACATTTCCATAACGTTTTATAGCACGTCAAACGTCGGTTCTGTCTTTGCCCTCATTTAGAATTCCAGGAGACGTTGATTAGTTCAAGTTAATTTATTGTTTGTCCCCGAAGGGCGATTTGGTTGCAGCAATACATAAAAGCATAAATCTGTCACAAAAGACACATAAAAACACATAGGACACATAGATCAATAAAACAGGGTAGCAGTTCATAATCTCAGCCGGAAGTAAAGAGAGAAAAAAACAAAACAATTATTATGATTATGACAGTCTGTCCTTTGGATAGTGCTTCTTTGCTCTTGGGGATTTGGGAGGTGGATTTGGGCAGGGCTGTGAAGTTGGTCCTCTTCTGGTTTGGTGTGGCTCCACCAGGAGTTGGTGTGGTTCCTCTGGACATGGGTGTAGTTCTTCTGGACGTTGGTTTGGCTCCTCTGGGAGTTTGTGTTTTTCCTCTAGATGTAGGGTTAACTGGTGTGGCTCCTCTAGATGTAAGTGTGGTCTCTCTGGGAGTTGGTGTGGCTCCTCTGGATGTAGGTGCAGTGCTGAGGTGACTGCCACCCACACCAGGAAGGCCTTTCTGAAAAGCCAGGGTCTTCTGTTCTAGTGTGGTGAACGGGAGCACACGCATGGGGTCATGCTTGTGCAGGAAACCCTGCAGCGTGTCCCAGCCACCCCCTACGCGCACCATCACGTGCTTCCCTTGTAGCCACCGAATGAACAGAATCTTGTCCCCCAATCTGTAGCGTCCTTCCGAGAGGTACTCGATGATCACTTTGCTGAAGCAGTTACAGGGATGACCGCCCATGCCCTGCTCCCCAGGCCGATAGAGGCCACCATGCTGGCAGCAGACGCTGAAGGTCTTGATGGCAGGACGAGTCCTCTGCTGGTTTGGTGTGGCTCCACCAGGAGTTGGTGTGGTTCCTCTGGACATGGGTGTAGTTCCTCTGGACATGGGTGTAGTTCCTCTGGACATGGGTGTAGTTCCTCTGGGAGTTTGTGTTTTTCCTCTAGATGTAGAGTTAACTGGTGTGGCTCCTCTAGATGTAAGTGTGGTCTCTCTGGGAGTTGGTGTGGCTCCTCTGGATGTAGGTGCAGTGCTGAGGTGAAAGCCACCCACACCAGGAGGGCCTTTCTGAAAAGCCAGGGTCTTCTGTTCTAGTGTGGTGAACGGGAGCACACGCATGGGGTCATGCTTGTGCAGGAAACCCTGCAGCGTGTCCCAGCCACCCCCTACGCGCACCATCACGTGCTTCCCTTGTAGCCACCGAATGAACAGAATCTTGTCCCCCAATCGGTAGCGTCCTTCCGAGAGGTAGTCGATTATCACTTTGCTGTAGCAGTTACAGGGATGACCGCCCATGCCCTGGTCCCCAGGCCGATAGAGGCCACCATGCTGGCAGCAGAAGCTGAAGGTCTTGATGGCAGGACGAGTCCTCTTCTGGTTTGGTGTGGCTCCACCAGGAGTTGGTGTGTTTCCTCTGGACATGGGTGTAGTTCCTCTGGAGGTTGGTGTGGCTCCTCTGGGAGTTTGTGTTTTTCCTCTAGATGTAGGGTTAACTGGTGTGGCTCCTCTAGATGTAAGTGTGGTCTCTCTGGGAGTTGGTGTGGCTCCTCTGGATGTAGGTGCAGTGCTGAGGTGAAAGCCACCCACACCAGGAGGGCCTTTCTGAAAAGTTCCTCTGGACATTGGTGTGGCTCCTCTGGGAGTTTGTGTTTTTCCTCTAGATGTAGGCATAACTGCATTTACTGATGATTCACTTCTTATTCTTTGGACTCCTTTCTGTCGGCTGTCAAACATTACTTACTCATTCCTTCCAGACATCGTTGCTTTTATGCGTTGCCATCATGTGATGTCACGCTGATGTCACTATGACTCAGCCATAACCATATAAGGAGATTACAATGTAGCCACGCCCAAATATGGAGTGTCTTGTCGATATCAGGGTAAACAAATCAGTTAGCTCCATATATGGGCACAAAAGGAAGCATGTCCATATATGGGCATATATCAGGAATCTCCATATATGGGCATAAAAGGGACATGGACTGACAGATGCAGAGTCAGGCTAAAAAAATCAGGCAGCTCCATATATGGGCACAAAAGGGAGCATGCCCATATATGGGCATATACGGATGACATCAGGGATCTCCATATATGGGCATAGAAATGACATTGACTGACGGATGCAGAGTCAGGGTAAACAAATCAGGCAGCTCCATATGGGCACAAAAGGGAGCATGCCCATATATGGGCATATACTGCTGACATCAGGTATCTCCATATATGGGCATAAAAGGGACATGGACTGACGGATGCAGAGTCAAGGTAAACAAATCAGGCAGCTCCATATATGGGCACAAAAGGGAGCATGCCCATATATGGGCATATACTGATGACATCGGGATCTCCATATATGGGCACAAAAGGTAGAATGCCCATATATGGGCATCTACTTATGACATCAGGTATCTCCATATATGGGCATAAAAAGGACATGGACTGTGTTGTTTAACCTCAGTGTGTCGTCATGGCATCAGGGTAAACAAATCAGTTGGCTCCATATATGGGCACAAAAGGAAGCATGCCCACATATGGGCAATTGGGCATATATCAGGGATCTCCATATATGGGCTAAAAAGGGACATGGACTGACGGATGCAGAGTCAGGGTAAACAAATCAGGCAGCTCCATATATGGGCACAAAAGGTAGCATGCCCATATATGGGCATATACTGTACTTATGACATCAGGGATCTCCATATATGGGCATAAAAAGGACATGGACTGTGTTGTCTAAACTCAGTGTGTCGTCATGACAAATCAGTCAGCTCCATATATGGGCACAAAAGGCAACATGCCCATATATGGGCAATTGGGCATATGACATCAGGGATCTCCATATAGAGCATCGCAGTGGAAGTGGTTTACTGGTGCCACTTAAGAATCGTCTTTCATTTTCCCCATAGACTTATATATTTATTTATAACAATTATGTTAAGCCTAGAACCAAGCCATCCAGGATGGCAGTGAATCATGACCATACAACCTTTTGTTTCTATGAAAAGAACATTTTGAAAATCGCTAAACAAAGGGTAGTTATTAAATGTAGTATATCAAATAATTTAATATTAAAATATATTTTCAAAGGTTTTATGGTCATGATTCACTGCCATCCTGGATGGCTTGGTTCTAGGCTTAACATAATTGTTATAAATATTTTTGTAAGTGTCTTTGGGGAAAACGAATGACGATTTTTATGTGGCACCAGTAAACCACTTCCGCTGCGATGCTCTATATGGGCATAAAAAGGACATGACTGATGGATACAGAGTCAGGGTTAACAAATCAGTCAGCTCCATATATGGGCTTTAAAAGAGGGCATGCCCATGTATGGGCTTATATACAGTACTGATAACATCAGGGATCTCCATATATGGGCATATAAAGGACATAGACTGATTGATACAGAGTCAGGGTGAACAAATTAATCAGCTCCATATATGGGCACAAAAGGGGCATGCCCAAATATGGGCCTATACCAGGGGTCCTCAACAGGGGGTCCGGGACCCCTAGGGGGTCCTCAGAGTTACAACAGGGGGTCCTCCAAATCTTTGTGTGATAGAAGCTTTTTTTCTCCTTTTCTATATTAACCACTTGAACCCTAGCGTCCATATTCGGAGAAATTTAGCCAAAAATAGCAGATCTACAAGCGCTGCGAGGCGTTGTGAGCTTGTAGATCGGCTATTTTCGGCAAAGAGGTGTAGAGTGATACAGTAGGTCAATATCTGGAAACAGATATACCAAAATACACTGATTGTGCTGTCAAACAATGAAACTATATTGTATGGGTTGTGGGGGTCCCTGCTTCATCTCTCTCTCAACTAAGGGGTCCTTTGCCTGAAAGCCTTGAAGACCCCTGGCATATACTGATGACATCAGGGATCTCCATATATGGGCATAAAAGGGGGCAAGAACTGACAGATACAGATATCTCCATAATGGACATCAGTTTGGTTGTGCAAAGTAGGTGTGAGGGCAGTGGCAACCCCAACCTCTAAAAGTTATAATACTTCATAAACCTAAAGTCTGCCCTAAAGTCTTACCCCACCCCACCCCCCTGTCCTGTCCTGTCCTGTCCTGTCCTGTCCTGTCCTGTCCTGTCCTGTCCTGTCCTGTCCTGTCCTCTGTCCTGTCTCCTGTCCTGTCCTGTCCTGTCCTGTCCTGTCCTGTCCTCTGTCCTGTCCTGTCCTGTCCCCTGTCCTGTCCTGTCCTGTCCTGTCCTGTCCTGTCCTGTCCCCTGTCCTGTCCTGTCCTGTCCTGTCCTGTCCTGTCCTGTCCTGTCCTGTCCTGTCCTCTGTCCTGTCCTGTCCTGTCCTGTCCTGTCCTGTCCTGTCCTGTCCTGTCCTGTCATGTCCTCTGTCCTGTCCTGTCCTGTCCTGTCCTGTCCTGTCCTGTCCTGTCCTCTGTCCTGTCCTGTCCTGTCCTGTCCTGTCCTGTCCTGTCCTGTCCTGTCCTGTCCTGTCCTGTCCCCTGTCCTGTCCTGTGTCCTGTCCTGTCCTGTCCTGTCCTGTCCTGTCCTGTCCTGTCCTGTCCTGTCCTGACCTGTCCTGACCTGAGCTGCCCTGTGTGGTTGCAGGACGAGCGCTTCCCTGACGGCACGGGGCAGCAGCTCTCAGGGATCCAGCAGCACGTGCACTCTGTCCTGTGCCTCCCCATCCTCACCGCCATCGGGGTAATTATAATATTAATTAATATATTATATATATTATAATATATTTAATAATAATTATGGGTAATTATAATATATTAATAATATTATTTAAATATATTATATAATAATTAAATATATATATATATATATAATTAGGACCTCATCGCTGTGCTGGAGCTGCACCGCTACTGGGGCCCTTCCTTCAACCTCAGCCACCAGGAGGTCAGTGGGACTCTGACCATGCGCACGCACTCACTCACACTCACACACACACACACACACACACACACACAACCTCGATAAGCAGGCACGTGCACACATAGACATCAAAGGGGGCTTGAGCCCCTGCCCTTTTATCAGTCTGTAAAAAGTGCCCTCTCCAGACCATGAATGCAGTTTCTACCACTTTTTGTGGTCACATGTTCAGATACTGTATTCTGATTGGCTTAAAACAGTGGTAAATCAGTCAACAACCTTGAGTTGGCTCATGGACCCCGCCCACTGTTGTGTTGCATGATTGTAACTAAATAACCTTGCAAGTTACAACTGTGTTTTCTTTAATTTATATGGTAGAAGTGGTAGAAAAGCAATTTACCATTCGAGGGTCGTGGGTTGCTGGCTGATTTACCACTGAAACAGTGGCAAATCAGCCAACAACCCACTCCCTCTCATGCTAAATGGCTTACTTTTACTATGGTGAAAGAAATGCAAATGCCCTCTTTCCTGAAGGCGGCATTCAAGAGAATCGCCTTATTCAACTCCTGAACCAGAATGCAGCATCTTATGTTGAAGGAATTGGCCTCTCTGTGTAGAGATCCATGCTGTACACCACATCTCCAGTACTGACTTGAATCCGCTTGGTTCAGTGTGTATCAAGCACCGAAAATAGCCAACCTCCAAGCTCACAACACGACGCGTTGTGTGCTTGGTGTTCTGCTATTTTCGATATTTTCACCAAAATGCCCTTTTAGAAATTTCAGCCCCTGCTTCTCTAACATTCTCTGCACGTCCCTGTCGATAAGGATGTGAAATTGTGCTGCTCATTAAACACATTCTAAAGATTACTAGTGAGCGCTAAGGGGTATGGTTTTGGATTCCTTGACAAAATTGAAAATGGTGCTCAAACTAAACAAGGTTTGGGAAAGGTAAAGAAGACACATAGTCCTGCATATAGGTTTGTCATTATTTAAATGCAAGTTTTCTTTTTTTCTTTTTCCCAGGTTGCAACAGCTAATTTAGCATGGGCATCAGTCGCCCTTCATCAAGTGCAGGTGAGTTCGGGTACACTTTATTGAGTATCATTATTTTATGCTTTAACTATTGAAAAATAAATAGCAGATATTCAAGCTCTGCGAGCTTGTAGATCTGCTATTTTTGAAAAATCGTGAAAATTAGAATTTTGACCCGATTCTATAAGTGTCTTCTAAGGTTTTTTGTAAAACCTATGTTCCTATTTCAGCAATCTGGCTAGCCATCGTCAAAGAAAAGGTCCTTTTCACTTAACTGGAGCTCAGTTATTCTGTTCTTGAGAGACTACTATGTCAGTGGTTCTCAAACCTTTTCATGTGAAGTGAAAAGGAAATGATATTTATTTGGCCACGGATCCCCATCTCAAAATATTTAGTTCCAGGGACCCCCCAGAAGCAAAATTTACATATTGTCAAATATAGGCAAAATACATATAGTCAAAGGTTTGCACACATTTTCACGACAAAAATAACAGATCTACAAGCTCGCAGCACGGCACCGAACTGCTATTTTTCACTGGTTAAAGCATTCAATAATTCTAGGCCTATTAAAGTGAAAGTGGAAACGTCTGTGGATTTTATGAATCTTGAACCAATGAAATGTATGAAACGTAACAAGTTTGGATCCATTGGAACACATGTTCATTCTTTTTTTCTAAATTCTTCTGAAAAATAAGGTTTTCCACGAACAGTGACTAAATAATAAAACTGTGGATCATTGAAAAACACACACAAAAATAAACACAGTAAAATGACACAGAAATAACTGGAGGCTTGGTGGGTGGGGGGTGGATTTGGACCCTACAGGTCGTCATGCCAGAAATAATTCAACCAGCGAGGGCGTCTTGTTCTTTTAGCCAGATCCAGGCCTAGAAGTACTCTTACCCGTCCCATTTTATTATGCTCTTGAGTGACTTTGTTTATTCTGGTTGTGTGTGCTGGTGTTTTTGATGGGGGTTGGATGATACTCTACTGTACTAGAAGTGGGTTGTTGACTAAATCTACAGTTGATTCAGTCGACAAATGTATTTTGGCAGTGCCTTGATGGCGTCGGAATGGCAGATTTTACACTTGGTTGCATGCTGAAAGTAGCAGATCTACAAGCTGCGATGCATTGTGAGCTTGTAGATCTGCTATTTTCAGAGTGCAACACCCGAGAGCAACCACATTTGAAATGGTTCTACTGCATCTCTTCTCCACTAGTCACTCGAGGTCGCGCACATGGATGGATATCCAGGGTTTGATGAGGTCAGTGTCGTAATCTTCATATATGGAGATCCAGGTGATGATAGTCAGCTGTCTTGATTTGCTAAATAATTCTGTCTTGGCCATATATGGAGCGTCCATATATGGGCATTCCTAGATATGCGCTTAATATTGATGACATCGGGACAGGGATCTCCATATATGAGAATAAAAGGGATAAGGACAGAATTAATTTCCAAGTGTGACTTGTGTTGCGTAACCACACTGGTTAGACTGACACAATATGTCCATATATGGGCATTCCCAGATATGGGATTAATATTGATGGGCATAAAAGGGATTCTATTGTTGGGGAATACCCAGATATGGGCTTAATATTGATGGGCATAAATTCTATTAGTGTGGTTGGCCTAACAGGGCATCATCTGGGAATCAGATGTAGAGTTCAGCTCCATATACAGTATGGAGATCTAAGTGATGATCCTGTCGTCTCCATGCATGGATATCCAGGTGATGATAGTCAGCAGTCTTGATTTGCTAATGAATTCTGTCTTGGCCATATGGAGCTTCCATATGAGCGTCCATATTTGGGCATTGCCAAATATGTGCTTAATATTGATGACCTCAGGGATCACCATATCGTCGTTGTCGGGCGGAAACCTTGTATGTCCAAAACCGTTCATTTTGCATTTATCAGTTTAAAAATGATTTAAACTAGTGAAAACAGCCGATCTACAAGCACACAACGCCTCGCACCGCGAGGCGTTGTGTGCTTGTAGATCGGCCGTATATAACGTACAAATTTTAAACTTGGAGATAGGAGGTTTCCACCCGACAACGACGATATATTATTGTCAGAACAGGCTATCTTGGTCATTGAGTCAACAATGCGATGTCACAACAGGTCAGCTATAGACATTGAGGCGTTACCCACTTGACCCACTGACATACGGACAGGATCTGCCGGATTTCATAGTAAACTGAAAAGTCCAGTAATTGTAGTGGAGTATTATATTTGCCTCTCAAATGTAGTGGAGTAGAATGTGCGTAGTTACCTTCCACCACTGTATTCTTATAACACATCGTTGAGCTCGTGATCCAAAAGAGAAATTGGATGTTTGCCTTGGGACCCACACTGGTGAAAACAGCAAAATCATGTTTATTTTGTATTTATGTTTCTTAGACGCGTTTATTTGTTTGTTTTAAAATGTATTAAAACTAACTATTATTTCTAAAAAAAGTATATTTTTCTTTGGGAGGGTAAAATCTTTTGAAATGTGTATACATATTTTTTAAATATAGGAAAAGAAAATTGAATTTTTACTCGAGTCGTGAGTCTCGTGACACATAAATTGGTCCGTGACCCACAGTTTGGGAAACAGTGTTCTAACAACACAACACGGCTCCCTGGAGATGTCATTATGACGTACATGGCCGCTAGGCCCGCGCAACACCTCAGAGAAAGCAGTGTGTCCCCGGTGCAGCGCAGGCCCAGGCCACAATGGGCCTCTATACCTCTGCTACAGTACCATGACATTCAGTACTATGGGGCTTAACCACCTTCTAATGAAACCTAATGAGATTTAATGAAAACCTTGCTGGCACGGGGATGCGATCCTCTCCTACGCCAGACGCAAAACAACAACATACGAAATTATTCCAAATTACAGTAATTTCACAGTCACAAGACTGACCCACCACAACCCAACCGGGTTCTCGAGCCTTTCTCATTTCAAGGAGCTACAGTTTGAAATGCCGTGACGAGGCCAACGAACTCTCAATTTGACCCCAAATCTTTGCTTTAAATTTAATGGTGTTTATTTTAGTTCTTAGTGTAGCAGACCTTTAAAGGGTCCATTTTGGACCTGATCTCGAGAAATGGAGGCTTCAACCACTTAAGTCTTACAATAGAAAATGGACGATCTACAAGCTCACAACATGTCACGGCGTGTTGTGAGCTTGTAGATTTCTTTCAAACGGGATGCAGTAAAGTCTTATTTACTTGGCGCCACACAATGTATTGATGGGTGAGAAAAAAAAGAAGTTTTCTTATGATTGAAAATCGTCTATTTTCAGCCAGTGACACCATTGTGCAACAAAGTATAAATTGGAGGCAGTGGTCATCAAACATATTCATGTCAAGGACCCCTAATGTGTATTTAAATCTATATGGTCGCGGACGCCAATCTGAAACGATTGTGTGCCAGCGACCCCCGTACAGTACAAGAATCATTCAAAATTTTACAAAGTCTACAAGCTCAAAATACATCGTATCACAACACATTGTGAGCTTGTGAGATTGGCTATATTCAAATAGCCGATGTACTGTATAGGGGTTATGGTGGGAACCCCGGACCCGTTGACTTAAGGAGTGTAAATCATCCATCCATGTAATACTAGAAGCATGTGGTGTATTTTTGTGTTCTTTTGTGTAAGTGTTCTTTATCTACTGCTGCGCTTCCCAAACTGTTCAGCTCAATACCCCAAAACAATAACCCCATTTCATAGTGAAAACAGCTGATCTACAAGCATGGAGATCGGCTGTGAGTGAGCATGGAGATCCCAAAGCTTGGAGACTGAAAATGGGCTCACAATAAGCCTCTGTTTAGGAAGCAGTTTGATTGATTGAAGACTTTATTAGAAGTTTGCATAGGAAAAGGTACAGTTTCATGATGGTACAGTTCTGGTACAAGGTCTACTAAAAGGAGATCCTAGAGAAGACTAAGCTTATTTCCATAGGAAACCATTGAAGTATCTCATATAACATTGAAAGACAGATGGATAGAACACAGTACTATGCAGTAGATATAGACAGGGAAAAAAAGGGAAAACATTTTAAAAAACAATTAAAGAAAAAGTTAAATAAAAACATAAAGTAGGTAAATACAAAGAAGGGTCAGGGGGAGGGTAGGCCTGTGATCTCCGGTAATGCAGTATGCCATCAAGTGTCATGACCTTCTCGTGTGTGTGTTCTAGGTATGCAGGGGCCTCGCCAAACAGACTGAGCTCAATGACTTCCTACTAGATGTGTCAAAGTAAGAACAAATAATGATATTATCCTCATTTAAGGACTCATTTAGGAACTCTGGCTTGCAAGCCTTAAAACAATATTCATAGCAGAATCTGCAGCCTATTATTATTTTGTCTTTTCATTTCAGTTACCTTCATCAGAAGATTTGTTTTAATATCCCAAAACGCCATCTCTTCTTTTCTCCACAGAACTTACTTTGACAACATTGTGGCAATAGATTCTCTACTTGAACATATAATGGTGAGTAATATCGACTGTAGTTATGACAGTAGTTCTCAAGCTTTTTCGTGTCAAGGACCCCGAAATGTATATTTGGCTGCTGGACCACCATCTGAAAATGTTTTGTGCCAGGGACCCACAGAAGAGATGATTTGTGTTAAAACAAAAAAAGAGATAAAAAAAAAAGCAATACAAATAAAATACATTATTATTTTCAATTAGTTAATAAAGCATCAATCATCATATACATTGTGTATTTGAAATAGGTGTTCTACAAGCTTGAAGATTGGCTATTTTCAAAAAAGAAATATTTAAAAGACAAAAAAAAAAAAACAACAAAAGTTGGAATAATATTATGGAGATAAGAGGTTTCTGCCTGACAGTGACAGTATCAATGTATTGATTGATTGAAGAATCTATTAGAAGTTTGCAATAGAAAAAAGTACAGTTTCATGACAGTACAAATCACTGGTACAAGGTCAAATAAAAGGAGATCCTAGAAAGCCGAGGCTTATTTCCACAGGAACCACACTTTAAGTATCTCATATAACATTGAAAGACAGACGGATAGAACATAGTACTTTATCTAGGATAATATCAGTTTCATAAGCATAATATCAAATACAAAGGCAGAAAAAAAGGACCCTGAAAAGGTTTGAGAACCACTGGCCCAGGTTATCACGTTACATTTCTATATAAATCAGGCTTAATGCTGCTGCGTGGGGGAGTATGCATGCGTTGTGGGAATATGCATTGGGACATAATTTATGTTCAGCAGCTAGTGCTGCAGAGTAGATGAACACAGGCCCAGGTGCTTCTTCTTGGGGTAACATTACTTTGTGTGACACTGCAGTCTTCTCTGCAGCAAAGCTAGCATCACTATTTATTTCATCGTTTCTCCTCATTTAAAACTTTTGTTTTTTCGCTGATTAACGCCCTACTTGATCATATTACAGCGTGCGTCATACAATAGTATTAAAACTACAAAGACTGTCAATGTTTTGTCATTACCCATAACAGTAAAATACATATTCCCATTTTCTCCTGTACCCCCTGCAGTACCCCAGCGTACCCCTAGGGGTACACGTATCCCCATTTGAGAAACACTGCTTTAGACCACTGGTTCTAAGCAACAATGCAGCATTGTGAAGCCCAGGCCAATCTCACAAGTTGCTCATTTGGCGCTGTTGCCTCTGGCTCACAAGACTTCTATAAACAGACAGTGGTGGGAAAAGTACTAAAATGTTTTACTTAAGTAAAAGTATCAATACTGCAGTGTAGAAACACAAGTAAATCAATCCCTGGTTGTGTGTGTTTACAGATATATGCAAAAAACCTGGTGAACGCAGACAGATGTGCACTCTTCCAGGTCGATCACAATAACGGAGAACTCTACTCTGACCTGTTCGACATCGGGGAAGAGCACGAAGGCAAGCCTGTCTTTAGGAAAACCAAAGAAATTAGGTGTGTGTGACATTTTCTCCGTCTATCGTCTGCCGTGTTGTACGCCGTCTGTTTTCTGTATTTCATTCAGGGCTGCAAGAGTTGACTATTTTATTAACGATTATTCTATCAGTTACTTACTTTTTACGTTAGTTTATTGGGTTTTGACAGAAGCATTCATTGCATACATAGCTCCAACATATAGCATTGTATTCCAAATTCAGAAAAAAGAAAAGTTAAATGACCAGTTTGTTTTTCTATCAATTACTTGTTTTATTAAAGCCGTGACTTTCGTCTTCTACCACGGATTGTAAGCTGGTTTCCTTGACGAGTGCTGAGATCTTTACCATTGAGCTAATTGAGCCGACCTGCTTGCTCAGGGGATAAAAGAACTGTTATGTCTCCTTTTTTAAAGCAAAATGTCACATTTTCTCCCCTAAACAGATTATTTTTTATAAAAAAAATATGTTTTTATTTCTTTATGATCTATTAACTATTGTAGCCCTAGACTGTGTGAGAAGTGATAATAAGCATTTCCTCCCATAGGTTTTCTATAGACAAGGGAATAGCTGGACAAGTGGCCAGGACAGGGGAAGTCCTAAATATCCCAGATGCCTATGCAGATCCACGGTTCAACCGGTAAATATC
Source organism: Nannobrachium achirus (assembly GCF_963921795.1). NCBI lineage: Eukaryota > Metazoa > Chordata > Actinopteri > Myctophiformes > Myctophidae > Nannobrachium > Nannobrachium achirus. The sequence goes on along the minus strand of NC_137833.1, from coordinate 13,569,208 downwards.
ACACACAATCACACCACTGCAGTAGGAGAGTGGCTGACATTCACGCTCTAAACAGTTTAAAATAATAAAAATATAGAAGATGGTAGTTTTTTTACTTATGTTTTGTTTCCATTTACATTCATTGTTGTTTGTCTTTAATTTTAGTTAACTATAATAACCCTGTTCAGCTCGCTTTTTTTCTATTTCATGGCTGTCTTATATTATTATTAACATTGTAGCCCAAAGCAGCCATTCGTTAGGGCACATGTCTAGATTATTTTACTCTAATCCGAATTAAGATGATTATCCAAAGCCCCGGATGAGTAAAGCGATCCGCAGACCTCCGCTCTGGGATTAGCTGTGGCAGGACAGCAGCCTGAACGGGTCACAGTGTCACCCAGCTATTGGATGAATCGTCCAAAACTGTCCCCTTTTCAGGATTCAAATTCAAATGCAGCAAAAAGTTGCAGCTCTGCAAGCGTTTCGAACTTGCGGATTGACCACTCTTGATGCTTTTGGATTAGAACATTTGTGCAAGTCTTTGAATATTTTCACCCGATTCTATAAATGTCTTTTAAATCCTTATTGTTTTTAAACTCATGTTTCTATCATCAGTGGTTCTTTAACTTTAACATGTCAAGGACCCCCTAGAATGTACCCCCTAGACTGTTGTACCCCCATCTCAAAATATTATGTATCAGGGACGCCCCCAGAAGCAAATATTTGAGTTACAAATGTTTGACTTTAAAAAAGATATATTCAAAGATTTGCAAAAATCTTTGAATATAAAAAAAACTTTTCATAGCAGATCTACAAGCTTGCAGTGTGGTCTGGTCTTAAATGGGTATTTCACTTTAATGTGCTTCATTCAGTATTTGATGTAAATGTTATCAGGCCCACCCCATCCAGGACCCCTCCCCATAAAACACCCATTATAACTTCAAACTCCATTTTAACCATGATAGATTCATTAAAAACACCCATTATTCTTTCTAGTGACTCATACGACCCTCCTAATACGTGAGCTGTCCGTGTTTTTCGATAATGTTTTTCATTTATTTTTAATAATTATTTATTGTATTACATTTTTTCCATTTTCCCAAAGAATTATTAAAAATAGATGAAAAACGTTATCGCAAAAACATGGCCAGCTCGCATATTAGGAGGGTATGATGAGTCACCATAATGGATGTTTTTAATGAATCTATCGTGGTTAAAATGGTTTGAAGTTATAATGGGTGTGTATGGGGAGGGTCCCTGGACGGGAAGGGCTGATAACATTTACATCAAATATCTAAATACTGAATGAAGCAAATTAAAATCTGTTCAGGGTCAGGGTGTTCCCAAAAGCCTGATTAGACCAGGGGTTCCCAAACTTTTTTGTCTCAGGGCACCCCATACATTCTTTTTATTATCCAAGGCACCCCTACATTATAATTTCCACTCCCAGCACCTTATATTTATAGCTTATCGTTGTTGTCGGGTGGAAACCTTGTATGTCCAAAACCGTTCGTTTTGTATTTATCATCTATAAAATGTACTAAACTAGTGAGGCGTTGTGTGCTTGTAGATCGGCTGTTTTCACTAGTTTTGTGCGACGGCCTTGTATGATGAAGCAGGGCTTTGCTTTACCAAAAGACGTACACATTTGAAACTTGGAGATACAAGGTTTCTGCCCGACAGTGACAATATTTTAGTGATTATGTTGCGAGGAAAACGTTGAGATAATAGCCATTTTGGTTAGAACTGACTGAAAATAACTTTGTAGTGTTCAATCAAGTGTCCAAATAAATTCCAAATATTATCAGATTATCTCGCGGCACCCCTGGACTGCCGTTGCGGCACCCCAGGGTGCCCCGTCACCCACTTTGAAAACCCCTGGATTAGACGATAAAATTACCCAAAGTTTTTTTTTAAAGTGAAATATCCTTTTAATGGGAAAGAAATTTGAGTACTTCTTCCACCAGTGGTTTCATCTTTTCCCCTGGACAGAGAGGTGGACCTGAAAACGGGCTACACCACGCGGAACATCCTGTGCATGCCCATCGTGAGCAGAGGGACGGTCATCGGCGTGGTACAGATGGTCAACAAGCTGAGCGGAAGTGCCTTCACTAAAACGGACGAGAACAACTTCAAGATGTTTGCCGTCTTCTGTGCCCTGGCCTTACACTGTGCAAATGTGAGTCACGTCACCCGTCTTGGTTTATGTCCATGCGTTAACTCTTACAGTGCCAATCCCGAACTAGTTCGGCTTTATTTGTCCTTATCAGAGCTCATTTTCTTTGTTCCATGCATATCCATATTCCATGCATGAGGTGTGCAAGGTTTACCTGACTTTCGCCAGATGGTGGCAGCATTGCGTTGCATTGCTTTACCATCTGGGCTCGGTCCGCCAGAGTTGATAACACTCGTAAAGTCCCGGGCCGGACCAATCAGCGGCAGCTATGGGCGGGCTCTAAGCGGCTCTGAGCCAATAGAGTCTGATTGCAGACCACGTGGAAACCCAGGAGGCGGATTCTGGGTGCAACGTCATGCAGACAGGCCAATATGAGTGGTTGGAGTTGGCACTCCCAGACTGTGATAGAAACGGCCACATCCAATCACCTGCTACAGAAATTCAAAAAATGGCCCGCCCCTTACATCGAGTGTGTCCGAGAGAGCCCAGATGTAAGGCAGAGCGTTACGCACTGCTGCAACTATCTGGCGAAAGTCAGGTTAGTGCAAGGTTTAATCATGGCTAAATTGCCGAAAATAGGGCTTCTAAAATGCTTGGTAGCCAATAGCTAACTTCAAGCTAACTTCATCCTCTTCCTGTACATGCACAAAGGAAAGTGTTCAGGCAAGTCATGGCTGCAGGGCTTGTGCATATACCAGCACTTGACTATGTAGCATTCTATGGCCATTGGGCGCCCTCTAGTGGTGAAAGGTGGCATTGAATGAGTATATAAAGAGAACAATTTCTTCGACATTTACATTTTTTTTTTGCGTTAATATTCGAACAACACGAACGATGCAGGATTTCAGTCGGGCAGAAACCCGTTATTTCCGCATTCGACACTTGTGTTTTTTATTTGTAAATTGACGCCCTACTGCTTGATCATACTACAGTGTCACACAAAAGTATCAGAGTAACAGATCTACGAACTCTAAAAAACTTGGTAAAAATGGCACTTTTGCTACTTTTGAATTTGAATCCTGAAAAGTAACTGTTTTGGATATAAGAGGTTTCCACCCGACAGAGACGATCATACATATATATAATTATATATATTTATATAATATATATATTTTCCCTTTCACACACTATTATAATTATAATGTTCTTATTTTGATCATAATACCCAATTACTTAATGTCAAGACTCCAGGCTTTCTTCAGAATATGTATGACACTTATTTAGACTTATGACACTATGGCACATTATGAGGCCACTAGTACTAGTGGTTCTCAAATGTTTTATTTGCAATGACTCCCTTAATTCTGAGAGGGTACCATTTGGTTCCATTTGTTCACACACTTAGAGTTATAGACCTGTTATGGTCATGCAGGGCTAGCTCTTTGTGTTTTCTGGTAATATTATTAGTCTGGTTAACCAGACTATAGTCCTTGGGAAACTTCAGCCACACTTGCAATTTCACAAATTGCACATTTTCTAGTTGTCCACTTATTCTGTATGTCCGTGGCAAGAATGGGAATTCTGACGAAAACATCCACCATGAGCCACTGAGCCAGCATGGCGATGACCCCTGTTCCTTTCCCGTCTCCAACAAGCCAGTTCATTTGATTGTGTGTGCAGTGTAAAAGGTTATGTAACATCCTGAACATGAATCAGGCTCAAACAAACAGACAGATAGACTTGGGTCAGGCTGTCCTGGAGTCCTCCGTCATGCGGGCCTATAACTCTCTAACTCGATGCCTCGCGCGACAAGCGTTACGCAGGCAACAGCGTCACAAAGTTAGTTCTACCATTAACGAGGTGTGTTCACGCTTTAAGAACCCACAAAGCTCCTTGTTATCATGTATCTCCCGTCGCCTCGTGTCTCCTCACGCAAGTCAAACTAAAACTGATTTATCTCTTGTGATGATGGAAGGTGTTCAGCCCGGTAAATTAGTGATACAATCGTTCACTTTGTGATACAAGCACCACATTTTGCACAAGGTTTCCTCTGGACCTACTTTTCCCAAAAAGCATGTTAGCCACTTTAAAATGCAATAGGTTGGGGGGTCCCATTGACTTTCTATACAGGAAAATAATACAAAAACATTAAGCTGCTTTAAGTAGCATGTGAGGGGTCAAACTAGGGGTTTTTGCACGAAAAACATTCCTTGGGCTAAAAACAGCAAACAGAAAAGTGATGACTCATCACTAGACCATAGTTTTCTGGGGCTGTTTTAGCTCAAGGAATGTTTTTCATGCAAAACAAATGCTTGCATTGGATTCAGGATCATGAAAAACCCCTAGTTTGACCCCTCACCTGCTACTTAAAGCAGATTTATTTTTGTGTATTATTTTCTTGTCTAGAAAGCCCAACCTATTTGAGTGGCTAACATGCTTTTTGGGAAAAGTAGGTCCAGAGGAAACCTTGTGCAAAATAAATGTGGTGCTTGTATCACAAAGTGAACGATTCTTCCAAAAAATGGACTTCATTTCCCGGGCTAGTTTGAGGTTTGGCCTCTTGTCCCCTCATGTTTACCAAGGGACAAGGAGACTGTCCTTGGTACCCCCACACCACCCCACTTTGAGAACCAAGGCCCTAGAGGGCCACCTGTAGGCCAAAATGTCAACTTGCATAGATCTCAGATATCAGGGTAGCTACTATATTGAGCAAGCAATGGAGTAGGCTTAAAAGCTCTGCTAATAATTAGACTCTGTGCACAACTTATCGTCCTGGATTTCCAGAAGGTGGCATACATACTTGCTTCCTGTTCTGGTTCATTTTCCCCATTGCTTCGGTTGATTGGCTCGGGACTACTCTTACAGTATGCACAGAGCCTATTGGATTTGAGACCTGACTAATATTTTGTGTGTCTGTGTGTATCCACAAGGATCTGTGGATCATGCGTAAGTACGGGGGAGCATGCACAATTTTAAAAATGTTACCAACTCGGCCTCGCCTCAGTGTCCATTTTGCTTTTTTACATGCAGTCACAAAATATGTGAGGAACAACATCTACCTCATGTTGAGCCTAGCAGATCCTCATGGCTACGACGATACGTGAACATAACGACCGTGATCTATCAATTCAACAACTTTGCAGTCTAATCGATGCAAAGCAAAAACCTTTCATATTGATTGTACACCCCTGAATCAAACAAACGTGCGATATCTGCAAATATCCAATCGTCGGCTGAAGAATCAATATGATCATGGTGATTTTACACCAGCAATAACTAATTTATGCTGTTTATCACAGGAAGAAAATAAATCCACTTCTTTCTAGCCAGAACAGCGGCGTTGTGAACTGGACCAAGAAATAGACATTGACTCTTTTCATGAATATCTCTCTACTGTACTCTGTGTGTCTGCAGATGTACCATCGGATCCGGCATTCGGAATGCATTTACAGAGTGACCATGGAGAAGCTTTCCTACCACAGCATCTGCACGTCAGAGGAGTGGAAGACCCTCACCCAACTCAACCTCCCCACCCCCATATACAAAGAGATTGAAATGTGAGTGGGATCGTTTTTTATCCGTCTCTGGTCGGGTGGAAACCGGTTATCTTTTCAGGATTCAAATTCAAAAACGAAGACGATGGGTTCTGCATGGGCCAAAAAGACTAATATAGAGAAACATACAGTAGAAGAGTCCCGCTCTCCAGTTACATGGAAAAGAACCACGCAAAGCATAAGGACGGTGAGCCAGTAGGATACAAGCAGTGACAACACAGAAATGTGCATGGGGAGGTATCAATTGGTATAACAACTAAATTGTAGCGAAAAAGGGGTCAAAATAATTGGCTACTCAAAAAAAAAGCATAAGGTCCCCCGGTGGCCCACAGGAGCTGTTGGGTCTTAAAGGTTATAATGATAACATTTTTATGTAGATCAGTGATTCCCACCCTGTGTTGCAACTTGCAAGTGTTCAATTTTAGGCTTCATGGCGTGTGTAATTGATAGAAAATAAGTAATTTTTGGGGTGAACTAGTCCTTTGTGGTCAGATTGGTGAGCCACGATTAAGTGGGCCCTCATAAATGTTTGGGGGAAAAAAGCCTTTAAACTGTAGATGTGAATCAAGAATATAAGTACCCTCATGCTGCAACAGATGTGTTGTAAGTGTGACATCTAGTGGTTGAATGTTGTCTGTAGCACCTTTTAATGTTATATTGTCAGGTACACTAAAAGAAACGACATGCAAGACAAACGTTCAGATTTCAAAAATAAAGTACTTACCCAAGTCTACTTTGTGTCAGAATTGATGCTGTTCAACCAGATTTACATGCCGCTCCTGTATTGTTTAATAAAAATCATTTTTATCCGATCATTTTATGTTTTCCCTAGCATTTCCTGGTTTTCCCCAGAGCCCTCTATCTGAGAGTCGTGTCATCTCCGTTCACTTCTACATGCACTTCTATTGGCGAAGTGAACAGAGATGACGCGACTCTCCACTAGAGGGCTCTGGGGAAAACCAGGAAATTACAAGGGAAAAATGCTTTTTATTAAACAATATGGGAGCGGCATGTAAATCTGGTTGAACGGCATCAATTCTGACACAAAGTAGACTTGGGTAGTAAGGCTGGGCGATATTAGGAAAACCTTCGATATTCGATAACGTTGTTGAATACCTCGATATCGATATCACTCGCGATATTAGTAAAAACAATTGCATTATATAGTTCTTAATCTTTTTATGCTTTAGGTCCACTGCCTGCCTAACCCAGATAATGAATAGTATATCCATGCATGCACACTGCACAGTACACATAGAAGGGTTAGGTAGGTTTTATTGAAATAACCACACCTGGATACAGATGGACTGCTTTTTTGCATGTGCTACGTACATGCATAGTGTGTCTGTTAATTAATTTGACACATACACCAATACCTCATTTCAAGCCTCTTCGTCGATATGTATACCTTGCATGTTGATACCTCGATATATTTTCGATATATTGCCCAGGCTTATTGGGTAGCCTACTTTATTTTTGAAATCTGAACGTTTGTTTTGCAAGCCGTTTGGCACCTTCAGTGTACCTTGCGACATGCATGGTTGAGGTGGATGCATGGCGGTCGTGTCACATCACGGCCGCCATGTTTCACGGCTATAGGGAATGGCTGCTCCATCTTCAACCTGTGGCCTGTGTTTTCCATTTGTACACTGTCCTCTCGTCCTGTCTGTTCTCTCACACCCAGGCGTCTCTAAACCACTGTCTCTGCCGTCGTCCCTCAGGTTCCACTTTGACATCAGTCCCCTGGAGGACATCTGGCCTGCTGTCTTCGTCTACATGATCCATAAGTCCTGTGGGAAGACCAGGTGAGTCTCGGCAGGAGGAGGTCATCATCATGATGCCTGGGATGTCTTTACTAGGGGTGACCTTGGTTGATGGCTTTGAGAGAGGCAGCTAAAAACACACTTCTATGACGTGTGTGTGTGTGCAGGTGTGTCACAGCACGGCACTGAGTGCAGCGCTGCGAGCTTGTAGATCTCCTATTTTTTATTTTTTAATCGTGGACATTTGTGCTTTTTTGAAAAACCTACTGTATGTTTCTATGTCAGTGGTGCTCAAACCTTTTCATGTGAAGGGCCCCCAAAATGATATGTATTTGGTCGGCCACGGATCCCCATCTCTAAATATTTCGTTCCAGGGACCCCCCCAGAAGCGAAATTTGAGTTACAAATGTTTGCTTAAAAAAGACATATATTCAAAGATTTGCACACATTTTCATGGTTTTTGCAGCGCGGCACTCGGTATTTTAGCTATTTTTCAATAGCTAAAATGTAAAATACTTTTGGGCTCTAGTAACTCAGTCCCACTTCCCCCCCCCCCCTTGTGACGCCCCTGTGTGTGTGTGTGTGTGTGTGTGTGTGTGTGTGTGTGTGTGTGTGTGTGTGTGTGTGTGCGTGTGCGTGTGCGTGTGCGTGTGCGTGTGTGCACGTGCGCCTTTCACAGCTTTGAGCTGGAGAAGCTGTGTCGGTTCACCATGTCCGTGAGAAAGAACTACCGGCGTGTTCCGTACCACAACTGGAAGCACGCGGTGACGGTGGCCCACTGCATGTACGCCATCCTCCAGAGAACCACAGTCTTCACTGACCTGGAGGTGGGTTCCTCTTGCTAGTCTGCCTTTAACCACATGAACCCTCTAAACCAGGGGTCTTCAACGTTTTCAGGCCAAGGACCCTTAGTTGAGAGAGAGAGATGAAGCAGGGACCCCCACAACATTTTCATAGATTCCATATGGTTTCATTGTTTGACAGCACGATCATCATTGTATTTTGGATTTATGTTTTCAGATACATATTTAAGCACTTAAACCGTCAATACTTAACTTGACATTTCACTCTATAGTCTGCTCTTTTCCCCCCTCTACGCCAAAATACTTCACTGAAAATTGCCGATCTGCAGGGCGAGGTGTTGTGAGCTATAACTTAGAATATATGCTACGTTTTGGGTCTGAGAGGCTAAATCAAAGTTTGGGTCCGAATGAACTGAATCCAGTCCCTTTGTTGTTGTCTGTGTGTCCTGAACAGAAGAAGGGCCTCCTGGTGGCCTGTCTGTGTCATGACCTGGACCACCGCGGTTACAGTAACACCTACCTGCAGAAGTTTGACCACCCGCTGGCCGCCCTGTACTCCACCTCCACCATGGAGCAGCACCACTTCTCCCAGACCGTCTCCATCCTGCAGGTACAACAACTACTGTTACACCAGCCACACACACACACACACACACACACACACACACACACACACACACACACACACACACACACACACACACTCCAATATAATGCTTTGTATTAAGCATGGGAGGATAGTCGTTATTATCGTTTATCACAGTGGTTCTCAAACTTTTACATTTCAAGGTCTCCCCTTAACTCGGACCGTATACAAACGGAACCAAATGGACCCGTTACGGTCCATTTGGTTCCATTTGTACACTGTCAGAGTTACAGACTTGTAAGGGTCAATTTAGACCCTGCTAAAGGAACCTAGAGAGTCCCTGGAATCCACTTTGAGAACCACTGGTGCATTGTATTAAAAAATAAAACGCTCACAATAATCGTAGTTTATATAGATTATATGATTTATCTATTTATTTTTATTGTTTTACCATTTGATTTCTAACTATCAATCATTTCTCTGATAAAAAACCCTCAAGGACCCCTGGCCTGGGGGGGTCCACAGATGGCCTCGCTGTAGCAGCATGGCCTGATCCGAAACGCCTCATAAGTGGAGCTTTTGCTTTTTTATTGATCTCTTTGTTTCTCAATAGCTGGAAGGGCACAATATTTTCTCCAACCTGACTTCCAGCGAGTACGAGCAGGTGCTGGAGATCATCCGCAAGGCCATCATCGCCACGGACCTCGCCCTCTACTTCGGCAACCGCAAGCAGCTGTCTGAGCTGCTCACCACGGGCGGCCTGGACCTCGACAACCATGCACACAGGTCGGGGTCAAATGGTCAACCAACAGCTCAAGTACAGTCACACTCAGTGGTGGAAAAAGTACTCACATCTTTTACCGTGTTTTTTTTTTGATAACCTTTTCCTTTTCTCTTTTTTTTTTATAGATTTTTTCCATTTTCCCAAAGAATTATTAAAAAAAATAAAAAATAATAATGGTTGTTTTTAATGAATCTATCATTGTTAAAATGGAGTTTGAAGTTGGGGAGAGGCCCTGGGACTGATAACATTTACATCAAATATCTAAATATTGAACCAAGCAAATTAAAAACTGTTCAGGGTGTTCATAAAAGCCTGATTAGACGGCTTTATAAATATTTATTTATAATGATTTTTTTGGAAGTGGAATATCCCTTTAAGTAAAAGTATCAATACTGCAATATAGAAATACTCTTGTTACGACTAAAAGTCCAGAATTCAGAATGCACTTGAGTGAAAGTATGAAAGTGTTGGCATCAAAATGTAAAAAGTAAAAGTACAACGTGTTTGAAAATAGCAGATCACATAGCTCCATACCGAGAGGTACAGACCACATGACCTATACATTGAGCTGTACCTCACAACTATAATAAAGCTTTTTTTTCTCTCTCTCTCTCTCGTAGGGACCGCGTGATTGGTCTGATGATGACGGCATGTGACCTGTGCTCTGTCACCAAGGTTTGGCCAATCACGCGACTCACAGCCAACGACATCTACGCCGAGTTCTGGGCTGAGGTGAAGTTGGAAGCCGTTCATTTTCCAATTCATACTTTTTAGTTCAATTTATTACAGTCGCACGACTTGTGGCACTCACCGGCAACGTGTTTCTTAAGTGAAAGAACTCTGAATTACGTCAACAGAATATTCCAGGTTCTTTAGGGCAGTGGTTCTCAAAGTGGATTCAAGGGACTCTGGGTTCTTCAACATTTTCAGGCCAAGGACCCCGTAGTTGAGAGAGAGATGAAGCAGGACCCCACAACCTTTTCATAGATTCCATATCGTCATTCATTGTTTGACAGCACAATCATCAGTGTATTTTGGATTCATGTAAATTGGTGTTTTCAGATATTTAACCACTTGAACCGTCAATACTTAATAAACTTGACCTTTCACTCTGCTTAGTCTGCTCTTTTTCCCCCATACACCAAACCTCTTCACCGAAAATGACTGATCTACAAGCATGTAGATCTGCTATTCTTGGCTAAAGTACAAGTACAAGTCTGTTAACTCAGTATACAAATGGAACCAAATGTACCCTCACTTTGACATTTCAAAGTTTGAAAACCACTGCTTTAGGGGTTATGAAGTAATCATGCAACAAAAGTCGTGAGCAGTGACGTCACACAAAGCTACTGTATACGGATGAAAGAAAAGTAGGTGCAGTGCAGCTCATCTTGTTGCGGCTGCCTGTCTCTCCACAGGGAGATGAAATGAAGAAGCAGGGCCTGCAGCCCATTCCTATGATGGACAGGGACAAGAAGGACGAGGTGCCCCAGGGACAGGTAAGACCTTGGAGTGACGTGTGTCCTGCCTATTATCCCTCCTGTTCAGAGTGTCATGTGTCCACACCGTGTCTGCGTTCCACTTGAGATGTGACGCTGTGTTCGGGGCATTAACCCTGCAAGGCCCAGCGATGCTTTTTGGCAACAGTTTTTAAATATAAAAAAAAAAAAATGTTACAATTAGTTTTCCTGTTCTTTTCTCACAGTATTCCAATGCCATTGGCCACGATATTTGCATATAAATACCTCCCACAGAGGCTGACATTCACACAACTTCAAGATCTCTGGAGTCCAGAGTCTTGACGAACAACATCTCACCTTTTCACTGAAGCTATTCCTCACAAAAACAGTAAAAGTAAAATGCCTGTATTATTTGTTTTTTGGAGATCATTAGAATGTGTAGAACATGTACATAATGTTATTATTGTGAGAAATATCCCCACAATGCAAATTAGAGCTTGATTTATGATTTATGGCTATAAAACCTTGCAAAAACATTATTAATTTTTAAACATTACATTTTCCTCTGATTAGGACTCCTACAACACCATCTGATTTTTACTTTTTTACTTTTTGTTTTGTTTTGTTTTGGCAAGTAGAAATTAATTCGGGTCCTGCAGGGTTAAAAGAGTCCTCCGTGTGCTGTCTCGAGTGACGTCTCGTGATCGGATTTCTTTTGGTGAGCCACAAGGTCAGCCGTTGTTCAAAAAGCGAAAGCGAATACATTGACGAGAAAGAGCAGAAAGGTGATCTCCTCCTCACCACACTGGTCTCTTACCTGCCTACCCAGGGCCGTGTCAGTCCTGGGGTAAATGGTGCTTTTATATACAGTAGTGCCTTTATCCAAGGCGCTTTATAATGATTGTGCATTACATTCACCCATTCACACGTACACACCGTACATACACCGATGGCGGAGGAGAACCATGCAAGGCAAGGCACCAACCTGGTACTTGTACAGTACCTTTTACTTACTTACTTCACTACAATTATTTGACAGCTGTATTTACTGTACAGTACCCTGCAAGCCAAATTACGTCATGATGACGTTATGATAACATCCTCCGGTGACGTTCAGAACTAGGCCAGATCACAGTTCATATGGGGATGATCTTGACGTCATTACCAGGACGTCAAATGGACTTTTTTGTTTGACAGGATTATCATTATTTTGTAGTTTGTAGTTAGTAATGTTTGTAATGTAATTTCAATGTTAGTTGAAATATGAGCATATAATATTCTGGGACATATCTGACTAGTTATGATATTTATCTGGCCTCGATCGGACCCTCTCTGATTAATCCAGGATGTCCGTTTTCGTGGGCAGGATTTATGTTGGTTGAAATCAGGTGATATTCTAGGCCACATCTGACTAGTCAAGGTTTGACTTGATCTGTCCCCAATCGAGGCGTCACTGATTGATCCAGGTCCTGACCGTGCTTGCTGGGTACATACTGTAGATATAGATTGACATTAACCCCAAAAGATTGCACCTGTGGTATCCAACACAATACACCTGCATATCTCCTTGTACAGTATGGGCTGTTCTGTCTGTGACATTAGTTATCTCCATAAATGGAGTTCTGTGCTCATACGAACACTCATACATACACACAAAGACAGACATAAGAGCGGTTAGCACGGCTCAAAACGACAACAATTGAGTAATTTTACTTCTGTAAGTGTTAATGCCACTACTTCTGTACATTTGCTCAAGTAAAAGGACTACTTCTGTTTTGCTCAAGTAAAAGGCTTATTACTTTTAACAGAATATTTTTATACTAGAAGTACTGTTCCTACGAAACAGTGTGGGCTCGTTCGTAAATAAATAAATCATTTAAAGAAAATAACTAAAATATCAAATAAATTGTTGTTTTTCCTTCATTTCTTATGTTTGCCAACGTGACTATATTCTGCAGCGTGCTAACTGTCATGTGAAGCTCAACCAATACTCCAGCTACCACCACTCCCAGATGTTTTTCCGCAACTCAATTGCACCTCATTGGCTGAGGGCCCTGCCTTTGTACTGACTGCGACGGAACTCGGTATATAATGAAGATAACATAGTGTTCTCGCCTTTCAGGCGAGCCCACAATTAATAGTTGGACAGTACAGTACATGGGCCTAACTCTTCCCTATACAGTACATGGGAAGCTAGCCAACGGCCTTAAGCTCCTCGTGCAAAATGATTACAATAGCAAGTAAACATTTGTGTCAGGAGAGCAGGTCATAAAGCATGTTATATCAACACACACATGGAGGTACAGTACACGCATACATCGTCTCTGTCGGGTGGAAATGTCCACAACTTTTTTTGGAAACCTTTCAGGATTCAAAGTAAATTTAATATAGGTGACATGTGACATTACGCTTCTGTATATACTTTGTCGTGTCGTCTATATACATCAAAATCACTTCACACATTGGATCTTCCCAACAGAATTACGGGGTAAGACCATGATGATCCTTTAAAACTTGACAGATCCAAGTAGGGATAGCCAAATGGAGAAATGTTCTTAACCGGACACCATTAAGCCTCATCGGTTACATAACCGTTAAGGAAATGTGTTCAGAAATGCGCTATTATGTTCTTAACCGGACACCATTAAGCCTCATCGGTTACATAACCGTTAAGGAAATGTGTTCAGAAATGCGCTATTTTACCCTTTAAAAACACACCTGTTTTTTCCACATAATAAAGTGACCTATTTACACATTAAAAACAACAATACAATGAGGAGGAGGAAGAAGAAGAAGAAGAATACAAATGTTTTCTATACGAATATGTTTTTTTGCAGTGAAACATTTGTATTGACATAATCACATGTATGTAAAGTACCATGCATAGTAGTACTTAAGGACCGCAGGAATACACAAGAAACGGATGTAGAAGTGATTTAATCCGGTTCCTCCGGCCGTCCGGACGTAATTGATTGTCTCCGTAACCTTACGGACAACACTCAACCCGACGGATAAAAACCGATAAGAACGTACGTACACATGAACTACCCGTGGCAAACTTGTGTCAACCGTGGGGGCAGTAGAGGGAGAAATGTTTTGTCTTTTTTTCTTGTATCCATTTCGTAGGAGGAAGTAAAAAAACAAACAAAAAAATCACAAGTACACGCTGAACAGTGAACAGGCCAGGACGCAGACCCGCATGTCAGCCTAATCAGCGCTCTCTACCAGCTGAGCTCTCTCGAATGCGTCTATCTCCACTCCCGTGCACGCGATTTGTGCGGTTTTGGGTCGGTTTGGGTGGCTACCGTGGCTCATTAACTGTCGGCGGCGCCCCCCCTTGAGATTGCGCTCTAGGCGGTCGCAACGGCATGTGTCCACGGCTCCACGCTCATCCATTCTCCAGTCCTTTTTATATTATACCCAGACAGTGACTAGCGCCGATGGTTAGTGTCGTTCAATCCGAGTGTATCCTCCAAGGGTGTCTATAAACCTCTCTGTCAACAATGTAGGCGCTATGTATGTAGCATGTAGCATTTGCTCATTGGGAAGATGTATTTGGGTGCCATCTAGTGGATATAGTATGTACATATAGGCTTTATAACACAGAGACCGTACGGTAGTATGAATGTCAACGCAATTACCATACGTACTGTCTCGCCCCCAAACGTACACAAAATCAACCGTACGTAACTATAAATGGCCCTTAATGTAACACGCAATGTGGAAACCTGTTAATGTAATAGTAAAATGAATAGTAAATAATTGCGCAAACTGACTCCCAGTTCACCGTAAACAGTAACACATGGAGATATGCAACGACTACACTGCAGTGTGTCTGTCAGGGATAGCCTACTCTGTGCACCGAGTGCCACGCTGCGAGCTTGTAGATCTGCTATTTTTGAAAAAGTCGTGAAAATGTGTGCAAATCTTTGACTATATGTATCTTCAAAGCGAACGTTTGTAACTCAAATTTTGCTTCTGGGTGGTCCCTGGAACTAAATATTTTGAGATGCGGGTCCGTGGCCAAATGCATATCATTTTGGGGGTCCTTCACATGAAAAGGTTTGAGAACCACTGACATAGTAGTCTCTCAAGAACAGACTAACTGAGCTCCAGTTGAGTGAAAAGGACCTTTTCTTTGACGATGGCTGGCCAGATTGCTGACACAGAAACATAGGTTTTTTCAAAAAACCTTAGAAGGATTCAAAAGACACTCGGGTCAAAATTCAAATGTTCACGATTTTTCAAAAATAGGCAGCAGATCTACAAGCTCGCAGCGCGGCACTCGGTGCCGTGCTGTGAGCTTGTATATCTGCTATTTTTCAATAGTTAAAGCATAAAATAATGATTCACAATAATGTGTACCCGTTCTGAATGGGTTAAGGTTGGATTCTACAATGTTACTTTACTAGTTGTTTACTGTGTGTTCCTTAAGGTTGGATTCTACAACGCTGTTGCTGTTCCATGTTATACAACACTGTCGGAGCTCTTCCCTCCATCCGGCCCTCTTCTAAATGCATGCAAGTGGGTACTCATCGTTGACTTTGTGTGCGTGCGTGCGTGCGTGTGTGTGTGTGTGTGTGTGTGTGTGTGTGTGTGTGTGTGCCCATGCTTGCGTGCACTCAACAACTGTGTCTTTTCCTGCTGTGCATTGATTTACCTACAGTATTCATTTAAACATGTTGTGACCTTGATCTCCAGGGAATGCAAACATTACGTTTCAGCTCGGGGCTCTGCGTCAGCACAGAGGCTCTACTCTGCTCTGGGCGGGCAGCTGGAGCCAGGCTGACGTGGGACCCTAACCCTAACCATAGCTGAGTGGTTATGATTTGGGGGGGAGGCTGTCATAGCTGAGTGGTTATGATTTGGGGGGGCATAGTTGAGTGGTTAGAGAGGCCCTCTGGCAATCGGAAAAATAAATCTCACATTTCGATGACGTAATTTATTATGGTCCCGGTTCCGTTGTGATTCCCTTTTTTCATTCACTTCGTGCCGCGTTTCAAGCTTGCAGATCTGCTACTTTTGATGCTTTGCTGTGACGCTGTTGTGCGATCAAGTTCACGGTTCAAGGTTGTACTTTATTGTTATGTGTTTTGTACAGGTACATAAGAGTAAAACTTGTTTTTGTTTGGCATCCTTCAGACAATGCAGTGGTACAGAACAAAACAAATCTGAAAGGATAATAATAATAAAGATGTAGAAAGATTTGAGAAAAGAACGAGAGTGCAAAAGGCAAAAGAGCAAAGAGAAAAATGAAAGAGCATCCTCAAAATGTACATGTGCATAAAGTTTGGCATATTGTATACGCCAACAGCATTTTTTCCAGTAGTTGCCACTGTACTGTACTTAACCTTTTTGTAAACATCTTCACAGTATGTTCTATGTGCAACAGGTTATTGAGCGGTGGTAAACCGCTCCATAGAGTGGCTGGGTGTGTGTCTGTAGCCATTTCTCCTGTGTATGTGTGTAGCCTGTACATCCTAGACTTATATCCCAGTCTGAAGACGTTATGCAAGCACGACCACCGCTCACTTCACATTGGGTGTGATTTTTATATTCAACTAGAGGCGTAGAGGCACAAATTCACAGACATAAACACCAAAAGTTAAAATGTGAAGATGAGAGTTTTCTGTATGTGAGGACGTGTTTGTTGTGTTTGCAGGGACAACCTCAACCAGTGGGAGATGATCGCACGAGGAGAGACGGAGGACGTGGTGATGCAGGACGTGGTGATGCTGGACCCCTCAGAGCCTGCAGGGTTCCCCAGTGAGCAGCCTTCTGATTCAGGCCCCATCAAGGTGGACTACTAAACTGGCCATGGATCTACGCCAGGGTTCCCCAATAGGTGGCCCGCGGGCCATTTGCGGCCTGCGGGGGGCTACTGTCTGGCCCACACCAACCCCAGTAATAATGGTGGTATAAGAGCAGCAACAACACTAGTATATCGTCGTTGTCGGGTGGAAATCTCGTAGCTCCAAATTTGTACGTTCTTTCGCAAATCATACAAGGCCGTCGCACAAAAGTAGTGAAAACAGCAGATCTACAAGCACACAACGCCTCGCGGTGCAAGGCGCTGTGTGCTTGTAGATCGGCTGTTTTCACTAGTTTAAATAATTTTTAAAATGCTAAATGCAAAACGAACGGTTTTGGACATACAAGATTTTCACCCGACAACGACGATATCTGAACTGTCGCTGGAGTAGCGGGAACGCCACTGTCGCCCCCTGCAATGTTGTGGCCCTCGGCTTGGTACCCTAGACATGATTCGGCCCTTGGGGAAAACTAATTGGGGAACCCTGATCTACGCCCAAAGATCCTGCCTGGGAGGAGGACTCTGTCTGGACTTCCTGGGGTGATGTGGAAAGAAAGGAGCTCGTTTTCCTGTGTTCTGCAGGAAAAAAGGGCGTAGCATGAATGGGTGCGGAAGGTGACTAAAAAAAATAAAACACATACACGCACACACAGTTACCTCATTGGGTGACAGAGGTGTCAACACTGACAAAATCACCGCTCCCAGAGACTGACAGACAGTGGACAGCTGGACAGGGACTCGAACCCTCCACCCTATACGTCCGCTCAGCTTGGGAATGTCTTTTAGTAGAATGGACTCGAGTCGTCTGTGTGCATTTTTACTATTATTATTGTTTTATTTTGTTGTTCCACGTTGTTTTATTATTTTCATTTGACTTCGGCTGGTTTTCTTTATGGTCTTGGTATTTTGCAGAAGCCTTACTACGCTGAACCTTTCCAGAGGCTAGGATGTGTGAAATCTTAGCTCCTGTTGGGTCGGTCTTTCCTCTTTTCTTTTTTTCTTTTAACCCATTTAGAACGGGTATACATTATTGCGTATCATTATTTTATGCTTTAACTATTGAAAAATAGCAGATATACAAGCTCGCAGCGCGGCACTCGTTAGATCTGCTATTTTTGAAAAATCGTGAAAATTAGAATTTTGACCCGATTCCATAAGTGTCTTTTGAATCCTTCTAAGATTTTTTTGAAAAACCTGTGTTTCTATGTCAGCAATCTGGCCGGCCATCGTCAAAGAAAAGGTCCTTTTCACTTAACTGGAGCTCAGTTAGCCTGTTCTTGAGAGACCACTATGTCAGTGGTTCTCAAACCTTTTCATGTGAAGGACCCCCAAAATTATATTTATTTGGCCACGGACCCCCATCTAAAAATATTTAATTCCAGGGACCACCCAGAAGCAAAATTTGAGTTACAAACGTTCGCTTTGAAAATACATATAGTCAAAGATTTGCACACATTTTCACGACTTTTTCCAGATCTACAAGCTTGTATATCTGCTATTTTTCACTGGTTAAAGCATTCAATAATTCTAGGCCTAAATGGGTTTTAATGGTACTGTTTTGCCTTCTGTGGTAGATGCATTGTTTGCATACTACTTCAGATAGGTGTTCAGAGACAGAAGGAATGTGTGTTTTTTTAGAACAATGTCAGAGCCATCTTATTAACCACTTTAAACCCCGCTGTCGTCATTATAGGTGATAATATTCAGAACTAAACAAAATGTGAGAATGTTTCGGCGGATATAGCGGGTCTACAAGCTCATGACGCGTTGCAGCGCGACACACGGTGAGCCCGGAGATTGCGGCTTTATTTTCAAAAATAATTTATTTAAACACTTTTGTGGTTTTAGTGGTTAAAAAGGTGACCGCCCGAATGTTTTCTATTACTTTTATTGAAGCAGAAATCCCTTGCAGTACTTGAATAAAATACATACAGCCTACAGAAATCCCTCCAACAGCGATATCGTGCAAAACATAAATCAGTGATTCTCAACGTGGGGTCCCAGAGACCCTCAGGGGTCCTCTAGGGGGGGTTCCAAATAGGCCCTTAACTCATTCACTACCAAGAATATTTAACCAAAAAAAAGCCCTCACTACCAGAATTATTTCCGATTTTACTTAACTTTTCAAGTCTTTGTGATCATGTTTTTTGGCATTTGGACAAACGGTTCCAAAGTTGGAGAAGAATGAAAAACCCTGCCACAGAACTGAATACAATGGGAGATTCTGTGTGTGTGTGTGTGTCTCGCTCTCACACACGCACACACGTGTGTGTGTGTGTGTGTGGTCATGTCATGTGACATCACATGACTGAACATGATTGAAGCCAGATAGAAGTGTTGATTGACTCATAGATTAGTGAACAGTGTCCTCTAGTGTCTAATCTGTCAAATCCCCTCATTGGTACAGAGGGCTTTTTAAAACAGCCTGTCAAATCTCGTCATTGGTAGTGAGTGAGTTAATGGGTTTCTAACTCTGAGAGTGTACAAATGTAACCCCCTAACTCTCAGAGTTGGTCCTTTTGCTTTGAATTAAAAAGCTTGAGAACGACTGACATGGATAAAACTGTGACGGCAAGATAATGTCAACAAACCCAGCAGAGTCACACGAGAGTCACACCGTTCCAACCAGAAGTTGCCCCCCACCCATACCAAAACACCACTGGGCCCCCTGGCAACCTGCTGCATACTGCAAGGGTCTTCAACAGGGGGTCCAGGACCCCTAAGGGGTCCTCAGAGTTACTACAGGGGGTCCTCCAAATCATAGAAATGTTTTTCTCCTTTTTTATATTAACCACTTGAACCCTAGTGTCCTTATTCTGAGAACTTTTGGAGGTTTGGTATAGAGGGGAAAAAGAATAATAATAATAATAGAGGGGAATAATGAAAGGTCAAGTTTATTAAGTATTGACAAGTTCAAGTGGATAAATATCTGAAAACACAAATTGGCATGAATCCAAAATACACTGATGATCGTGCTGTCAAACAATGAAACTATATGGAATCTATGAAAAGGTTGTGGGGGGTCCCTGCTTCATCTCTCTCTCAACTAAGGGGTCCTTGGCCTGAAAACGTTGAAGACCCCTGCTGTATACTATATTTACAGTGCATCAGTGTGTTGAGGTTAGTTAGAGTTCACAATACAAAAAAAGGAACAAAGCACTCAAATAGCATCAGTAGAGATCATTTGCAGCATGGCTGGATGTACTATGTGTACCGTCGCACAATGTTTCCTCTTTCTCATAATCTCATGTATACACAGGCTTAACGGTAACTTTTCAGATGGAAGCAGAAAGAAAAACACAAAACCACACGCAAGCTACTTCACTGTGTCCCCACCGAGAGATGCAGTGCCATGTTTTGTTTTTCGTTTGTTTAAAAGAATCAGCCTTTATGCAATGATCTGTCACTTAGTCCCCTTTTAAGCTAAAAGTCTATCACTGGGATTGCGTCTTATTCGTTCACCATCTGCAAATGTCCAAAATGTACGCATTTGTTTCCTTGTCACTTGAAAGAAAATACATTAAACTAACCTCCTTTATGCTGACATGTGCTCCAGAAGAGCAGAAAGTGAAGTTATGAATCATAATTCTGTAAAACAGTTTCCAAGATCTTCCAAAAGACAGTTTTTTTTTTATCCCAATGGACACAGTCTCTCTACGATTAAAACAATACTGCTATATAATCCCCTTTGTCTCAGGCTGGCCAAAAATATCACAATTTATCTAATGGTTCTCAACATTGGGTTCAACCCCCAGGTGGTCCCCAGCTAAATGATTGAAAATCAGGGACCAAATGGACCCTTTAAGGGGCTGTAACTCTGAGAGTGTACAAATGGATCCTGTGCACCATCCAAGTTAAATTAACACTGATGATTTAACTGTGTAGTTTGGGGGTCCGAGGTTAAAACTAAATAAATAAATCAATGAAATGGGGGTCCGTGGCCTAATGCATATGACACTGGGGCTCTTTTTAAATAAAGGTTGAGAATCACTGGTTTTAGACGAGACTGGTACGCTGACCCCAATGGTATGAATGTGCATCTTGATTTTTGTTCATTATTGTTCTCAAAAGTGGGTGTCCGGGGTGGGGGACCCCCAGGGTTCCTTGAAGGGATGCCAGGGGGTCCCCAGGCTAAATGATTGATAGTGTAAGAACCAAATGGGATACTTGACAAGTTTGGAACTCTGACAGCATACAAAATGGAAACAAATGGAACCAGTAATGGCTCCAAACTTGGGGTTCCTCAAAAGTTGTGGAGAAAAAAAAGAGAGAAAAATTTTTGAGAACCACTGGTTTATGTGATTGCAGATCCTTAGTGGGGACACATCGTGTGCATTAGTTCACTGTCACAGTTTCCATGATGTGTTTTTTTCTTTTGTTTTTTATCTACTGTAGTTTCAGAATTGCTTCCAGTAAAAAAACCTTCAGAAACAAATAGCATGATGCACCTAAAATGATCTTTATATGATTTTATTACGCACACAAGTAATAGTTGTATAAAAAAAAAATGTGTTAGACGCTACGGTTTAGTTTGTACGGAATGAGACGTTTGCTCCGACGGTGCTAAACTGAATGGCAGTCGTGCACTTTCTGACTGTGTGTGTGTGTGTGTGTGTGTGTGTGTGTGTGTGTGTGTGTGTGTGTGTGTGTGTGTGTGTGCGGCGCGCATGTGTGTGTGTGCGTGTCGGTGTCTGAGCTTTAGACTTTTTTTGTAGGGATGCACCATCGTATGGGACAGATATCGTTATCGGACAATATTTGCTGTTTTCAGTCAATATCGGCTGACACCGATATTGCTGACGTGTATTCCTTATCCGTAGCCTACCAAGCTGTAGATTCTGAACGGTTATTTCTTATAATAGAGATGTATTTGTTTCAAAAGGGGGAAATAAATACATAAATATCGGTATCAGCAGGGGCGTCACACCAAATTCTGGGCCCTGGGTACAAGATTCACTGCGGGCCCCCCATGAATGTTAACTATTGAAAAATAGCAGATATACAAGCTCACAGCGTGCGTGCCGCGCTGTGAGCTTGTAGATCTGCTATTTTTGAAAAATCGTGAAAATGTGTGCAATAAACCTATGTCAAGGACCCCCAAGATGATATGTATTTGGCCACAGACCCCGATCTCAAAATATTTAGTTCCAGGGACCCCCAGAAGCAAAATAGTTAGAAATATTCGCTTAAAAAATACATATATTCAAAGATTTTCACACATTTTCACGGCACCGAGTGCCGCGCTGCGAGCTTGTATATCTGCTATTTTTCAATAGATAAAGTTATTAGGGCCCCTCCACCTTGGGCCCCAGTAACTCAGTCCCACTTTCCTACCCCTTGTGACGCCCCTGGGTATCAGTATCGGTTATTATTTATTATTATAAACCAAGAATTTCCATATCGGTGCATCGCTACATTTTTGTTTCTTTTTTTCTTTTTTCTCACCAAGCCCCACCCCCACCGTGAAACATGGAGTCCAAATCACTGCACTGTTGTTTCTTATCGCCCCTGTCGGGTGGAATAACCTCATAATTATGTCCAAAAAGTGTTACTTTTCAGGATTCAAATTCAAAAGTATAGCAGGATCTGCAAGCTCGAAAACACGTCGCTTCATCCCGCTTTCGAGCTTGCAGATCTGCTACCTTTGATGCTTTTGTGTGACGCTGTAGTGTGATCAAGTAGGGGTGTTTAAAACCCTTTAAGAGCTGGAACGCATCCATGTCACTTTCACTGTTATTTTATACTTTGGCTATTCAAAAATAGCAGCTCTACAAGCTCGCAGCGCGGCACAGATCTGCTATTAACTCACTTAGCGCCGAGCGACTTTCTGGGCGACTAACTAATGATGGCGTTTAGTGCCGAGCGACTTGGAGCGACTTTTATATAAAAGCATTGTTTAAGCTTTTAATTTGGGTTGATAGACGGAGCGAAACGGTTAGCTTACCTTCGGCTAGTATACAGACGAAAACCGTGAAAAAAAAGGATACGATTATGACGTCACCTTTAAGCCATAGCTTCCTGTTTACGTAGGCCTCTGTTAGCCGCTAGGCTCAATGCAAACCATCCGACCCTCACGTAGCTTCACTAGGTCGGATTTTGATTCGGAAACTTTCTGTGTGGCATCTATATACGTTCCGGTGCCCATACCAATGGTGGTTTGAGACGATCAAGCACGAATTGAACAGTATTGAGCTCAAATGGCGGCCCGCGGCCTGTCCATTGAATGTCAATGGAGAGCATGTCATCGTACCATCCTTGTATGTCATGAACCTCTTTTTTATTCTGACTTTAACATGGGACCATGCAAAGTCTATGGGCTATGGCTCTCTCTAGTGGTCATCTTGTGGTATCCGCATGCACGTGCACCTGGTAATGTAATGTGATTTTGGGGATTCAATATAGCTATTTCCTGGCGTTATAAGCGCAGATTCATATTGAAATCTGGCTCTGTATGAGTAAAAAAAAATCATGGGAGATGTGGGGTCCGCGGCCAAATACATGTAATTTTGGAGGTCCTTGACATGAAAAAGGTTTGAGAACCACTGATTTTAGAAGAAGGATTTAGAAGACATTTATAAAACCGGGTCAAAAATATTCAAAGACTTGCACAAATATCAAATATATAGCAGATCTACAAGCTTGCAGCGCGGCACCGATTGCCACGCCGTGAGCTTGTATATCTGCTATTTTTTAATAGTTAAAGCATTGAACAATGGTTAAAGTAATAATGCATAATACATGTGTTCCAGGTCTTAATGGCTACGGAAAAACACAAAATGTTTGAGGTTTCTGCCCGACAGCGACGTTATGCCTAATTTATGCTCCATTGTACGACGGTGGCGCGCTCCGAAAATAGATCTATTTCCGCCGCACGACATCGTCATACAAGAAGGTATAAATCAGGCCTTACTTTTCAGCACCAGTTATATCCCATTGTCTGCACTATGTTTAGCATATGATTATCATTACTATTATTAAATGATTATTATTGCTATTATTACTATTGTTATTTTCTTAGAGTTAAAATTTAAATTAACTTATATTTTTTTATACAAAAGGAAAAAAAATGTTGGCCTTTTTTGTTTTGTACAAAGTGAACATTAAAAGATAAAACAAAAACGGTCTAGACATGTTACTGTTATCCAAGATAGGTGAGGATGAGGAATGTCTCAACTGTGCGTGTAAAACAGTAGCCCTAATGACTTTATTAAATACCTGAAAGAAATACAATCACTTTGCCTGGTGGTTCTTTATTTAAAGAAAGGAATACAATCAATCACTTTGCCGGATCATTCTTCATTTAAATACAATCAATCACTTTGCCTGATCATTCTTTCTTTATTTAAAGAAAGAAATGCAATCAATCACTTTGCCTGATCATTCTTCATTTAAAGAAAAATACAATCACTTTGCCTGATGATTAATAATCATTAACAGATAAAATCATTAATTAATATCATTATTAGTCAGATAACGGGTTATAAGCTGGCTTTGAGACAAACTTCTCAACGTAACTGAGATAGAAATAATGATCAAGAAGACCAAAGGCAATCAATTTACTGATCAATCAGTATCATGGCAAGAATGTATCAGTGTAAATGTGTCTGTCCAATATTCAAGGTTCAACTTTATTGTCACGTCTTTTGTACAGGTACCCGGTACATAAGAACAAAAACAACACATCTAAAGATAAAATAATAAGTAATAAGTAATAATGATGTTGGAAAGGGTGCAAAAGAGAATGAAAAAAGCCTCCTCAGCTGTACATGTGCATAAAGTTTGGTGTATTATATACACCAATGGTATTATTTCCCCATAGTAACTACTGTACTTTAACTTTATAGGTTTATACAAGCAGTGTGTCTGTCAGATATAAGTTTGATATGATATGACTATGATATAATAAAGAAAAGGGTAATTAATTGTGTACTTTGGCTGGTAGCCTAGAATGTTCAAAAGGTGTGTGTGTGTGTGTGTGTGTGTGTGTGTGTGTGTGTGTGTGTGTGTGTGTGCGTGTGTGCGTGCGTGCGTGCGTGCGTGCGCGTTGTATCAGTAAATGTGCACCACTACATTGCCTACTATTAAGAGTTGAGGCATTGCATTTTGTATAACACGGTTCTATTGTGAGTAGTGAGTATGTAGAACGGCTATTTTCACAATTTCTGCCTCTAATATTTGTAATGTTTAATTTGTCATTTTAGAGGTATTAAAAAGTCCTTAAATTGTCACTTCAGAAATGAGCAGATATCCTCTATATACACTTAAACATTATGTTGGTTTGTTTTTCTACGTGAGAAAACTCTTTAATTAATAATTTGGGGACCACTCTGGGGGTCCCGACCCACAGGTTGAGAACCACTGGTTTAAGGCAAGATTTTACAGAGAAGCTTTTTAATCAAAACCTCCAACTATCGGGGGCACGGTGGCGCAGTGGTTAGCGCTTCGCCTCACAGCTAGAAGGTCCTGGGTTCGATTCCCGCCGGGGGACGCTGAGGGTGCTGGGGGGCGTGTTTCTCCCTCCGCGTCATCAGCGCCCACACCCTAGGTGGGGTCGGCGATAGGGCCTTTCTGTGTGGAGTTTGCATGTTCTCCCCCTGTCTCCTAGGGTTGATACCCTCACAAAAACATGCAGTAATCCTGATCTCAATAATGCCTCCCCCTGGCCAGCCGGGGCGCTTGATGGAGGGGAAAGGAACTGGTTGGAATAACGTGTTCCTTCCACGCGCTACGTCCATCCACTTGGCCTACTCATGCATTGAAGGAAGCATGAGGTCAGTCCGTTGTCTCCCCAGGCGCGGCAGAGGGAGAGCAGAGCCCAGGATTACATAGGCAATTGGCACTGGGTGAAAAATGGGTTGCAAAATCGTGGGATAAAAATTATCAAAACCTCCAACTATCAGTGGTACATGTAGTTCTGGTCTGGTCTGGTCTACTCTCCTCTATGATGAGTTCTCTCATGACGTTTGAGATTCCCTCTCTGGATGAACTGCATCCCACACTGCTCACAGGCGTGGGGCTTCTCTCCCGTGTGAATCCTCTGGTGGTTTTTGAGCTCGGTGCTCGTGCTGAGCCGTTTCCCACACCGGTCACAGGGATACGGTTTCTCTCCCGTGTGAGTTCTCTGGTGAACTTTGAGACTAGTGTCGTGCCTGAAGCTTATCCCACAGTGGTCGCAGGCGTAGGGCTTCTCTCCCGTGTGAATTGTCCGGTGGCGATGGAGATGACCGCTCTGGTTGAAGCGTTTCCCGCACTGTTCACAGTGGTAGGGCTTCTCTCCCGTGTGAATCATCTTGTGTTTCCTTAGCTTGCTGCCCGTGCGGAACCATTTCCCACACTCGTCGCAGCGAAACGATTTCTCTCCCGTGTGAATGCTCCGGTGAAGTTTGAGAGTGCTTTCGTGGCCGAAGCGTACCCCGCAATGTTCACATTTGAAGGGCCTCTGTCCCGTGTGAATTCTCTGGTGAACTTTGAGAGTGTTGTATTGCCTGAAGCTTATCCCACATTGGTCACATTCGTAGGGCTTCTCTCCCGTATGAACCATCTGGTGACGTTTGAGATTACCCTCTCGGGCGAAGCGTATCCCACAATGGTCACATTTGTAGAGCTTCTCTCCCGTGTGAAGTCTCTGGTGATTTTTGAGAGTACTGTCTTGGCGGAAGCGTTTCCCACACTGGTCACAGGTGTAGGGCTTCTCTCCCGTGTGAATTCTCCGGTGACTCTTGAGATTACCGGGTTGGCTGAAGCCTCTCCCACATTGGTCACAGACGTATGGCTTCTCTCCCGTATGAACTTTCTGGTGTTTCGTTAGCTTACCGCGTGTGCTGAACCATTTCCCACACTGGTCACAGCCATACGGTTTCTCTCCCGTGTGAACTCTCTGATGAATTTGGAGATTACTTCTCCGATGGAAGCCTTTCCCACATTTGTCACAGGTGTAGGGCCTCTCTCCTGTATGAATTCTCTTGTGAACTGTGAGATTACTGTCTTGGGCGAAGCTTATCCCACATTGGTCACAGGCGTAGGGCTTCTCCCCTGTGTGAACTCTCTGGTGAAGTTTGAGCGAAGTTCTCTGGCTGAACCTGGTCCCACACTGGTCACAGTGAAACGGTTTCTCTCCCGTGTGAATTCTCTGGTGAACTTTGAGTTGAGCGCTCTGGCTGAACCTGGACCCACACTGTTCACATTGGTAGGGCCTCTCTCCCGCATGAAGTCTCTGGTGAGTTTTGAGATTTTTATTTTTGCTGAAGATTTTGTGTTTGTGCCGGGCAGGAAAGACAACTGGGAAGGAGAATGAGGAGAGAGAAAAAAACATTACATGTTGTGAAATAACATTTTCAGCAAGCTGTGTTGTATTAGTAAGTAAGCCTTGCAGAGCCATGAGACCCATGGGACAGGAGCCTATCTCGTTTATGTAGCGTGAGACGGCTTGATGTACAAGTACACCCTCTGGACATGACACTAGTACTAAATTCACAGGCGTGGCACAAGCACATAATATGCGATTTACGTCACACTGACAAAACTGAAGAGACCCTAGGCAAACACTCCCTGTTAAACAAAGAGCAGCCAGAGGCTAGATAGTTACAGCATGCATCCAGATGTCACCACTCTAACCTCTCATGAAGCACCACAAGCTAAACATCAACATGGCTGAAAAGTACTTCTCCAACTATCTCCTTTCTTTAGGGGACGGAAAACTCACACACGACTCACACGAGGACAAAGAAGTTCAGGTCCAAATTCCACCACAACACTTGGTTAAGAATCTGAATACTCTGATTTCATTTCACCTTTTCTGACCTGCAAAACGGACGAATCGACAAATACAACTCCTCTGAACAATGACATCAGAGAAATCAACAACATATGCTTGGCTGACTTACCTACAGCTACAGAAGAGAGAGTTTACTTTTCAGCCGACTCAATTCTGGAGGACGACCAAAAGTAGTACATGACTGTGAAATTCCTCAATTCACTGACACCCTCTTGAATCCCTGATCATAACCTTATGTTGAAAGTAGGCACACCGGTCATGCTGCTTAGAAACCTGAAAGGTCCTGGCTGCACTCTCAAGAATGGAAAAGTCTGGCAACAATGCAGCAGCATAGGTGATAATAATAACTTAATAATGACGATGGCAGCTTTACAAAACAGACATAACCTCCCCCTCAAAAAAACAGAGGGACCCCCAGAGAGAACTGAGGGACTTCCCCAGTTATGCCCTCTGCGCCCATGCAAGCACAGATTGGGACATTTAGGCAGATTCCTGGCCTGCCTGATGACTGATTCAACTTGCATCTCTCTCACGCACACTCTCACTCACTCACACACACACACACACACACACATACACACACACACACACACACACACACACACACACACACACACACACACACACACACACACACACACACTCACTCACTCACTCACTCACTCACTCACTCACTCACTCACTCACTCACACACACACACACACACACACACACACACACACACACACACACACACACACACACACACACACACACACACACACACACACACACACACACAGAAAATAGTCCCTGGGACATAAAAACATGCACACACCTATTCTGTGTAACTTGATCACAGGCTGCTTCAGCTGGTAGATCTGTGGCTGTTCCTCCTCTGACGTGGCATTAGCTGAAAAGATGTTGGACGACATCTCTCTTTTAAAACCCCCAAATAGTTCATCTCCTTTGGTCCACTTTGACGGTGGACATTTGAGGCCCGGTTTTACCGTTTGGGATCTGACTTTACTCGCTGACATGTTCTGGTCTTGAGGGCAGTGAGCTGCAGTCCTCTGCTCCGCTTCCTTCCTGCATAAACTCTCCCAGATCAACTGAGGACACTGACAGAACAGTGTTTACATGGCCAGCCCAGCACCCACCCACTCTCCACCCACTCTTCACTCTCCACCCACTCTACACTCTCCACCCACTCGCCACCCACTGCTCCAGCAGGTACGTGGAAAGTGGAACAGCACTTTAGATGAGTGTTTTAAATTGCATTTCTGTATCTACTTTGCACATTTCTTAATATGTGTCCCCTTATTATTTATTTTTACTACAGGGGTCTTCAACAGGGGGTCCGGGACCCCTAGGGGGTCCTCAGAGTTACTACAGGGGGTCCTCCAAATCTTTGTGTTAGAAACTTTTTTCTCCTTTTTTATATGAACAACCTGAATCCTTATTATTCAGAGAAAAGAATAGTTGTTGTGAGCTTGTAGATCGTCTATTTTCGGCAAAGAGGTTTGGTGTAGAGGGGAACAAGTTTATTACTTATTAGCCTCAGAAACGCAGGCTATTAATTACTTATTGACGGTTCAAGTGGTTAAATATCTGAAAACACACATTAACATGAATCCAAAATACACTGATGATTGTGCTGTCAAACGATGAAAATATGGAATCTATGAACAGGTTGTGGGGGTCCCTGCTTCATCTCTCTCTCGACTAAGGGGTCCTTGGCCTGAAAACGTTGAAGACTCCTGTTTTACTAAATAAATATCTTCCATTTTGTCTCCTTTTGAGAACAGTGAGAAAGCACTACTGTTGTTGACTTTCTGCTAGAAGAGATGCAGAGATTCTCCAGAGGAAACTGGACAAGGTGGGATAAAGAGTGTCACATTTATATCACAAACTGTACATGTAAATGGAGAACAGGGTAAGACGAGCCACTGTTTACATTTTGCATTATCACGGCCAGAAAAATACAAGTTTGGATGCAGTCACGAGAAAAACGTCATAGCCCTAAAAATACACACAAGCTCACAATGCGTTGTGACACAACACATTATGAACTTGTAGATGTGCTATTTTCAAACGACTTTTCTACATGTTATATATATTTGAAAACTTGTGAAATGGGACATTCTGCATAATGAGTACCTTCTACATTTTGATACCAATACTTTTTTGTACTTTTACTCAAGTAAATTCAAGACTTTTACTTGCAATAGAGTTTTTCTACATTGCAGTATTGATACTTTTACTTTTACCATACCCAGGACCTCCAGAAATGGAGCGGAGCCAGTGGAGGCCGCCAGTGACGATGTGTGTGACGGATCACGTATATTTGGAGGCATCCTGAGGGAAATTAAGGTTTATTTTTTTCCTCTCCACCCAGTGGTGCCTACAGTCACATTTTTAGGATGTGCTGCTGCTACCAGACACACGGTAGGCTCCTTCAGCCAAGAGAGAACGTTCTCTGTATGCAGTCTGTAGTGCAGTGGTCCTCAAACGTTTTAATGTCAAGCACCCACAAATTAACATGTCTTCTCTGTCAGGCAGAAACCTCTTATCTCCATATTTTAACTATTTCAGTTTTTTTGTAAATGAACTCCCCTACTTGAACATACTACATCGTCACACAAAAGCATCAAAAGTAGTTTTGGACATGTGTGGTGTGTTGCTAAAGTGTTTCAGAAATATAAAAAATAATGACCTGATTAGCCGCTATTTTCTAAATAGCTTAAGTATATAGGTTTAATGTGGTTAAACAGATTTTAATTATATTAACCATTTGGCAGGTGACCCACCTGGAACCCCCTCGAGGACCCCTGGGGTCCCCGGGCACCACTTCTACAACCACCCGGTGTGGTGAAATGCGTGGAGCATCCACTGGTCACGACAGTAGCATTGTGGTGCATTGTGAGCTTGTAGATCTGTTATTTTTGCTATTAACATTTTCTATTTATTTATTTTTTGCCTAAAGTAACTCAAAGTAGTTAGTAGCACAAACTGAACCTAGACTTTGGTGTCAGAGATCCAGCATCTTATATAACAACTTTGTTTAGATAATCAATTAATTAATGAATTAGAGAAAAGAAAAAATGTTTTCATTTACTGCTTTCTATCGTTTTAGTGATTTTAGCGATTTTGATTTCAGTGTGTGGGGGCATGTGTACAAGTGGCTAAAAATGTATTTTTAGACACAATAAGCTGGCTATTTCTTTATAACAGTAACTACTGGCCCCCATAAGTCACATCTGCCCATGAAACATTGCGGTGCATTTTGGGAATGGGCTTATTGTGTTGTGTTGTTATAAGTTGTCCTTTAAACAAGCCACGCTGGTAGATGGGTTTAGTGTTGGCAGTACAGCGAAAATGTAATTACCAATTATCTATTAGATAAACTGTTTTGCTTCTACAGTTACTTTTCAGGATTCAAATTCAAAAGCATCATAAGTAGCAGGTCTGCAAAACGTGTCGCTTCACACTTTCGAGCTTGCATTTGCAGAGCTGCTACTTTTGATGGCAAGTAGTTCAAAATGATCAAGTAGTTTACAAAAGGAAAAAACAGTTGGCCTTTTTTTTGTGAACATTAAAAACAAAAATGGTCTAGACATGTTACTGTTAAGGTTCAAGGTTCAAGATTGCACTTTATTGTTACGTCTTTTGTACAGGTACAGAAGAGTAAAACGTATTTTTGTTCGGTATCCTTACAGACAATGCAGTGATATATATACAATAAAGCAGAACAACAGAAAAACAACACCTAAAGATAAAATAAGTAATAATGACTTAGGAAAGAGAGTGCAAAAGCAAAAGAGCAAAGAGAATGAGAAAAGCAACTCAGCTGTACATGTGCATAACGATTGGTGTATTTTACACACCATATGTCCATATCTTCAAATCTTATCTTGTTATCCAAGATAAGTGAGGAATGTCTCAACTGTGCATGTAAAACAGTAGCCCTATTGACTTTTATTAAATACCCGAAAGAAATACAATCACTTTGCCTGATCGTAATTTATTTAAAGAAAGAAATGCACTCAATCACTTTACCTGACCATTCTTCATTTAAAGAAAGAAATGCAATCAATCACTTTGCCAGATCATTCTTCATTTAAAGAAAGAAATGCCATCAATCACTTTGCCTGACCATTCTTCATTTAAAGAAAGAAATACAATCACTTTGCCTGATCATTAATAATCATTAACATATAGTATCATTAATTAATATCATTATTAGTCATTAACAGATTAGATCAACGAGTTATAAGCTGGCTTTGAGACAAACTTATCAACGTAACTGAGAAAGAAATAATGATCAAGACCAAAGGCAATTAAGACTGATCAATCAGTAATCATGGCAAGAATATATCAGTGTAAATGTCAATATGTTTATCCCCTTAACACCAACAGCCAAATTTGGCACATACCGGTTAATGGCCAAATATACTGTAGGTGGAAAAGAAAGGCTGTCAATGCCTGTGGGTCAGTTTTGACACATGGTTGCCAAGGTAGGACTGTAAGCAATTTGGCGCCATCAAGTGTTTGGGAGAATAAATGACATGCATTTGAAAAAGTGTGTCAGGGGAGACAAAGGCACATGGATCTAGTCTGCCAGTGTGTGATTCACTGCTCAATTCTGAGGTAAGTTGTGCTAAAATAAAAATACACACCAGCTAACTAGTTGAGCCAACTAATGATATATTGAAGTATACATTTGACCTCACTAATTGTCAGACATATTTGGCAATGTCTGTTTGTGCCAAATTTGACCCATTAGGCAACAAAGACAT
Source organism: Nannobrachium achirus (assembly GCF_963921795.1). Lineage (NCBI taxonomy): Eukaryota > Metazoa > Chordata > Actinopteri > Myctophiformes > Myctophidae > Nannobrachium > Nannobrachium achirus. The sequence continues at coordinate 13,536,798 of NC_137833.1, read as the reverse complement.
AACATTATAACATACTATGTACAATGGGTGTGCAGAGTAATTGTAAAAAAAAAAAAAAAAAATGCATTCTAAATGCAAATTTTGCCTTTTATTTTCTTTAGGGAGAACTAATGGATAAATCAACATTCTACAGGTGACTGAGACCTGTTCAGAATTCAATTCAATAAAACTAGACGATCTACAAGCTTGTGTGCTTGTAGATTATTTACATGCTTGTAGATAATTTACAAAAGATTATTGTAAATATTTTTTTTTTTGTATATATTATTATTCATGAGTCTCATGACCCAATGTCTGGGAAACAATGGACTAGCAGACCATCAACTTGTGACTGAAATTGGTCTCATCCCACTAACGTTGCAGTCAAAACAAAAATAAATAAAATTAACTGTAATACGCTACATTAATTATAGACCGTCTGTTTTCAATCGCCTACAAGTATATACATATAGGGCTGAAGTGGTTAATGTACGTTTTGTAATAATATATATTCTCGTAAAGAATAAAGAATAAAAAACAACCTCATAATTATACAGTACTTGATTACATGATATAGGCGTACTTACACCACTGCTTTTCCACAACTACACCTGACCTTAATGACCTAAGTTTCATCACCGTTAGACTATAAGGTCATAACATTCCCATGGTAACTTTAATCCACTGTCGTCGAGTAAAGTTATGATATAATAAAGAAAAGGGTAATTCATTGAGTACATTAGGTGGCAGCCTAGAATGTTCAAAGAAGTATGTGTGCGACGTGCGTGCATGCGTGCGCGCGTGCATGCATGTGTGCGTTGTATCAGTAAGTGTGTGATGTTTGAGGCGAGACTTTGCAACGTTTTTTTTACTCAAAATCTTCCATCTGTCGGTGGTAGTTCTACTCTCCTCTTCTATGAGTTCTCTCATGATATCTGAGACCACTGCCATGGCTGAACTGTTTCCCACATTGGTCACAGGAGTACGGCTTCTCTCCTGTGTGAACTCTCTGGTGAATTTTCACTCTGTCTTGAGCGAAGCTTATCCCACATTGGTCACAGTGGTACGGCTTCTCACCCGTGTGAATTCTCTGGTGACGTTTGAGATGCATGCTGAAGCTGAACCGTTTCCCACACTGGTCACAGGTGTAGGGCTTTTCTCCCGTGTGAGTTATCCGGTGATATCTGAGACTACTGCTCTGGATGAACCGTTTCCCACACTGGTCACAGCGAAACGGTTTCTCTCCCGTGTGAATTCTCTGGTGCATCGTGAGACTACTCCTCCTGCTGAACCTGGTCCCACACTGGTCACAGTGAAAGGGTTTCTCCCCTGTGTGAATTCTCTGGTGATCGCTGAGATTCCAGCTCTTGATGAACCTGGACCCACACTGGTCACACTGGTAGGGCCTCTCTCCTGCTTGAACTCTCTGGTGAGTTTTGCGATTTTTATTTTTGCTGAAGATGTGTTTGTGTTGGGCAGGAAGTACATCTGGGATGGAGAATGAGGAGAGAGACATTAAAAAAAAACATTAAATGAGGCTCCTAGGACAGGAGCCTATCTCGTTTATGTAGCATGAGAGAGCTTGATGTACAAATACACCCCCTGGACATGACACTAATATGTCACATAGCTCTGCAGTCACCGCAGACAACCCGGAAAATAAGCTGCAGTCGAGTTGGATGTGTTTTATTTCATGACAAAAATAATGTATTTTATATAGTGGTTGGGTGCTGAGAGGTTTCCCACTGGAGAATAGACTTTCAACAACGCCGCAAAACTACCTTTGGTTAGGTGAGTAGTGAAGTAGTTTAGCTTATTTTGACTGAAGTTGAGCACACGTAGGGGTTGAGAAATCCTGGTCTAGTCTTTTAATCAGCCGCCTGTCATAGCGTCAGTGTAGCTGAGCTATATGTCACAGGGACTTACCCCTCAAATCAACCCTTGATGCTGATTGCCAAACAGGGAGGCATTGGGTCCTATGACCCGGCCAGGGATTGATCTCCAACCTCACACTCTCAGGGTGGACACTACTAACCACAAGGCCACTGCGATGGTGTACAAGCATTGTTCTATTACCAACTGACAAAGTTCTAAATTTAGGATGGCGGCAGCAACTGCCAGGCACAGATTGGCTATTGGAACATTTAGGCAGATTCTTGGCCTGCCTGATGACTGATTCAACTTGCACCCCCCCCTCTCTCTCTCTCTCTCTCTCTCTCTCTCTCTCTCTCACTCAATTTCAAATTTCAATTCAATTCAAATCAAAGGGCTTTATTGGCATGAGAAAACGTACGTTTACATTGCCAAAGCAGAAGTGTACAAGGTGCAATACAATCAATCAATATAAAATAAGTAAAATTTGAAGGGGTGGAACAGTTTTCATGTATGGAGATTACTAGATGCAGACAGGATGTGTACAGCATGATCGGTAGTCTCACTCACTCACTCACACACACACACACACACACACACACACACACACACACACACACACACACACAGTTTATCTACACTTGATTTACTGCATTACTCTGTTACTCCACAAAGTATCGACAACATTTATTTGCGTCTGCTTTCTATAGAAGATTAAAGAAAAGAGTCCAGAGACATAAAAACATGTCATGCACAGATTACACACACCTATTCTGTGTAACTTGATCACAGGCTGCTTCAGCTGGTAGATCTGTGGCTGTTCCTCCTCTGACGTGGCAGCAGCTGAAAAGATGTTGGACGACATCTCTCTTTAAAAAAAAACCCAAATAGTTTATCTCCTTCGGTCCACTTTGACGGTGGACATTTGAGGCCCGGTTTTACCGTTTGGGACCTGACTTTACTTGCTCTTTACTTGCTTTACTTGACTTGACTTGTTCCGCTTCCTGCATAAACGTTCGCAGATGTCGAGTCAGATCAACAACACAGTGCAGTGTTTACATGACCAGGACCCCGACCCACCCACTCTCCACCCACTCTCCACCCACTCTCCACTCATTCTCCACCCACTGCTCCAGCCACAAGTCCTTAGCAGTGGAGTGGATTTTTAAAGGGAGTAGGCTATAATATTACAATATTAAAATGCCTACTAGACCATGCTACAGTATAGCTGGTCCAGAGCGTCACAAACAAATGTGTTATAACGAATACAGGTCTAAATCACTGCCCTCCTCGATCTAACGAGCATGAAACTTTGAAAATTGGACAACTCGAAGTAAGACTTGATTTAACTGCCATCATTATTATTAAAACACAAAGCTACGCACTATGGGGGATCGGGCTTTTAGCTCAGCTGCTCCTCGACTGTGGAACGACCTCCCCGACCATCTGAGAGCACCACAGTCTATTGACATTTTTAAAGGGGGACTAAAGACTTCTTTTTAACAAGGCGTTTGCCTAGGCCCTAGACGCCTATGTGAAATGAGCAGAAATAGCGTTAGCAGAAATAAGGCGTCCGGCGCCGATCTCTTCAGAATAAGAGTACCCCTAAAGTCATTGAAAAACGTTGAAAAAGGATAATTTTGTCATAATATGGATGTTAAAAATATAGATTATTATAGATTAAGTATCTAAACGAACAAACAAAATGCTAATTAGGTTTCTGGGTAAAAAAGAAAGGTTTTAATAACATAAAAACATGATAAATGGATAATGCTGTTCACTGGAGTGCATAGCCTTTACAAATTTGACTCTGGACAGCAGACGGCTCTTTGTGTCGCCACTTTGGAGACATGCACGCATGCGGGGAAACCTCCTCTATCACGCCACACTCTCCGCTAAGCGGGGGAGGCGTCCCCTCAATTTCTGTTGGCTTTCCAGTGCAGCCACCTGCTCAAAAAAGTGACATTTACGGACATTTTCAGACTCTAGTTGGCGCTGGAGAGCAGACGGCTCTTTGTGTCGCCACTTTGGAGATATGCACGCGTGCGAGGAAACCTCCTCTATCACACCACACTCTCCGCTAAGCGGGGGAGGCGTCCCCTCAATTTCTGTTGGCTTTCCAGTGCAGCCATGCACCCGCTCAAGAAAGTGGCATTTTCGGACATTTTCAGACTCTAGTTGGCGCTGGAGAGTAGACGGCTCTTTGTGTCGCCACTTTGGAGACATGCACGCGTGCGAGGAAACCTCCTCTATCACGCCACACTCTCCGCTAAGCGGGGGAGGCGTCCCCTCAATTTCTGTTGGCTTTCCAGTGCAGCCATGCACCCGCTCAAGAAAGTGGCATTTTCGGACATTTTCAGACTCTAGTTGGCGCTGGAGAGTAGACGGCTCTTTGTGTCGCCACTTTGGAGATATGCACGCGTGCGAGGAAACCTCCTCTATCACACCACACTCTCCGCTAAGCGGGGGAGGCGTCCCCTCAATTTCTGTTGGCTTTCCAGTGCAGCCATGCACCCGCTCAAGAAAGTGGCATTTTCGGACATTTTCAGACTCTAGTTGGCGCTGGAGAGTAGACGGCTCTTTGTGTCGCCACTTTGGAGACATGCACGCGTGCGAGGAAACCTCCTCTATCACGCCACACTCTCCGCTAAGCGGGGGAGGCGTCCCCTCAATTTCTGTTGGCTTTCCAGTGCAGCCATGCACCCGCTCAAGAAAGTGGCATTTTCGGACATTTTCAGACTCTAGTTGGCGCTGGAGAGTAGACGGCTCTTTGTGTCGCCACTTTGGAGATATGCACGCGTGCGGGGTAACCTCCTCTATCACGCCACACTCTCCGCTAAGCGGGGGAGGCGTCCCCTCAATTTCTGTTGGCTTTCCAGTGCAGCCACCCGCTCAAAAAAGTGACATTTTCGGACATTTTCAGACTCTAGTTGGCGCTGGAGAGCAGACGGCTCTTTGTGTCGCCACTTTCTTGAGCGGGTGCATGGCTGCACTGGAAAGCCAACAGAAATTGAGGGGACGCCTCCCCCGCTTAGCGGAGAGTGTGGCATGATAGAGGAGGTTTCCCCGCACGCGTGCATGTCTCCAAAGTGGCGACACAAAGAGCCGTCTACTCTCCAGCGCCAACTAGAGTCTGAAAAACTCCGAAAATGTCACTTTTTTGAGCAGGTGGCTGCACTGGAAAGCCAACAGAAATTGAGGGGACGCCTCCCCCGCTTAACGGAGAGTGTGGCATGATAGAGGAGGTTTCCCCGCACGCGTGCATGTCTCCAAAGTGGCGACACAAAGAGCCATCTGCTCTCCAGCGCCAACTAGAGTCTGAAAATGCCCGAAAATGCCACTTTCTTGAGCGGGTGCATGGCTGCACTGGAAAGCCAACAGAAATTGAGGGGACGCCTCCCCCGCTTAACGGAGAGTGTGGCGTGATAGAGGAGGTTTCCCCGCACGCGTGCATGTCTCCAAAGTGGCGACACAAAGAGCCGTCTACTCTCCAGCGCCAACTAGAGTCTGAAAAACTCCGAAAATGTCACTTTTTTGAGCAGGTGGCTGCACTGGAAAGCCAACAGAAATTGAGGGGACGCCTCCCCCGCTTAGCGGAGAGTGTGGCGTGATAGAGGAGGTTACCCCGCACGCGTGCATGTCTCCAAAGTGGCGACACAAAGAGCCGTCTGCTCTCCAGCGCCAACTAGAGTCTGAAAATGTCCGAAAATGTCACTTTTTTGAGCGGGTGGCTGCACTGGAAAGCCAACAGAAATTGAGGGGACGCCTCCCCCGCTTAGCGGAGAGTGTGGCGTGATAGAGGAGGTTACCCCGCACGCGTGCATGTCTCCAAAGTGGCGACACAAAGAGCCGTCTACTCTCCAGCGCCAACTAGAGTCTGAAAATGTCCGAAAATGCCACTTTCTTGAGCGGGTGCATGGCTGCACTGGAAAGCCAACAGAAATTGAGGGGACGCCTCCCCCGCTTAGCGGAGAGTGTGGTGTGATAGAGGAGGTTTCCCCGCACGCGTGCATATCTCCAAAGTGGCGACACAAAGAGCCGTCTGCTCTCCAGCGCCAACTAGAGTCTGAAAATGTCCGAAAATGTAAACAGAAATTGATTTTACGCCTCTCCCGCTTAGCAGAGAGTGCAGTGTGGCAGAGCAGATCTCTCCGCGTGCATGTGTCCAAAGTGCCGACACAAATAGACGTCTGCTGTCCAGGGCCAACTAGATTCTGAAAACGGCACTTTTTGTACTCAATTTTAATTTGAAAATAACAGATCTACAAGCTCACAATGCGTTGTGATGCAACACATTGTGAGCTTGTAGATCTGCTATTTTCAAAAGATATTTATTTAAACGTTTGAAAACTTGAAATGGGAATTCTGCACAATGAGTAGTCCTACTTTTACTTTTGATACTTTAAGTACATTTTAATGCCAATACTTTTGTACTTTTACTCAAGTATATTTTGAATTCTGTGACTTTTACTTGCAACAGAGTATTTTTATATAGCACTTTTATGGTGAGTTGTTACAGGTATATTTTCATTAATTACATTAATATAGTAGCCTACCATACTTTGCATCTGTCCTGTCAAAATAAACAGATAAACCCCTGCTCTATCCTATGATAGCTCTTTTATGGGATTACAGTAGAACGAATTGAATTGGAATGGAATTAATTTTGTTAAATGGCTCGCATTCCACGAATTTCAATCTGAAAGAACCTGGAAAATGTGTTAGGACAATTAGAAGTACACTAGTATAGAGACATACATCATATACTCATCTTTTAAATACATTTGTGTCTTTTAAATATACATTATTTACTGCACTTTTATTTTGAAGGCTGGAGCCTGGCTTATTTCTGCTGGCGCCCAGACCGGAAACGTTCTTTCTGCTCATTTCACGGACCTGCCCTAGACAGTCTTTGGATGTTTTATGTGTTTTTCTTAGCTGTGTATAGGTGATCAATGTTCTGATTTTATTCACTGTGTTCTCGTTTTAATTCTTAGTCGTTTTAGTTTTCGATTTTAATGTAGCACTTTGAGATTTGCTTCAAATGTAAAGTGCGTTATAAATAAAATTTATTATTATTATTATTATTATTATTATTATATTATTAGTTTGAATGGTTATATGATATATTTTCTTGGAAAGTGTTTTTGTTTCGTTGCCACTGTGTGGGAGGAGTTGTTAGTTATGTTTCTGAATCAGCCCGGAACTAATAGTGTGGTGTCCCTTAATATTATAACTCTATGGACTCGCCCCATAAAGTGAACGTAGTTGGGATGGGATGGTGTTTTCCTCTGGTGTTTCAGTCCGAGTGTATCAAAGGGTGCGTTCGGAAATGCGCACCGGACTGCGCGGGCGTTTATCGTGGGCTTGCCCAGGCCGTATAAATATAATGATTGCATTCACCACTCAGAGGCGGAATCATAGGGGGCGCCTGGGAGCTTGAGCGTACAGTTATGAGAGCCCATTGATTTTTCGCTGACAATTCCTAGCACTCAGTCGTTTTCACAAGTTTTCCCAAACTGGCCAAACTGCATTCCTGGCACTCGGCCGATATCACACGTTGGCTTTGTCCCTTTCAATTAGAGTATAGGGCTAACACAGCGTCAAAGACCGCCCCACATCCTGGCTGTATGATGTAGCTCTGTTATACTGTAGCCTACCAAGACGAAGACGCACCGTCTCTGCGACCCCTGTGCCCCACATACGTAAAAGTATCAATACTGCAATGTAGATGTACTTCAATTCAAAATGAACTTGAATAAAAGTACGAAAGTATTGGCATCAAAATGTACTTAAAGTACCAAAAGTAAAAGTACATTTTTTTGGAAAATAGCAGATCTACAAGCTCACAAGGCGTCGTGATATGATGCGTTTGGAGCTTGTAGATCGGCTATTTTCAAACAACCTATAGGTATAATGGCTAAAGTGGTTAATGTGTGTTTTAAAATATTATAACTTATATCCGAAAAGTAACTAGTAGACTAACTAAAGTTTTCAAATAAATGTAGTGGAGTAAAAGTACAATATTTGGATCCGAGATGTAGTGGAGTAGAAGTAAAAGTATTGGAAATTGGAAATACTCAAGTAAAGTACAAATACCTACTTAAAAAGGGGCGGGGTCAAAAACGAGCACCCAGCTCAATATTGAAAATGCAACGTCCCTGCACGGCTTCGTAACTCGCGCGGCGCTCCGCCGGCCGCGCGGCCCTGGCCCGCTCTTCGCGGCCACTCGCGCCTGCGGCGCTCGGGGGCGAAGAGCAGGACCAAGGTCCGCTGGCCTTCGCGCCGCTTGCAATGTCGTGGACAATAACTGTGACATCTAACCATAAAACGAGCGCTCTACTAGTTAGGTCAAAAATGGCAGTTCCGTGACCGTGGAGAGCAAAGGTCCGTTTCTCAATGGATTTGTCATCTAGAAGGGTTATTAAACAAATTTGGCCGGGGTGTCTTTTTTAAAAGGGTGGGGAATTTTTTTTAGAGACCAAAATCCAAAATGGCTACAATCAGCTATGACGAAAATTAACTTTTCAATGGTTTGACCTACAGTTATGAATAAAACTAGTTTTCTGTGACTTTTTGGGTTGAGGAATCCATACTTGATGTTAATTTAATGATTTAACCTGTTTTTAAACTTCTCATCCAAGATGGCTGCCAACTATCAGCTCTGAAAGGTCATTGTTTTAACATTGTCATAGAATCTTCATATTAGGCTCTAATGAAAGCTCCGTTCAAGCTAAAGCTAGTACAACTAAAATAATTACACATAGGTCATCTCAAAGGTCATCTCAAAGGTCATCTCAAATGTCAAAAAGCTCACCTTTTGGCCTTATACAGTGATTATTTATCAAACTAATAGACTGCTCCACTTCATCGGAATCTGTTGATTCTCCACAATGGCTCCACTCATCATCAGTACTACTGTCATCGGAAGAGTCACAAGGTGGGAGCTGCTGGGGCAAGGTTGGAAGCGTGTGATGCACTGGTCGACACTTCCCATTCACAAGTTCTCAACCTTAACCAAGGGGTAAGGGATGCTCTAGCAGGTTGTAATGGAGCTGGCAAAATGTAAGGTTGTTCTTTCAAGATGAAGATTCAGTGAGTCATCTTCAGGTGGAGGACAGAGTGTAAATTGTTTCTTATATGTGCCACTTTGAAGCTCTGACGACAACGAAGAGCACACATACTGACACATTCTAACTCTTGCCTCAGGATCAGACATCACCTTCTAACATTTTCTTATATGGTAGCCCTTTCGTGGACCGGCTAAAGTGCCATGGCATATGACAACAACCATGACTATGGGAGGTGGATGTCAGATTATTTCCCCACATCGGTCTGGTATCCATCGATGTAGCCTGACTTAGCGCCAGACTCAATCACACACTTCGTTTGTGGGATAAACCACCCACCAACAGGGGGTGGTGATGTGCGGACTGAAGTGTCAGGCTACCATCGATGAGCATTGAGCAAGCAGTTCAGGACCCTGAAGGATGCTGTGCATAGGCCTGTCACGATTTACGAAAAAATCGATTTAAATCGATTTTATTGGGGGACGGCGAAAATCGATTTTTTTAAAAACGAATCGCGATTCGACCACCAGAGGTCGCCCTCGACTTAATCTCCATTCTGTCTTCAACGTCTCTGCGTGTTCAACGTCTATAACGTCAGGCAGACACAGGCAGCGGCAGCTACAGTAGGAAGGCTCACCCACTCACAGCTGCCAGCGTGCCTCCATTGGGCTGCAGAGAAGAGCTCCGCGATTTCGATTGACAAAGAGAGCAGTTAGTTGAGTGCTGTGTCATTACTTTGCTGCTACAGAGCATAGCACTAATCAGTGCTAAGGGCTAACAACAACAATGCTACGTACAGATGCATGTCTCTGCCACTGGTTACAATGTGGAAACAACGTTTCTAGTGAAAACAAGAATTGACACAGTCAATATATAAGCCGGTGGAATGGTAAACAAGAATTGACACATTCAATATATAAGCTGGTGGAATGGTGTGTTAGAAAGTCAGGGACTTTGAACAGTCTATCCACAATGAGACACTAGGTCTTGACTTTGATGAATTATTGATTTTGAAAAGAGGGTAAGAGTTGTTATTATGCCTTAGTTTGTGCCTGGCTTACAGTACAGTTGGCTTGATATGTACCACAAAAAAAATGCATTCTTTGATACAGTATTGAAAAAAGTGTAAGTGTACAAAAGGGTCATGCTAGGGAGGTCCTACCAGCAGCCAATTCTCCCCCCTGGTTCATCATTGACAGCTCCACCCACCTCACCTGCTCCACCACACCTGTGATCATTCACCTAATCAGACAGCTGGCTATATAAACTGCTTGAGAACCTGGCTGTTCACTTTAGTTTGGCAGCAGCGGAAGAACATCTCCCTGAGAGAGAGCACTGTCCTAGAGTCACAGTACTGGGTCATGCGTTAATGAGTAAGTTTGGTCCTGATTGAATACGTTTTATTGTTTAATTGTGTTGTGTAATTGTGATGAATGTAATATTTACCGTGATCCTGAACCTGTAGAGCAGTCATGAAATGCAGCAATTGCACAATGACCTGAGTATGATGAACCTGTAGAGTATGATGAACCTGTAGCATGTTAATGTTCTAGCCTGTGGTCTATGGTTAAAAGTATATTGTATTGAATGTATATTGTATATAATGTCAGGATTATGTGGTCTGTATTTGATATGTATTCTTTGTATTTGTAGAATAAAAACCATGACAAAATGGAATCCACCTCTCCTTCTTCACTCTGACCGGTGAACCATGGCAGTGTCAAACCGCCCTAACCAGCCCCAAACCTAGAGAAACCCTACCCTTTTCTATAGTAAGAGTGTTGTTTAAAAAAAGAACAGGATTTGACATTTAAGAATTGATAAGTTTGTCATTTGCTATTTGCTACTGTATAGAGGATAAGAGAACATCTAAAACATACAGGATTCCTTGTAAGAGAAGACAAGTGAACTGAAATGTTATTTTTGTTTTTTGTCATTTGATAGTTCTACTGTATTGAAAAGAGCATAAGAGAAAACAGTATTGTTAAAAGCAAAAAAAAAATACTGGAATTGTAAGAATTGTGGATTTTTTTGGGTAATTTCTCTGGAAAATAAATTTGTTGAAAAAATCGTGAAAAAATCGTGACATCGTGAATCGTCAACCTTGAATCGTGATTCGAATCGAATCGTGGGTTTAGTAAATCGTGACAGGCCTTGCATGAAGGATTTGAATACTGAGCTATTTGACAGGTCTTGTCCTACCCTAGCCTCGATCTCCCCGATGGAGAGATCGAGGCTGTAGGCCCTGGTGGACCGACAGCCTCGATCTCTCCATCTGGGTCAATGTGCAAGACTGTTAAGTCGTTAAGAGTTCTTCAACCTAGACCCAATTACAGAGGAACCAAAATACCAGATCACCCTTGTGGACATGGGGCTGATCTGGAGGCTAGCGACTGTGAGGCTAGGAAGAGGGATGGCTCTCAGAGTACCCCTGAAGTGACTATCTGGATAAAATATGTTCTCTTGCCATGCAGATGTTGAAGCTGACCTACTCTTCAGCATCAAGGCTTATGAGCATTATCATCTTCCTCATGTGGGGCGGCATAGCTCAGGGGTAGAGAAACCGTTATTAGAGCACAAAGGGTTCCCAGTTCGAATCCGGGCTCCCCCTGAGTTAATGTTGAAGAGTCCTTGAGCAAGACTCTGAACCCCTAATTGCTCCCGGTGAGTAGGTTGGTGCCTTGCATGGTTTCCTCCGCCATTGGTGTATGAATGTGTGCGTCAATGGGTGAATGTAATGCACAATCTATGTAAAGTGCCTTGGATAAAAGCGCTATATAAATGCACCATTTACCATTTCAAGCAACAAAACATCCACACTTCCCAAATGTTTTCCTCAAGCCTGAAGAAAAGTTCCCAGGAGCTGAGTTCAACCAACTCATGGTCAACTCAAGAAGGCTCAAAGAAGGAGAAGACACCCACCCGGAAGTTGGCACACCACGGTCCATGCGCCATGACACTTTTGGGTGGTGGAAGTGGCACCGCTAATGTTATTCACCGAACCTCCGGTGCCACTTCCGCCACCCAAAGTGTCATGGCGGATGGCCATGGAGCCTAAAATGACGTCGGTGTCCATTCCTTCTTTGATCTTCCTTGGGTCAACTCAGGAAACTAGGTGAGATTGAAGAAGCTTGTGAAGGAAGAGTTGAAAGCACAAGTTTGTCGGGTGCAGGCCAGGGTGACGTTGTATAGTGTGAGGCGTGTACTGTAGGGACTATGTCTTCAAGCATCCATTGTGAGGACACGGACGTGTATGTCCAAGCAGCTTTTGTTTCACAAAAACTCAGCATGCCATCCTGCAGCCAGAAGAGGCTGCAGACATCATCATAACTATCCATGTAATCACTGGCAGTGACCACACCTCAGGGTCCTATGGGCACGGAAAGAGGAAAGTGATGTCTGGTCCTGAGGAAAGAGAGCTCATGAGTGAGAGTTTGGAGTTAGTAGACCTCCCATAGTCATGGTTGTTATATGCCATGGAACTTTAGAGAGCTACCCTACTAAGAAAGTGTTGGCAAGATGTCAGAGGAGACATGAAGTCATGTGTGCTCTTCGTCATCTATAATGGTGAGAGTTCAGTTATTACCGGTGGGCAGGCCAGAGCTTCAACTGACACATTTAAGAAACAATTCACACTACATCTTCCTCCTGATGATGACTCACTGAATCTTCATCTTGAAGGGACAAACTACCCTACATTTTGCCAGCTCCATTACAACCTGCTAGAGCATCCCTTACCCCTTGGTTATGGTTGAGAACTGTTGAATTTGAAGTGCCGACCAATGTGTCACACCTTTCCCCCTTTCCCCAGCAGCTCCCACCTTGTGACTCTTCAAATGACAGTAGTACTGAATCTGATGATGATGAGTGGAGCCAGTGTGGAGAATCAACAGATTCCGATGAAGTGTAGCGGTCTATTAGTTTGATAAATAATCACTGTATAAGACAACGGTGACCTTTTTGACCTTTGAGATGACCTTTGAGGTGACCTATGTGTAATTATTTTAGTTGTACTAGCTTTAGCTTGAGCAGAGCTTTCATTAGAGCCTAATATGAAGGTTCTATGACAATGTTAAAAAATTGACCTTTCTGAGCTGATAGTCGGCAGCCATCTTGGATCAGAAGTTTGAAAACAGGTTAAATCATTAAATTAACATCAATTATGGATTCCTCAACCCAAAAAGTCACAGAAAACTAGTTTTATTCATAACTGTAGGTCAAACCATTGAAAAGTTAATTTTCGTCATAGCTGATTGTAGCCATTTTGGATTTTGGTCTCTAAAAAAATTCCCCACCCTTTTAAAAAAGACACCCCGGCCAAACTTGTTTAATAACCCTTCTAGATGACAAATCCATTGAGAAACGGACCTTTGCTCTCCACGGTCACGGAACTGCCATTTTTGACCCAACTACTACCACACCCGGTGCGCATTTCCGAACGCACCCTTTGATACACTCTGACTGAATCACCAGTAGAAAACACTCTCTCGAACGTAGTTGGCCTAACTCTCCATTCTAGGGCTCTGGTTTTCCCTAGCCTGGCCTGGTATCCTCAGCGTTTCTCCTCAGTGGCTGGAGCAATCGATCTGAAATCGCATCACCATTAGCATATGAACACACCTGACATAACTGTGAAGCCCGTTTGTCACTTTCACAAATCATATACTGTATATTAGCATTTTTATGGTGTATCTATATCTATTCTGCATCTAGCATGAGGCAACATGTTTAACCAGCTGTGTGTGTGTGTGTGTGGGGGGGGGGTTGTCTGGCCCTGTTACAGATGTTGTCCAAAAATCATGCAGATCGGTACACAGTCTACTGTGTGCACAGTGCACATCCCATAACCCACACACTGCACATCATTTCGGAGCTCATATCTTTGAACGGGTAAGGGCTAGTCTACATTATCTTGCATTCCTCAGGGAGCTGCTAAAGAAAATGGCCATAGACGACTCTGTGACCGCCACTCAACTGTCCAAGAAGTGGGACAACTTAAAGAGAAAATATAAGGTATTGCTATTACACGGTTATGTTGACTAGTCAGTGTGTCATTCAATGGGCAGTGTGTGATTTGTTGGCTGCTCTATGGTATCTGTTTGTACTGTACAGCAGGGGTCTTCAACGTTTTCAGGCCAAGGACCCCTTAGCTGACAGAGAGATGAAGCAGGGACCCCCACTACCTCTTCACAGATTCCATATAGTTTAATCGTTTGACAGCACAATCATCAGTGTATTTTGGATTCATGTCAATTTGTGTTTTCAGATATTTAATTACTTGAACCGTTAATACTTAATACATTTGACCTTTCATTCTGTACTTAATTGTGGTGTTTTTTACCCTCTTTGCTGAAAATAGCCAATCTACATGCTCACAATGCCTAGCTCTGCGAGACATTTTGAGCTTGCAGATCGGTTATTTTTGGCTAAAGTTCTCAGAATATGGAAAAAAAAAAAAAAAAAAAAGACAAAGTTTCTATCACACAAAGATTTGGAAGACCCCATGTAGTAACTCTGAGGACCACTTAGGGGTACCGGATCCCCTGTTGAAGACCCCTGCTGTACAGTATATGTATACCGGTATGCACTTTTTTTTTTTTTTTTTTTTTTTTTTAACGGCATATATTGTATTTTGTATGTTAACACCTTTGGACAATAAAGTATCCTATCCTATGAAGCCTTTAAATAGGCTCACAACTCACCTTCACCCTCGCTTATTTTCTCACAGGAGATCAGATTCGCCCCCTCTGGGGCGGGTACTGAAAAAGAGGCCACGCCAACCACTTGGACTTGGTTTAAAATCATGCACGAGGCTGTCGGGGACGGGTCGTCCATTGAGCTTCCTGTCGTGATGGACTCATGTGTGGTCAAACAACAGTCTCCTGATAGTGTGGACTCGGGTGGCAGAGTGTCACCACCTCCTCCTACTCCTCCTAGACCCATGAGAGCCACCAGTAGCCAGACGTGCGTGGAAGAGCCAGGCTCCAGTAGCCTCACAGAGGAGGACGGTGAGCCGTCCACCTCCACCAGCCCTCCACCCCGCAAGAGAGACAGGAGGAGGAGAAAAGAGGAGGAGAAGAGCGTGTTGCTGGAGTTCCTGGAGACAGAGGCTATCAGGGAGGAGGAACGCTTTCAGGCCACACAGGAGACCACCAAACGCTTCCTAGAACTCTTTGAGGAACTAGTAAAGAAAAGCTGAGATTTCTTTCACCGTCAATTATATATAAATCTTTTGTATATAGTTATGTTTTATTAAAAAATGAAAATGTATTGTACAGTTTATAGTAGTGGTTCTCAATCTAGGGTACAAGGGCCCCCCGGGGTCCTTGAGGGGGTTCCCCAGCTAAATAACTGATAGTTCGCTACCAAATGGATCCTTACAGGTCT
This sequence comes from Nannobrachium achirus, assembly GCF_963921795.1. Lineage (NCBI taxonomy): Eukaryota > Metazoa > Chordata > Actinopteri > Myctophiformes > Myctophidae > Nannobrachium > Nannobrachium achirus. The sequence continues at coordinate 13,521,490 of NC_137833.1, read as the reverse complement.
GTAACTCTGACTCTCATAGAGTTATGAGGACTAATGCATTCCAAACTGGTCCTTGAAATTAAAGTTTGAGAATCACTGGTTTATTGTGTTGTAAACTGAAGCTTCTTCACATACTAGGCTGTAGTAGAAAACCTCTAAACAAATTGAACCAAGCAAAGGTTTTAAAACATACAAGATGAATACGCCACATTGCCTTACTGGCATCAGAGGTGGACTCAACCATTTTGGGACATCATACAAAAGTTGATGAGAAAGTAGTTATTGTTTCTCAGTTGGAATAACCACTTGCAGTTCTACCCATCTATGTATGACTCTCTGGAAACTCGGAACACGTTTAACCCATTTAAGGGGGAAACATCAGTATCATTCTGACGTCCTTGGGGGTGGGGGGGATAATTTTAACCATCATTATACTTTGGCTCTATCAGGGCAATTATTTACAGAAAATATTCCAAAGAAGGCACATTGTTGCACCGCTGCACTGTACATGAAGAGCTGCATTTAATTGTTTAACAACTGAGGCTTGTACACCAGGAGGTGGCAGCATAGTCAAAGTGGCTCAGCCAAGATGTGAAGTGTAGTTGATTAAGTTTACTTAATGATAATAATAATAAAGGAAAGAATGGTAGGCTGTAAAGACATTTATTACAACTAAAATACATGTATATCATGTATGTATCATAACAAAAGCACAAGTGAGGACAGTCAAACAGCACACAACTAACAACATACAAAACCAGTGTGAGATACCATAGTGCATGTTTAGTCACAAACAAATGATTGAGAGTGCAAAGAGTGCAAACACTATTAATTTAAAACAAAAAATAAATTGTTCAAATTTCAATTATGGTTTAAGAAAATAAGGAAGCACTATTTAAATGTCTGATTTGAAAATGTATGCCTTATCATGTGCTTAACAAAAAATATATTTGAAACAAATTTAAATAAAACGTACTAGAACAAACTTTCTGAAACTTCTGTTGTCTAGGGCTGACTGTTTTCAAAAGTCACTCAGCTGCTACTATAACATTACAAGTAACACAGTCACGCAGAAATAACACTAAGCATTATAAAAAAAGTAAAAGCGTATTTTGAAGTCCGCTGACCTGAAAAAAAAAATACTCTTATTTTGAAGTCGACTGACTGGAAGTCAAGGGTTGATGTTTGTCTAACTTGACGCGTGAGGGACGGAGTGCTGGATGTTCTCATACTAACTGCGACCTGACAGTCGCATTCATCAAACCATGTTACACAGTAGGGTTCAGACTTTCAACTAACTGTATACCGTACATAAACAATAGCTGTACCTTTAAAAAATAACACTACAAAGATCGCTGCAAAAGGCCTCAAAACAATCAACACATGTACAGTATGTATCTGTTGCAGTTAAATCCTTCATGTTAATAAATAACACAATTAAACAAATGTAGTGTTACAGAAATTAAGAACAAAGTACCGTAGTTTGTTCAGTAGTTAAAACATTTTGGGGTGAACTATCCCTTAAATGGTTGTGAATTACACATTTGAAATAAGGCACTTGCATGGGAAGCCACATCCCAGTATGACTCAGCCATTTTCAACAGTCTGAATTTCAAGTACACCCAGTCTGATTTACATTAGACACGGACCCACCCATCAAATATTTTATCTCTGGGACGCCAAGCTACAGTAATACAACAGTATGAGAGTAAAGTAGTGAGGCATGGTTTGTTCTCGGCTGCAAGTGCAGTGTCACAGGATAGTGTGTTGATGCAGGCAGCATTGATGCAGGCAGTCTTTTATAGGCTGACAGCAATCAACAACGACACGATTAGGCTACTTAACTCTCTGTTGCAGCTGACAACAAGCCAGACCCCACTGCCACAAGGTCCAAGGTATCATTTCAGGGAGAGATAGGGGGTGGCAAAAAAAATAACTTACCATAGCCCCATTTCTAAAATTGCAAAAGTAGTGGATCTACAAGCTCTTAACGAATTTGTTTGGCAGCGAAAAGAGAAAATGTTTGAAAGTGTTTGCCTAACAATGACATTCCAAATAGCCACGCTGAAAGCAACAAGGATATGCATAAAATAACTGAATTTAAGGTTAAATGATAACACCAGGTGACCTAAACAAGGTGGTCCCGTTTAAAAAAGATCATATGATGAAACAGAGATACGTTACAATAAAGAAGTGCTATGGTGGGTCAGCCATCCCTCTGCCTCTGCACACCCATCAAATGTGTCAGGATGACAGAAGGTAATGGGTCATCCATGCATGCGTGGTCCAAAGTAAACACAGCCCGACCTTTGGTATCTTTGGTCCTTTCCAGAGATCTCTAAGATAAATCAATGAACACAACCATCATCAAAATAAATCTCAATGTCTATTAAGCATGTTTTCTTTTGGCCAAACAGGCAACAGCATATCATTGACAAAAATAAATAACAAATATATTCCTTACAAATGAATCCATGCTCCATGCTTACTTGAAAATGGTTTACATGATCAGGTCTCTCTTTCTTCTTCGTCTTCTTCTTGTCTGTGGCTCTCGTCAGCTAGATCTTTAGTTGTTTTGGACTGACGGTGAGGCATCTGAAACGTCACTTCTTCACTCCTGGTTTAGGAATCATGTCAGAGAAATACTTCAGATACCTTTTTTTTTGCATTATTACGAATACCTGAATCTAAAATGAAAATAATACATGTAATATATACTGTATAATATGTACTGATAGTTACCAGGGGAATTTTCCAAATCTATGCTTGTAGTACAAGAGGGCAAGACCAACAGCAACAGTAACAGCAATGATGCCAAGAATGAATAAAGTCATGCAGGTCACACAGCCTCCTAAAGAACAGAAGACAGAGATAAAAATACATACTGTATGACACAAAAGGACATCATGGGAACATCACATCTTGGACTTGCTACATTTCTGACCTTGTAATTCCTCATGAGCCTGTATGAGGTCTGCACTGCAGTAACGTATTTTGACTATTTTCATGTTAGTTTGATGTTTGTTTCAGAAATGATGTGATGTGATGTGTGTATATTGTATATACAGTACATGTAATGTATGCAGGTTAGTAAATAAACCAAGCCTCCTCACTGAGGGAGGTATCCAAAGCATTCATTGGCTCTAGCTCAGGTGTCTCTCTCAATTCAATTTCAATTCAATTCAAAGGGCTTTATTGGCATGAGAAAACATACGTTTACACTGCCAAAGAAGAAGTGTACACAATACAATACGATCAATCAATACAATACAATTGAAACAAAATGTGTACAATTGAAGGGAGTAAAACAGTTTTCATGTATCGACGTTACTCAATGCAGACAGTGCAGGCCAGGAATATACACAATGCTTAGTATGCTTAGTGTTGTGTTCCATTTGATATCCTATCACAATTTGCTCTCTCTCTACATAGCTGCTGTAGTTTTTGCATTGAAATGGGGCCAGCAGGTAACCACACACTGTGTGTAAACAACAACCTGAGGGCCCCAATTATTTTGTCTCAGTCCAGTGTACCAGCACTATAGAGAAGACCACCCTCAGGGCATTTTTACAGTCACAGAGAAATCATGTGCCTTCCTCATGAGCACCAACATGATTTATGAAGCTCAACTAGTAAATCTACCAGAGCAGAGGCAGAGTTCAACAAGGGCTCCATGACCAACCACCTTCAAGACTGACAGTAATCACAACCATGACTGCAATGTAACACGACGGGTAAGAAAGATCTTATTTCCATTGCTGCTATTTCCTGTTTACGTATGACTGCTACGACACCGCCCTCTGTTTATGAGATTCCTGCTCTGACATGCAGAGTTCCTGGTCTGCTAACAGCTTGTGGGGCGTAGATTACTTTTTTCCATTCAGGGAAGCCGTGTGTCAAGGACAGATAGGTAAGTGCCTTAAGTAATTTTAAGTAGTGTTTATGTCTACAGTAGGTGTTGTGCTATTGTTTCATGACTGCAACTTACTTTGGAGACAATGATTAATTATGTTTATATTAATCTGTTTCTGTTGTTCCTCTCTTCGAGTCAGAACCTGTCAGCTATTTTAGATAGCTAACTTACAGTAGCCGAGTTCTCGTTGGGCTATTATGCTTATGGCCTTATGCTTGTTTTGTGTAGCTTGGTTCCCCTGCAAAGTCAGTCAGTCTACATACTTAGGATAGCTGTTGTAAGGAGGATATCTATGTTAATATAGTTTTAGCTCCTAAGTACGGGACTATTATAACTCTAAATCACGGTATTGATACTGTACATGTGTGTCATGCTAACGGTCAAAAATAAAAACGTATAATCAAAGATAACATTAGTTTCTGTTTATGACAGCAGTTAGGCTGTGTCTAAATTATGAAAACACACAGATTTGGCACAAGTTGGGTTAGGCTGTGTCTCTTTTGGGCATGGCGACTGCTCATGTGTTATTACTGTTTATTAAAACATAATGAAATGAAAACATAATGAAATGAAATATGTTTTTCAAACTTTTAGGGCATAATGAGGTCATACTTAATACATACGAAAACAAATTGAAAACAAAATTATAAATCATGTTTTGTGTATTTTTAGATGCACCTAAACCTTGACCATAACTTCTGTTTTTCTCACATTGATGGACAGAGTGCAAGCAAATTTCTCACCTGTGGCATGGGACACATAGAGATAGACATGTTGTTGTCCGTAAGGGTTAGAAGCTTCACAGGCGTAGAGACCTCCCAGGTCAGAGGTGAGGCTGATGAGCTGCAGACTGCCTCCCTCTGCACTGATCCCAGACCCGGGCCATGACTGGTTCACTCTACAACAGAGACACAGCAACACTCAGGATGAGCGAATCCCACACAGAAAATAACAAAGTGTCATGTCCATCCATCCATCTTCAACCGCTTATTCGGGGTCGGGTTGTGGAGTCAGCAGTTTCAGCAGAGAGCTCCAGCCTTCTCCTTCCTGAGAAACATTAGCCTCTCCCTCCTGGGGATCCCGAACCACATAAACCGTCTCCCTTCCGAGTGAAGGAGCAGCAGCTCTACTCCGAGTCTCTCTCTGGTAACTGAACTTCCCACCCTATCTCTAAGGGCCACCCACCCGCTTGAGAGAATTCTTTTTGTCCGCTTGTATTATACCTTATTCTTTCGATCATGACCCACACTTCATGAGGTTAGGTAAGAGTAGGCGTCATGTTTTGAAATAAAATGCTTGATAAAATGGACAACAGCCATGTTTTGGAGAAAACCCTGTATCGAGTAGCCACTAGCCACACTATTCCAAAAATATATTTCCAGGATTCAAATGTAGTATTTTGGTCCAATGACATTCACTGTGTATTTGCGTTTGGTTACATTTATGTCAGTGAATACAAAATAAACTAAACAAGGGCTATTTCAAAATGTGTAGGGACTTAACCTTTACATTTAAACATGTTTGTTGAAACTACCTGCTCCAGGTGTACGTAGCTTTTGGACTGGAGTCAGACATACATTCAACCACATCTTTGGATGCTTCATGGATGTTCACTGACAGAGGTGCATCTGCAAGAAAGAAGATGAAATGGACATGCTATAAAAGACATTGAATTACCTGTCTCTGATCTCTTTTGGAAAACAAGGACTGCAGATTGAGACAACATGAACTTTGTTCCGCTATTCAGTGGTATAGTATGGTTCAACAAGGACTTCACACAATGCACAACAGGAGAGAATTATTAACCTGCACATGGGAATACCATACCGTTATTGTGACTCCCTGTTGTTACAAATATGAAAGTGTATAAGCTGTTAGGGCAAGGTTAGTCTTGCGAGGCCAGACTGTTGCCTCCGCGATTTGGGCAAATGCTCCCTGCATACAGTCTGGCAAACCGGAATAGAAATGATGAGTGCGAGATAAAGCGGATGTGACGCAACCGCTCCCTTGGTGCAGTAGCAATAACATGTCCTACTGGAAGCGTTAAGTCTCCTTTCAATATTTTTGGGGGCTTTATTTCGTCTTTCTCTGGTGTTGTTGGTGTTACTTCCATGTTGTTTTCAAACGTTTTCTTAAACTATACACCCATAACAAGAATAGGCCGCTCGAATGACTTTGTCTGAGCTATTGTGTTTCTGTTAAGTTTCCAATGGGACTACCAGGGGAATACAGTTCAGTGCAGCACTGGCTACTTCCGATACTCGCCGTTCAGGAGCTGCCGTTCCAGACTCTATATAGCATTCGGAGATTGTGGAATAGTTGTCTGGCTACGCGAGACTAGGGCAAGGTATAACTCACAGTGGACCTCAATGGTGAAGGGCAGGGTTTCTTCTGTCGCCAGGGCTTGTTGCTTGACCACGCACTGGACGAGGAGGTGGTTGATATTTCTGGTTGGTACGCCGACCAGATGGCTTACTGTGGTGGTGGTGCCGTTGGCATGTTGGGTGGCGTTGGTGGCAACTCTCAAATCTTGAGAGGACCCAGTGTCCCAGGTCACATCTGCTGGGGGTTTGGCACCAGACGCTATGCAGCTCGCATATGTGACCAAATCCTCCCTCTCAACAGGAGCCGGAACTACAACATTCAGGGTGGTAACTGGAGGGACTAATAAGAGAGTAGCACAAACAAGTAGACAGATAAGCCACAACAACTGACTCCCCAATGCTTAGTTGCATATCTTATTTGATCAAAAAGGAAAACATTTAAAAAAAAAATATTATTTCATTACATGATTTTGCAACCCATTTATTCACCCAGTGCCAATTGCCTAAAGTAAACTAATCCTGGGCACTACTCCCTCTGCCAACCTGGGGAGAGCCCCGAACTGAACTCATGTTTCCTACAAAGCACGAGGAGTGAGCAGGCCGCTTCTTATCACCTGACAGGGGGGGTAGGACCTAGCTCGTGGAAGGAACGCATTTTTCCATTATTCCGACATTATCCCCTCCATCAGGCGTCCGACTGACCAAGGGGAGACAGTATAGAAAGCAGGATTACTGAATGTTTTTGTGAGGGTAACTACCCTAGGGAACACAGGGAGATCATGCAACTCCACACAGAAAGGCCCATTCGCCAAATCCACCTAGGGTATAAGCACTGATGCCGTGGAGGAAAGAACACGCCCAGTGTCCCCGGTGGTAATCGAACCAGGGACCTTCTGTGAGTTGACAGTGCTACTGACTGCGCCACTGTGCACCATGCAAACAAAACATTATGTTGCTAAATAAAACGTAACATAGCCATGAGTTATCTCCATCATACAATAGCGTCTTCTCCATTATTCCATACACTACAATATAAAAAGGTATATTTTACCAAGCACAGTTAAAGGTATGTCTGTCCTGTATGATCCACTTGGGAAGAGAGTGAAGATGCAGGTGTAGACTCCTTCATCCAACAGCGTGACATTAGATAAATGGATAGATCCATTGTTTTCTTTTAAGCTCCCGATGAACTTGAATCTACTGTCGTGATCGTCGACGAGCTCTGGGCCGTATTCAGGAGAAACGGTGAAGAAGTCATGAACTTTGGTGTTGTTTCTGGTTGTCTTCTTCCAGAAAACCTGAGCTATTTCTTCACTTGCAGGTTTGTCGGTCAATGTGCAGGAAAAGGAGACGTCTTGTCCCTGTACTGCTGTTTGTTTTCCTCCAATCACCTTGATATCTGGACAACACAATTTACAATTACAATTTAGGTCACTTCATCATAGACAAATAGCAGAAGATAAAACGTTCCTCCTAATGCCGAATGACATGCATCCTACATTTCTGATACAGAATAACAGCAGTTAGTGAGCAGTTGACACAGTAGAAACTTTATTTCATGAGAAATCCTTGATTTCATGTGAAATCTTAACTCTAACCCCAGTAAAACTAAACCTAACCCTAAATCGGACTAATGGGACGTCGGACTATCGAGATTTTGCCCCTAACCCCAACTGGAGTACTGGGGATTTGAAACATCGAACTATAGAGATCTTGCCACGTTTCAGGGCTAATATAGCGGCCATGATAACCGATGACATCAGAGGTTCAAACAAAGGTTCAGCTCCTTTTCGTCTCTCGGGGCCCAGCCAAAAACAATATTTTGATGTCTTCATTTGTCATAAGATGGTGGTTTATTGTGCCAGGTCCTGTGATACATAAGGGCAGTCTGAATTAAACAAGTCCTCAGGCTCAACAACGGCCTCGGGTAAAGAACTGGCTAACCCTGAAACATGCGTCCACCTCAACCTTGTTTGGAGCGGGGTAGGTAATTTGCCAAAGCAGGCTAAACAAACGCTCAGATTTAAAAAATAAAGTGCGTCCCCAAAGGCCCAAGTGTGTCAGAATACGCGCCGCTCAATCAGAATTACGTGCCGCTTCCGTATTGTTTAATAAAAAGCATTTTAATCAGACGATTTCAGTTTCCTTGTATTTTCTGGAATTCCCCATGCCCATCAACCCATTTGCCCGTGTGTCCGAGGACTTTTAGTGCAGCTCAGCACGTTTAACCGCTAGATGGGGATAATGGGCACGGGGAGCACTAGCTCGAGCTAGGGGAGCGCGGGAGCACCGGGAAATACAAGGAATAACAGAGACGATCGGATAAAAATGCTTTCAATTAAACAATACGGAATCGGCACGTAATTCCAGTTAAGCGGCGCGTTTTCTGACACACATGAGCCTTGGGGAAGCACTTTATTTTTGAAATCTGAGCGTTTGTTTAGCCTGCCGTGACAAATTGGCTAGCACGCTCCAAATAATTTTGAGGTCAATGAGGTGCACACCGTCATATGTTTTCAGGTCTAGGCAAAGACCAATAATGTTAGTAATAAAGAATAGAAACGTACTCTGAACTCTGTTGCTCATCCACATCAACAGCCAAAGCAGCAGTTTCAAGTTTCTCCACGACATTTCTTTGTTAGAACATCGTTAGCGACTATCCAGAGCGACTATAATAACAATGGAAGCGTGATGTCCTGATGTTCCTAGCCTGGCCTGGTATCCTCAGAGTTATCCATCCTAGCAGCAATAGTACTTCCGGTAGAATCCGGTTAGACTACAAAATTACGTCACTCGTGACTTCTGAAAAGCACTACGGAAATCTGCACGTCGAAGAGTCTATGGACAGGAGCAGGCCCTAGGCCTAGACCGTTTGTCAGCCTTCTGATTGGTCCCTGAGACTCCCTGACTGGCCAACCAGAAAAAACATTCACTTTTTGCTATCGGGGGTGGAGTTTGTGCAGTGGAAAATGTTGCTTCAGCCTTTCAAAAACTGTCCGCAGTGCGCGACACGGAGATCGGCCGGTACGGTGATAGCGACGGCAAGCGTCAAGCGATCTCGCTCATCATAACGAATAAGCTTCAACAAACTAGTTCACATGTACCTTATCAATGGTCTAAGAGTCACGATTGGGTACATATAATTTAAATGGGCAGAATTACGAAAAGCCAGCCTATTATGTGAGGAGAAACATTCTCTCTGTCCTCTTCCTAGTACCCAAGATGCAATGCGCTTCTCTTTCTATCTCTGATCCAGAGGATTAAACTAATTAAAACATTTATTTTTCGGGGGAAAACTACTGTTTTGCTATGTAATTACTGTACCCTTTTCTTCCCTTTTTATTAATATCACGTAGATGTGTTTTTTGTGGTACTTTATATAGCTGTAATGAGGCTATGAAGGGAAAAAAAATCGCATCCACTACCACTATAAAAGAATCTGCAAAGAGGATTCTGTCCCACTGGGATTAAACAAATTAAAACATATATTTTCGGGTAAATCCCCTGTTTTGCAATGTAACTACTGTACCTTTGTCTTCCCTTTTTATTAATATCACCTAGGTGTTTTTCCTTTGGTACTTTATATAGCTGTAATGAGGCTATGAAGGGGAAAAAAATCCCATCCACTTCCACTATAAAAACAATCTGCCCAGGGTTAATGTCCCATCATAGTAACAGGGCAGAATGGGGCGGGATTTGCAAAAGGGTTTATTGATTGATTAATTTGCACACGATTTGCACATTAAAGGGCTGTCCATCACTATTTCTCATTTAAAACTTTTAACTCAACCTGATTGAGCCACCTCTACCATTTGGTTGAGGTGTGTTATGGCATTGGCCAAAAATATCCACTTTTTTAAAAATACTTTATTAAGTCAGTCGACATATCAATCACTGTTCATATACATGCATTGTTTTTCCTTTTGTATACGTGTCATGTCATGTCCTGTTACGGACATCCTGACCCATCTTTTTTTCTTTTTTTTACAACACGTGAAACCCACCCCCCACACAACAACAAAACAAACTACCACACAAAGACCAAATAAATCTGGCCCTGATATGCAGTCTTTGCCATATGTCATAACAAACGGGAAAAAAAACACATAAAACAAAATAAAGAGGCTTTTTTGTTTGATGTTTGTGTCTAAAATACTTTTGGTTTGAACAAAAATATAAATAAAATGGTTATGTGGGCATGTTATCCTTATTTAAAAGATAAGAGGCCCACCTTTTTTCAAATAGACCTACGTTTTCCTTACCATTAATTTTATATGTCACCTTCTCCATAGAGTACATGTCCTCCATTTTTTCCAACCATTTATCCACCCTGGGAGGTTCCAAACTTTTCCAACCCCTTGATATTTGTTTGAGTGCTGTAATTCTCAAAATCCAAAAGAGATATAAATCTCTGCTCTGCAGACTTTGGGGAAGTGTTCCCAGAAGTATATTGTGGTTTTGTAAATTTAAAACTCTCCCAAATATTTGTTCTATTATTTGTGATTGGTCTTCATTGACATCTCACAGGTTACAACATTGGTTGAATTTTGTATACAAAGCCTTACTTGGTGAGCTTCCTTTTTACATTTCCTCCAAATTTGTACTGGTCAAGAATGGGCTAAATCTCAGATCAAATGCCTGGTTACGCTGTGTAGTACCTGCATTTTCATCTGAGGGAGGCAAAAAAAGCCTCTCCTTTTTTGGCCCCTGGTCATGGAATGACCTTCAGTCCAGACTCAAATTGGCTGTGTTTATTCCTTTGAGAAGTTTTAAGAGAATCACTCTAGACAGATCTACAAACGCTTGCACTTGTTCAGACCTGTAATTAATTTGCTCTGTGATCTCTTCCTTTGGGTACATTCATTGGGCATACTGTGCGTGTACTGCTACCTGTGAATTGTAAACTAGTTTAGTATTTAGTGTACATTTTGTATTTTTGGAGTTCTTAGGTATCTGTTTGTGTATCATGGATGTTCTATTTTTTGTTGTGATGTCTTGTATGTAAGCAAGGATTGTGTAATTTTTTATTTCTGCCTCTTGGCCAGGTCACACTCGAAAAAGAGATCATGTCTCAATGTGTTTTTATCTGCTTAAATAAAGGTTAAATAAAATAAAAAAAAATCACTCTTGACCAGAAAGTTTGTATTTTGGGACATGTGAAAAACATATGGGTGTGATCCGCATAGCTCTCCCCACATTCCCTCCAGCACCCTGAGTTTGAGTGGTAGGCCTACTTAGATATTGACAGAGGTGTTTGGAAGTACCTTATATTGATTTTCCAGGCATATTCCTGCCAAAAAGGGGATCTTAAGAAATTAAAAATGTCTTTGAAACTCTGATTCCACTCATTCCCATTTATGGTAATTCTCAGTTCTTTATCCCACTTATCCTTAATGTAGACTAAATCTTCAGATTTGATTTCCTGAAATATTTGATAAAGTTGTCCAATTGTATTTCTATAATCATTTCTTTGATTTTATTATATATCTCAGGAGAGGGTGAAGGTTTCCAAGAGTTCTGATTTTAAGGCGGTCTTTTAGGTAGCTCCTCACTTGCAAATATCGATGAAAGTTATTTCTAGGAATTCCATAATTTTGATCTACTAAATATTCAAAAGAGACCACCTCTTCTTCCTTGTACATTTGATAGAATCTTGTGAGACCTTTCCCTTCCCATATCCTAAAGACTTGATCCATAGTATTCGGAGTGAAATCTGAGTCACGTGACATTTCTCTCAAACAAGTCATTTCTTGTTCTTTTTACTTATTTTACATATTGTTTTCCAAATTTTAAATGTATTGTGTATAGAGTGGTTGAATGTTTTAATCTGTGCTTTATTAAAAGCTGTAAATATCAAAGTACTAAGTGATCCAACCGATTTAGTTTCCATGAGCTTCCATTTAGGGTTAATTTTATTATTCGTCCACATCAATATAGATTTAATCTGTGCTGCATAGTAGTAATAGGTTAGATTAGGTAATGCCAGACCACCTCTGTCTTTGTTTTGTTGCAGTGTTTTAAGTTTAACCCTTGGCTTCTTTGCGTCCCATACAAACTTTCTCATCAGACCCTCCCAGACATGAAAACATGTAGGTGATATATACAATGGCAGGTTTTGAAATAAAAATAGGAAGCGTGGTAGAACGTTCATTTTAATAATCTTAATTATTTCCAAAAGGGATGAGGGTATTATTCTCCATCTACTGAAGTCTTGTTTTACGGCATTTTCCAGTGGCCCATAGTTACAGTGATATAGTTCGTCTAAATTATTAGGTATGGTTACTCCCAGATATTTAACCTTTTTCTGATCCCATTTGATATTAAACTGTTTTTTAAAGTCAATTTCCAGGTGACCACCCACTAACATAGCTTCTGTTTTATTTAAATTTAGCTTATAGCCTGACATTGTGCCATATTTTGTTATTTCATCTAATAGGCACGGTAGGGACTTTTGAATATCTGTAAGGTACACTATGATATCATCTGCATACATTGCCAATTTATGTTCTTCTCCCTTATAAATAACTCCCTTTATTTTATTATTTTCCCTGATATGTTCTGCTAAAGGCTCAATACACAAATTAAAAATTTGAGGTGATATCGGATCTCCTTGTTTTATTCCTCTTTTTAGGTTAAATGTCTTGGATAGCATCCCATTTACTCTCACTCTTGCATTTGGTTCTTTGTACATTCCTTCCATTAACTTAATAAATGTTTTATGAAAACCAAACTTCTCGCATACTCCAAATTAGAAAGACCAAGAGACTCGGTCAAAAGCCTTTTCGGCGTCTAAAGTTAATGTCAACATCTGTTGTTTCGTTACTACTGTTTCATCTATAATGTTAAGAGTGCGCCTCACATTATCACTTAAAAGACGATCCTTAACAAAACCTGTTTGATTGGGAGTATCTCTGATAGTCTTTTGGCTATAATTGAGGTGAATATCTTTTGATCTACATTTAAAAGCGATATCGGTCTATAAGATGAACAGTTTGTCGGGTCCTTTCCTTCTTTTGGTATAACAGTAATAATTGCTGAGTTCCAGGTTTCTGGCCACTTTCCCGTTTGTAATATAGCGTTGAAAACTCTACATAGAATAGGTAGCAGTAGCACCAAAGATCTAAAACACTTATAGAATTCATTAGTGAACCCATCACTTCCAGGGCTTTTCCCAGTTTTGCTTTTCTGTATAACCTTTGTAATTTCTGCCTCTGTTATTGGCTTAACTAAATCTTTATTTTGTTTATCAGTTACTATAGGAAGGTTTAAAGGTATTAGATACTCTTTAATTGTTTGTTTACTTACATCTAATAATTCTAATGACTAATGATTTCTTGTATTTCAATTTTGTCTAAGGCTTTTTTTGCTGCCTTCAGTTGTTCCTGTGTTTCTTTATTCAAATTTCTTTCATGCTGTTCCTGTAATATTTTATTTTATTTTTCAGCGTTTCTTTTTCTCTTTTCTTCTTTTTTTGGGACGAATATGCTATTATTTCCCCTCTTATTGTTGCTTTTGCAGCTTCCCATAGAATAATAGATGTTACTTCCTCATTGTCATTTATCTCAAAATAAGACTTCACACTTCGTTCTATTTTTGCCTTAAAACATTGATCATCCAGCAGGGAATTATTTAACCTCCATAGGGTTTCTCCTTGTTCCCTTTCCAAATTTAACTCCATTATGACTGGTAAAATATCCACTTAAGGGTGCTGTGACTCCACACACCATGCTTTGCAAGTCACATGGCACAGTGGAAGTCAGACACAACAAACCCACTCCTGACAGCTGGGCTCTGTTTGGCAGGAATTTCAAAGATAGGATGATTTATTGTCTCCACCAGCCGAAGGCATGGGAAAAAGTATGTTTTCCCTTCCATCCGTCCGTCTGTGCGTCCTCGCAGTTTGTTACCACCTAATCTCAGTCGCCGTTGGCCCGGTCACTGCCAAAATGAGCACACACACTCCCTGGATGCCAAATCAGAACCTCTGACCCACATTTTTCAAATGGGCCTGTTCTAGCGCCACCATGAGGCCGATGTTCGCAAAACACATTTTGACATGGATCTGTCCGATTTTGCATATTCCATCCTGATTGGCTAAGATTGGCTTCCAAAGTTTGTAGGATTGAGCCCTTTTGAACAAAATGCCTCAAATCACAAACGCAAAGTGCAATTATCATGAAATCGCACACACACATTCCCACTAGGCCGAGGAAGAAATGCCACGTCAAAATGTTCAAATCAGCCCCATGGTGGCGCTATAACAGGCCAATTTGTGTTTTTACCTATAACTCCACCGATCAGTGTCAAACTTTGTACACGCACTCCCTAGAGGCCAAGGAAAAACCTTTTCACTGCATTTTTCACATCAGCCTTTTATAGCGTCACCTTTGGGCCGACCTATGTAAAACACATTTTTGGATATTAATCCTTCAGATTTTCTCCAATAATAACAAATCAGTACACAGTATCTCTATAGTCATGTGATCAAGTCTGATCCGTCTGATATTTCATATCCCATCTTGATTGGCTAATATTAGCTTCCAAAGTTTGCAGGATTGCTCCGTTTTTGAACAAAATGCCTCAAATCATCAACGCAGCTTGCGATTACCGTGAAATTTGCCACACATATTCCCACTATGTCAAGGAACAAATGTCTGTTGATGGTAAAAGACTAGTGTCTAATCAACAATACAGTTACCTGTTCACCTGATCAACACTAATTATCAAAGTTCAACATATTCTCTAAAGTTAGTTACCCATCTGTTTTGTCACTAATATGTCAAGAAAATTAAACAATAGTTTTGAACCTGGCTTTATCCAATCTTCAGATTTATGTCCCCTAAATACATGCAAATTAGGCATTATTTGTGCATATGATGCCCAATTTGCATATTTAAACATATCATTTCAGAAAACTTGCAATACAAAAAATCTTTGTTTTAATGTAAGTAATCAACTGGAGAAGTTTCATTGTTATAGCTATCAGTTAAGTTTTGAGCACTGGTTGAGCCGCTGCTGTTTCGATATGTCCGTGGGTGGGTGGCTGGCTGGCTGACTGTGTGTATCTGTAGCCTGCAGTACCTCTTATGACCACACACACACACGGGGGGGGGGGGGGGGGGATTGGGAAAATAGTCAAAAGTAGCCGATCGGACATGTGACCTGACGGTCGCTTATCTCCCGATTAGGGAGTCTTACTGGTGGTATAATGTGTGCCAACGGTGACACAATTGTAGTCCTAGAGCGGCCATATTTTGGGTCAAACACAGGTGTTTCAATTGTTTGATTGCCATAGAACTAATACTACTACTCCAATCAGAACACCTGTGTAAGGCTGTGTTTGACCCAAAATATGTCCGCTCTTGGACTACAATTGGCACACCCTATAGTGTGGTTCAACAAGGACTTCACACAATACACAACAGGAGAGAATTATTAACCTGCACATGGGAAAAGATACCATATTGTTATTGTGACTGTTGTTACAAATATGAAGGTGTATAAGCTGCTAGGGCAAGGTATAACTCACAGTGGACCTCAATGGTGAAGGGCAGGGTTTCTTCTGTTGCCAGGGCTTGTTGCTTGACTACGCACTGGACGAGGAGGTAGTTGATATTTCTGGTTGGTACGCCGACCAGGTGGCTTACTGTGGTGGTGGTGCCGTTGGCATGTTGGGTGGCATTGGTGGCAACTCTCAAATCTTGAGAGGACCCAGTGTCCCAGGTCACATCTGCTGGGGGTTTGGCACCAGAAGCTATGCAGCTCGCATATGTGACCAAATCCTCCCTCTCAACAGGAGCCGGAACTACAACATTCAGGCTGGTAACCGGAGGGACTATTAAGAGAGAAACAAGTAGGAACATAAGCTGCATCAACTGACTAACCAATGCTTAGTTGCATACCTGGGGAGAGCCCCAAACTGAACTCATGTTTCCTACAAAGCACGAGGAGTGAGCAGGCCGCTTCTTGTCACCTGACAGGGGGGGAGTTTCCCCGGTAGGACCTAGCGAGTAGAAGGAACACATTATTCCAACCAGTTCCTTTCCAGTGACATCAGAGGTTCAAACAAAGGTTCAGCTCCTTTTCGTCTCTCGGGGCCCAGGGGCTTGAAAAAAACAATATTTTGATGTCTTAATTTGTCATAAGATGGTGGTTTATTGTGCCAGGTCCTGTGATACATAAGGGCAGTCTGAATTAAACATGTCCTCAGGCTCAACAACCGCCTCGGGTAAAGAACTGGCTAACCCTGAAACATGCGTCCACCTCAACCTTGTTTGGAGCGGGGTAGGCAATTTGCCAAAGCAGGCTAAACAAACGCTCAGATTTAAAAAATAAAGTGATTCCCCAAAGGCCCAAGTGTGTCAGAATATGCGACGCTCAAACAGAATTACGTGACGCTTCCGTATTGTTTAATAAAAAGCATTTTAATCAGACGATATCAGTTTCCTTGTATTTTCTGGAATTCCCCATGGTCAGAATACGGTGCGTATTCTGACACACATGACCCTTGGGGAAGCACTTTATTTTTGAAATCTGAGCGTTGAGTTGAGGTGCACACCGTCATATGTTTTCAGGGCTAGGCAAAGACCAATAATGTTAGTAATAAAGAATAGAAACGTACTCTGAACTGTGTTGTTCATCCACATCAACAGCCAAAGCAGCAGTTTCAAGTTTCTCCACGACATTTCTTTGTTAGAACACCGTTGCAGAAAGAATGAATATCCAGAGCGACTATTAACAACAATGAAAGCGTGATGTCAGCCTGTTTTCCCTAGCCTGGCCTGGGATCAGTAGGCGTATGTTCCGCTAGTAACTTGGTGTGCTAGCAGCAATAAGACTTCCGGTGACGTACGTCCGGTTAGACTACAAAATGACGGAAATCTGCGCGTCGGAAAGTCGGAACTCTCCGAAGAAAAGTTTGGTTTCGGAGAGTCTATGGACAGGAAAAGCCCATAAGCTGTTTCCCTGTTGCAAGTGGAATATCCCTTTAATTTATAAAATACAACACACCCTTGCACCGTCTACCCTAGCCTAACCTTAAAGTAAATAACTTTTATTGTAACACGGTTTAGTTTTTTTGTTCTTTTGTTTACAAGTGCTTTTCTGATGAATACTGTATCTACTGCATAGTACTGTGTTCTATCCATCTGTCATTCAATGTTATATGAGTTAAAGAGAAGGATCTCAATGGAAATAAGCCTTGCCTTTTAGTTCTTTTTAGTTGACCTTGTCAGTGAACTGTACTGTCATGAAACTGTATTTTCCTATGTTTTATGTATGTACCGGTATGTGCATGTGAGAGTATGTTTTTATGGTATTTATGTACGTGCATGTGCATGTGCACGTGCACGTGTAGTGTATATATTATGTATTGTACTCATATTTACTTACTGTTACTTATTATGCGTGGCTGTATGTACAGTATACAGTATACTGTACATAAACCTTGCACTCATTGGTTTTATTGTCTCCACCAGCCGAAGGCATGGGGAGAGTATGTTTTCCCCTTCGTCCGTCCGTGTGTCCGTCCGTGCGTGCGTGCGTCCGTCCGTGCGTGCGTGCGTGCGTGCGTCCTCGCAGTTTGTGTGCACCTAATCTCAGTCGCTGTTGGCCCGGTCGCTGCCAAAGTGAGCACACACATTCCCTGGATGCCAATCTAGAACCTCTGCCCTAAATATTTCAAATGGGCCTTTTCTAGCGCCACCTAGTGGCCGATGTTTGCAAAACACATTTCTGTGCACTACTCTTACAGATTTTGTCCAAAAATCCTACAAATCGGTAAGCAGTATCTCGACAGTCATGTGATCGACACGGATCTGTCGGATTTTGCATATTCCATCCTGATTGGCTAAGATTGGCTTCCAAAGTTTGTAGGATTGAGCCGTTTTGAACAAAATGCCTCAAATCACAAACACAAAGTGCAATCATCATAAAATCGCACACACACGTTCCCACTAGGCCGAGGAAGAAATGCCACTTAATTATTTTTGAATCAGTCTCATGGTGGCGCTATAACAGGCTGATTTGTGGTTTTACCTATAACTCCAACGATCAGTTTCAAACTTTGTAAGCGCACTCCCTAGAGGCTAAGGATAAACCTTTGCCCTGCATTTTTCACATCAGCCTTTTATAGCGCCACCTTTGGGCCGACTTATGTAAAACACATTTTTGGATATTACTCCTTCAGATTTTCTCCAAAAATCACGCAAATCGGTGCACAGTATCTCTATAGTCATGTGATCACGTCTGATCCGTCTGATATTTCATATTCCATCCTGATTGGCTAATATTGGCTTCCAAAGTTTGCAGGATTGCTCAGTTTTTGAACAAAATGCCTCAAATCATCAACGCAGCTTGCGATTACCGTGAAATTTGCCACACATATTCACACTAGGTCAAGGAACAAATGCTACCTTTTTCACATTGGCCTGTTATAGCGCCACCAGCAGGTAGACTTTAGCAAAACACATTTTTGGAACACAATGCTTCAAATCATGCATGCAGTGTCCGATTGCCATGAAAGCTCTAAGGTGAAGAACATATGCCACCCTTTTTACATTGGCCTATTATACAGTAGCACCACCAGGACGCACGGCCTGGTGGAGACCTGTGCTCGGAAGAGCACTGCTTCTAGTTATTTATATTTTTACTGTTCTATTTTTATGTGCAGCATTTTGGGACATTGATAACATATCATTTATTTTATTCATTGAGAGGATCACCAGAGTTAGTGCCACTGTTATCAATAAGGTTATGTATAATACAATACCTGCCACAAACAGAGAATTAAACTACAGTTTTCTTGTATAGAACTGATGAACATTTGAGTTTGTCTGTTAACTATATACAGTACATACTGTACGTACCTATCCTGCATCTTGGCTGTAGAACCTTACTTCAGCATTGCATAAAGCAGACCACATCCCTGGAACATCTCCTGCTGCTCCTCTAACAATGTTCTTCCTCCGTGGTCCATGGAAATCACCAGAAGGAAAAAGAAAAAAAAAACATTAAGTTATGATTCAGCAACCTATATGTAGAAGATCACTGCAGAGATTCAACAATGCAGTGGTGGTTTATTTGTTCAATCAAAATCAAATGTATACAAATCCAGCTATTGTATTAGAAGGTTCAGGCGTTTCCAACAGGAAATCTGAAATCTAGATTAAATCCTCAGATTGCAAAGACATGCAGCAGACGGGAAACACATGTTCTGGCAAGGCATACAGTAGGCTACAGTTAGGAATGTGCACATTGACAAATGCGATAAGAAGGCCTGGTCTCCCTATGTTGAGCTGCTTTACCACAACTGGTTGGACAACCTCTTATACTCAACGTCTCCTTTCCATCAGACAGGACCAGGCCTAGAATTTCATCGTTTTAGGGGCACGGCCATTTGGCCTTTGGTGGTGTCAATCATTTTAGGGCACAAAGGCCAAATGCTAGGGCAGGAAGGCCATCAAATAAAACAAGTTTAGTCCATTGAAAGAATTAATTGAATTTAAGGGTGAAGGATGATTTTGAAATGTAGACTATCTGAAGTGAAAAGAATCTCAGCCCTGCACAAATCAAATAGTTAGTAAGTACGAAAGCTGAGAGGGAAGGCATAGATGGAGAAAATAACCCATTTTCCAAAATTGCTTTAAAAGTCAAGTGTAATTATTCATTTGCTTAAAAACCTGGGCTCTTTATTAGACTGTTAATCAGTGTTAATAGAGCTGCTTGATGTAATTTACACATCCTACCTGGTTCCTGTTTTTTCCCCCCATTCTGAATTCCCATAGACTTTTATCATATTGCGTCATATAAGAACTGTGTTCCAAACACAAACAAATGATCTCAGCGGTTTGACTCATATGGATATGAAGAAACAACTGATGGTGAGAAAACGCTACTGTTACTGTCGCCAAATTAGTTACATAGGGTTAAACCTTCCCTAAACCTTTTTGACATTTTTAACCATTTTATTTTTTTGAATATTTCAAATAGCTGATCTACAAGCTCATAACGTTTCGATCGCAAGTATTTTAAAATGTTCTTCAAAATAGTAAAAAGAAAAAAGGCAAAGAAGTTTATAGCGATAAGGGGTAAGAAATGGATAAAGATCTAGCTGAGAATCTCAACAAAAGACACCGTTGTCTACATGACAAGAAAGAGACACTGGTGTCTACACATTGACAAGAACGAGACAGAGGAGAAAGTGGTACAGTGACTACAGTCAGCTGGGGCATTAAGGCCACTGTTGCCTCAGGTCATGCCATTGTTTTGAGGGGCACAAGGCCAAACTGAGGGGCAACGGCAGCCATGGCCTTCATGGCCTCCCTGAAATTCCTGCCCTGGACAGGACTATTTGGTTACTCTTCTTAGAAGATCAAACTGATTATTATATTTGTATAAAACATATTTCCCTAGATTATGAAATACACTGTCTCACTTAAAATGCCATTTACCACATTATAAAGCATTTATGTAGTTAAGTCATGAGTTAAATCCAGAGAGGTCTGCTTTTAATGGCTCTATAGATTCTATACAATACATAGATTATATACAATACATAAGCATTCTGTTTTTCTAACTTTCTTTCTAACATTCATATTTTTCATATTTCATATTTCTTTCTTATGTTTTGAGGGTAAACACATTTTATACCAAACCAAGCATCACATCATGCTTTGAGGTCATAACTAGGCTACATGTGTGGAAAATTTACAGATTATATAGAGCAAAATGCAAATATTATAAGCACAAACCTGATAATGAATATAGGTGGCATAGTGGCCCAGGCACCTTTGATAGCCTGACAGCCTGTTGTGGGTTCGAGTCCCATTCCCGAGGACCTTTGCTGCGTGTCTGTCTCCCTCTCCCTCTTTCCTGTCCATCTTCACTTGAAAAGCTATCTATCAATATAAGGCAGAAAAGCCAAAAAACAATTCATTAAAAAAGAAAGAAATAATAGGCTTCAGCTGTATCTGTTGTTGTTCACACAACCTCTTGCGTGGCATTGTCTTCACCACAGCCACACTGAAGATATTGCACAAGTTGGCCACACCTTCAGTGTCATATGAGGCTAAAGTCAACTGTGGCAGTAGGCCTCATACAGCAGCCTGCATACCAATGCTCTATTTTAGTGTCTGCCCCCTGCTGTCGAAGCATGTAATATGTGGCCACATCTCCACTACTGTATATTTGTATGTCTGTCTGTCATTTAATGTCTCAATGAAAGGACCGCAATGTAAACAAGCCATAGTGCTGTGACTTGTTTACTTTGGGGTCCTTTCATTGACACACATACAAAAATACAATGCAACACTGATAAATATATTATTTGTAAACAACAACACCTTCTTATTCCCCTATGAGATACATTAATCCATCACACAGAAATAAGTCAGGAGAGTGATACAGAGTGAGAATGGAATGTTTACTGGAGGGAGAATTCAAGACAAAGGTACAACAGAATAATCAATGGTTCGTGCTCTCTCTGACAAATGATGTTTTGACATGAGTATAAGTATGGTCATTTGGTCAGTCAGTAGATGACGTTTCAACAGTTCATAGGATGTTTCTTGTCCACAAATCACAAGACAAAGAGTCCATATACAGTAGGTTCCTGGGGGAAGAGATGTCCTTGCTGTCTGGATGACACCAGATGTCCCAGGCTGAGCCTTAGAAACCAAAACAATTCTCATTGTTCCATGGCAGTAGATAAGGCCTCAATTATGGCAGGACACAGTCACTGTGTCTTAGGGTCAGGTGGTCAGTTGGTCATCAATATGTATTGATAAAAAGATGATATGAACCATAACAAAATACCTATCAAACACATCATAATAACAGTCAGGAATCAGAAATGTACTAATTCAAATACACAGTTCTGTGTGTGTGTGTGTGTGTGTGTGTGTGTGTGTGTGTGTGTGTGTGTGTGTGTGTGTGTGTGTGTGTGTGTAGGGGGGGGGGGGGGTCTAGGCTTTGACTCAAGTGTATCTGTAGTGTAGATACTAGTTTAAAAGAGTTTTGGTGTGACGCACTCGGGAATCGTGTGCTTGCAGTTACGTTATACAGTTTCATTTATATTAATTTATTAGTAAATATTTATTTTTCTACTGCCTTGAATGGGTAAATACAAAAATTAAAAATGTCCCAAATATGGAGATATCTGAAGTCATAGATGTCTGACGTCATAGACCACATGAGACTGACATGGAAGCCAAATGGAAAAATGCAGATTCAACCAGTATGTCCTTATATGGGCATTCCAAGATATGGGCTTAATATTGATGACATCAGGGATCTCCATGTATGGGCATAAAAAGGGACAAAGTAGCAATATCCTTACTACTAATTGACGTTGAGACCCATGGGGTCCCGAGTCAGCATGTCACAGCTGGTCTCACAGGACATGGTTGGTTCGACAGACTCCAACTTTCGCACACGGATAGCTCAACATTTTTCCTACGTTTTAAGCTACTTCCCCTGCCCCCTACTTGCACGATGTACAGTTGTACAATACAACATTCTTCAGTAGAACCGCCGATCGAACCAATATGCCCATAAAAGGGGACAAGGAACTGAGAGATACAGAAATCTCCATATATGGGCATATAGAGAGATCTCCATATATGGGCACATATGCGATTTATGTCACACTGACACGCATGGACGGATCAGTCCAACTGATGCCATCAGGGATCTCCATATATGGGCACATATGCGATTTACATCACACTGACACGCATGGACTTAGTCTTACTAATGCCATCAGGGATCTCCATATATGGGCATAAAAGCTACAAATACTGACAGATACTGACATGCAGTCTTTTGTACAGTTGTACGAAACTGATGCTGACCTTCAAAGCAGCCAAAGGTATGGCGCCTCCATACATCCAAAACCTGATCAACCCCTACAACCCCACCCGTTCACTCAGATCAGCCAACACAGGGATGCAAACAGAACCCTCGCTAAAAACCCCAGGACAAAAATCCACTCGTCCTAGAGACAGTTTGCCCTCCTGGCCCCCAAACTGTGGAATAAACTCCCTGTCGCGCTTAGAACAACAGACTCACTCCCTGGCTTCTGCCACGGACTGAAGACTCACCTCTTCAGACTCCACCTAGACCCATAGTAGTCTGGGATCACTTCACTTTTCGGGCTTGTAACCGGTCTGGAGCGGAAACCACAAAACGTCATGTTGTAGTACTCAAAGGACTACAATTTGCCGGAAAGATCCAACCGGATTCAGTTTTAACACAAAATATTCCCTTGCACTCAAGGACATACTTTTAGGGCCTACCTAATAAACTACTTGATGCGGAGTAGTTTTGCTTTTGAAAAAATCGTTTGGTATATGCATCTTTTAGTCCAACTGTTAGCGACTGGCAAGACTACACTAGGCTACTCGAGCATTTTAATAGGGATTGGGGAAACAAATGGGGGGTAACCAAATCAAAGCGACGCCGCTTCTTCTAGTGGTTTCCCCGCTTTAGGCGGAAACCAACCGGTCCGTTGTGAACGAACACCAGGCTTTCTCTCAGAAAGCCTGGTGGGCGAGGTTAGGGTTAGACCCATATCACTACGGTAACACTCCCCTTCCCTCAGTGACCACCAATGACCATACATGAAGCTAGATAGCATTTTTAAATTTAAATTTTATTTTATAGGGTTTTTAGAAGTTTTTCTTTTTACTAATTAGGTATGTGGTCTACCTTTGTTATTGCTTTTCTAGATTGGTATTCCTATGCATTTGTTATATTGTTACATTGTACTGAAATATTATCTTGCTCGTTATAGTAATGCTTATTGTAAGTCGCTTTGGATTAAAAGCGTCTGCTAAATGCCTAAACTGTAAACCGACAGATACATAAGTCGCTTCATCCTGGGGGGTCCCCAACTAGGAATTCCAAGGTTAGTGTGGAGATAAAATCCCCAATGGTCAGGGCTTACACATTGGACTTGATTGAGTCTTTTATGCCCATATGTGGAGATTAAGTTCGCCTAAAGTTCACCAAATCCTCATAGACTTCCATTGAGCTGAAGGTTTTTTGGTGCCAGAAGGTGTTACAGCGACATCTGCTGGGCCATTTTAAAGAACAGCAGCTTCAATGAGAACCCTGAAGCGGTGGAACTTGCCCCTTGGGTTGGACCAGAACTTTCCAGAACCTGAAACTATTTTTTTTGGTTCTGGTTTTGTTTCCATAGCACACGGCCCAGTTTCAGATAAGGTTGTGGGAATCTTTTTTAGGTCCTGCCCTTGATGTAGTACTAAACTTCAGTTCTGGGAACCCAAGCACGCACTATTTGGGACCTTCCTGGTCAGGTCTTATATGGAAAATAAGCAGAACTTGGTCCTGGAACTTCACAGGTTCTTGAAAGTTCTTGGTTCTGGAGAGTTCTGGTCCTAGTTCTGGTTCGGCCCTGTAGTGGAAAAGGGGCTTTTGGTGTGACCCAGCCGGGGATCGAACTCCGACCTCCCAGTCTCATGGCGGACACTCTAACCACAAGACCTGATACATTTGAAAACCACTCAAATAAACATATTTTCGGACTCCAATTTACAGTTAAAGGTTTTATTTACAACAAAAAGTATAATATATGTACTATATAAAGACACTTTAAATACATCGTTATCCGACCTCAAAAATGCTTATGATTATTAATTGTGGTAGAATGGGCAAAATCATCCATCCATCCATCCATCCATATTTTACAACATAACAAAATAAAATAAACAGATTTGGAGAGTCTATGGTGTAGCTCATACAGTATATCGTCTCTGTCGGGTGGAAACCTCATAAGTTCAAAACCGTTACTTCAAATTCAAAAGTAGCAGGTCTACAAGTTCAAAACGGGCATGAAGGCATGATCTACACATCGTGGTTTCTCAGCCTGACAGCAACGATATGGTTTTCTAACATCCACAATACAAATCCAGCATTCCAGACCATGTTGTCACGGGTTTGTGGAAAACAGCATTCACCATATTGCAAGTTAATGTTAGCATACCAAGAAGCTGGCATGCACAAACTAATAGTATATGACATGCACCGATATGTGGTCGCAAAACATAATGACGCATCTCCTTCAGAAAATGGTCTCCTCTCGAGAGCACGTGTCGCTTGCCCACAACAACTGACCTCGACTGACATTGACCTCAAGTCTCCATGGCGTGAGTAATCAATAAGAGGGGGGGGGGGGGGGGGGGGGGTGGGGGGTCATTTGGGAGGGTGAACTACTCCTTTAACCACTTAAATCCCAGCATCCATATCATGGGGAAAGCTTTAGCAGAAAATAGCAGATTGAAATTGTGATGCGTTGTGAGTCAGCTATTCTCAGCTAAAACTTTCCCCACAATAACACACCAGCACAGGGGGGTTTAAGTGGTACATTTATAGTCCATCGTATGGTGGTGTCAAACATCGAAAATGCCAATCTGAATTGCTTTGTGAGCTTGTTCGGCTAGAATCGGCTATTTTCAGCGTGCAACACGTCCTGCGACAAAGTAGAAATCGGGCTTAAAACGGACTTTACTGCATCATTTAGCCTACCTCTCTAACTGGACTCAACAAGAGCCAAAAACCAGCAAAAGGGTGATAACAGCACTTGATATATCATGTTTACACGTTAGAAAACTAAATGCCATCATAAATAATCATATGGGAGTATTTTCTTGTTTTAATCAAAAAAAATGCAAAAAAGATTACAAATAAAAAACAAACAAACATGCAAATTGTTCAAACAATTCAGTCAATTTGGAGTTAGAATCATCTTAGGTAAGATCACAGATATAAAAGTATAGATATGATAAGCGCTGTACAGTAGCCTACTTCTGTTTTCACAGCCACCTGCTTTACTGGGGAGGGTGGGGGGTGTACTCGATGACACTAATAAGCAGGGTAACCGAGATCATTTTAAATGCTGGCTGTTTAAATAATGGGGGGATAAACAGGGGAAAAACAATACTTATGTTATTAATTTGGCATTCTCTAGACTAAAATGTTGGAGGTGGTGTTGGAACAGCCCCTGTGAAACAATCAGTTGAGCAGGAGTGGAAGAAAGCCCCAACCTGCTAGAGCATTGCAAAATACAGCACATTGCAAATACAGCACATCTGATTTGAGGTCTGATGTACATTTAAAGGTATATTCAGTGATTGTATTTCATTCAAATAAAAATATAATTGGTACATTTTCCATTCATTCTCCTCACTAGAACGTGTGCTGACCATATAAGGACTTCCACCATGGCACGTGTTACGAGCATAGCTAGATTCAGTTTTCAGAGGTGGCCAGCCAGTCCTCGACCAATCAGGGTAGAGTATGACCGTAGTTATGATGTTTAGTTATGATGGTCAAAATGAAAGTTTTGAGAACCACAGTCGCTCTGAATTAAGAACGTCTGCTAAATGCCTAGATTGTAATCTACTGAACTCATAAAATGCCACAGTCTCGTAGTAAATCAGTATCATACATATCCTGAAGCTGGAGAGGTAGGCCTACTGATATTCAGTGATTGGGGTGTCTAATGATCAAAACGAGAACATTATAATGGTGTAAACAATCTATAAAAAACTAAACATTTCCACGCTGTAAGGCAAGTAAGGGACAAGATGACCCCCGGCCACTTTCATTATCACTGAATACACCTTTAAAGGCTAATAATGTGGTACAGTCAATAGTGTATAATAACAGCTTCCTCCTCAACTTGTCATTAGAAGTCATTTCCATGTAATGTAATGGTGGCTTAATAAAACCAGAGTGGCTCAAAACGAGGACACCTAAACATTATTCTCCCTCACTGTCACAAATCACAGGATATAGATATTATCACTACTGCATATCTCAGCTCATGTAGCTCATAAACAGTGCAAATTAACAGCTTTACATTCCTTCAATATACGGTTGCGTTCCATCATCACCCCCCCCCCCCCCCCCCCCCAACACACACACACACACACACACACACACACACACACACACACACACACACACACACACACACACACACACACACACACACACACACACACACACACACACACACACACACACACACACACACACACACACACACACACACACACACACACACACACACACACACACACATCATATGAAACCATGTGCCCTGAAGAAAATATTTATGGCAACATTGGTCAGCATTAACTCCCAAAGGTGATTTGTTGATATACTGTATATGTGTAATAAAAAAACTAAATTATTATTAGATAAAATTAAAGATCTAACCAATAAGTAAGAAGTAACAGGGTACAGCCCATGTGATAACAGCATACAGGCAGGGGGAACGTGTGTTGTGGGGTTACAGCATTAGAAGAGAAAGACTAACAACAACAGCAATAGATTTCCTCCCCCTCCCTCTCGCCACTCATCCGACTCGCAAGATTGTATAGTAGCCTAAATGTATGTTCAGCACAGTATTTGACTTCACTTCATACAAACATTACAAATACAAACATCTTAGGGCCCAGTGCCCGCAGAAAGCATTTAGTCTGTCGGGAGGAAACCTCCATGTCCAAAACCGTTACTTTTGAGTTACTTTTGAGGATTAAAATTTAAAAAATAGCAAAAGTAGCAGATCTACAAGCTCAAACGAGCTTGCGGTTCTGCTACTTTTGATGCTTTTGTGTGACACCGTGGTGTGACCAAGTATAGGCCATTCATTTAACGAAAAAACACAAAAAGTTCAAATATAAAGTAGAAATAAGGTTTCAAACCGACAGCAACGATCTCCAAAGCACTCCTCTGCTCATAAAAGGCATTCTGCGGACACAGAGGGTTCCTTTGTCAGCACATCCTTTCAGTGGTTCTCAACCTGTGGGTCGGGGGTCCCCAAATCAATCAATAGAAATAGAAAAAATGTCATTCAATAGAAGAAAAAAAAAACATTTTGGGGGTGAACTACTCCTTTAAGGACTTTTTATACCTCTAAAATGACAAATTCAACATTGGCCAAATTCTCAAATATTAGAGGCAGAAATTGTGAAAATAGCCGATCTACATGCTCACAACACCTCGCGTTTTGAGACGTTGTGAGCATGTAGATCTGCTATTTTCCCCAATAGAACCGTGTTATACAAAATGTAATGCCTCAACTCTTAGACTTAGTGCTCGTCAGGGTGGGGGGGGTGGGTCCCCAGTTAAAATATTATTTTGAGGGTTGCAGCCTGAAAAGGTTGAGAACCACTGCTTTACAAGACGTTATATACATTCCTTCGTATTATAACAACTTCCAATATGCTCCTACAGCATGACAACATTAGATACAGAGGGAACGGGGAACCAACCACTCAACTGAACTGAACAAAAGCCCTACAAATAGAAGGTATTGTTTTTGGAGCCCTCTCTCCTTCTTCACTGATAGGATCTTTTCCACTATGAAGATTATAACCCAGAACCTTCCATAGAACCCTGTCAAGTTCTGTGATGTTATTTGGGACTATTTTCGAAAAACATTTTGAAAGTTTGTTTATCGTTCAAGTGGTAAAGCAAAGTGGGATTTTAGGTTTTAAGTATTTTGATTATCGGTGTAACATTGTTAATCACAATTATTTTTGCCACAATAATCATCATTTTCATATCGTCCCATCCCCAGTTCTGATTCTGGACTCTCCAGAACTCAGTTCTGGTCACAGTTCACGTAGCAGTTCTTGTAGTGGAAAAGACCCATAACTGCAGCTAAAAAGTCACCCCGCCGCCTGTGGCTGAGGCACCGGCTTCATGACAAATCATTTCAAGTAATCCTTGACAGCACACAACACGTTGACATACGGACATGTCGCTCTCGTAAAGTTAGAGTTACACAATGGTGTCGCGGCGCGCCCAAAACAGACAATCAAGTTCACAATTCAACTGCTTTCTTTCTGTCACCGCCATACAACAGAGTATAGACCAGTGGTGTAAAGTAACTAAAGACATTTACTCAAGTACTGTACTTAAGTACAATTTTGAGCTATTTTTTACTTTACTCGAGTGTTTCCAATTTTAAGTACTTCACTACGTCTCAAGAGGAAAACATACTTTTAACTCCACAACAAATGTTAAAACTCAAGTTACTTGTTACTTTGTAGATTTTGATTATCACAAAACATACTGTAACCATACATTTCGGACATTTGAAAATAGCAGATCTCCAAGTTCACAATGTAGAAATGCAGATCTGCAATTTAAAAAATAATACAAATAAATACGTTTTAGACATGATGACTTGTGAAAGGGGACATCCTGCATAATGAGTGATTTCTACTTTTGGTACTTTACGTATATATTTTGATGTGAATACTTTTGTACTTTTACTCAAGTCAATTTTGATTACTGGACTTTTACATGTAACAGAGTGTTTCTACATTAGTAAATTGCATTGATACTTTTACTTAAGTAAAAAGTTTAAGTAGTTTTTCCACCACTGGTATAAACTATAGGTGCTAGTGGGACATTGCATTTCTATAGCCTGGAGGAAAACAACGTTAAATATATAATTAGGCACTGGAGAACAATCATTCTGTAGCAGGCTGTATTTGAAATTAACAAACAAAACCTGAAGGCGGGTGTCAAGTGTTTGGTGATAGGTTCTGTGTTCAAATAAGTGGTAAGCAATATAGAGCTTTGACATGTTAAACACTTAGTTTTGTCTCACTTAACCTACCTTTAAAGGGCCATTTATAGTTACGTATGGTTGATTTTGTGTACGTTTTGGGTGAGGAACTACGTACGGTAACTCCGTCGCCATGCATAGTAGACATGCACGTTATTTATGTGCCGACCCGCTCTCCGCTCCAATTCTGCTCCCGTTTGCGTCCGCGCGCCACATGAAGGTGGTTCTCACACGTGTAAAAACCGAAGCATTTAGCCAAAATATGTAGAACCACAGATTTTTGACCCGCCGTGATGTTTGGTACAGTATAAATACGTGGTAACAGTCTGGACTGGATCTGCTGTCTGTCGGCAACATTATCGCAGTAAATGCAACTCCGCGAGGGTACAAATTTAACCACATGGATGCGGACCCGGAGTAGGCTAATTATAACAAAACACACGTACACACCCGCTCATATATTGAACATAATTCCCAAGTAATAAATGAGCCGCATCATCATCTCATCTTGTGACTTGTGTGCCTCGCTGTCTGTGCTCAGCTGATGACTGTTGATGCGTGATGAGTGAGGAGTCGAGGCGTCCTCTTCAAGTGGTTGTGTAACAACCTTTTTTCCGTTTCTTGATAAAATATATTTATTATTGGGACACACAGTTTGAGAACCGCTGTTAGAGCAGAGTTATTAAAGTAATAAATCACTACTGCGCCTATGTTTTATAACGGTGGTCGTGGGTACTTCTTGCTACGGATATACATCTTGTACGTTCAGTCCGTCCAGTTGGGTGCTGTCCGTAAGCGTCCGTATACGGATCTAAATCATCCAGAGTACGGAGGCTTGGGAGACAGACCGGATCAACCGGACGGAATTTGTCTCACCCTCCGTTGCTTATCTATTCCTGCAGTTCTTATGTACTACTATGCATGGTACTTAAGCGGTCAAACGTGTTCACGCACACATTACGTGCACAAGCGTCATCCTTTGGACAATATGTAGTGGCGTGTAAGCAGTGATAGAGTGAGTGCAGCTGTGGGGAGGGGGCTGTGTAGCCTACTTGAATTGAGGCACGTCACACATGTCGACGGCGCACGCAAAAAGCAGTGCAGACAATAAATTATAAGCATCCACATTTTTGCAGTGACGGTCATGTCAATAACCACCGTCATGAGCCCCTCGTCACCTACCACTACTGTCCACTAGAGGGAGTCTATGACCACAGCCAGGTGTGTCTTGCACGACTTTAACCAGTGGTTCCCAACCTTTTTGGAGCAATTTATATTAATAATACAATACAATTTGTACAACATCTTGAGATAAATGAACACTGAGGACTTTACAATGTAGATCTGGGGCCATCAGAGAGACAAAATAGATGTGTTATCAACCGGGGGTCAGTCTGTGGCTTAATGCAGTGGTTCTCCACCTTTTCAAGCCGTGACCCCACCCCCCCTCCACGCTGACAAGCACTTGGAATTGTACAGGAGTTGAGGCATTACATTTAGTTTGACTCAGTTCTGCGGAGAAATATTGTGAAAATAGAAGAACTACTAAGCTCACAGCGCCTCGCGTGAGCTTGTAGATCTGCTATTTTCCCCCAGTTTGGGAACCACTGGCCTAATACATATCCTTGGAAAAAAGAATAGACTGTTAAAAGACTAAGAGAAAACATGGCTATAAGTTGCCAGAGTGGTGCATGTTGGGGATGGGGTAGAACTTGGACACCCTGCTCTGGGTGGTGGGGTTAAGGCATTCTGACTCGCCACTCATCCTGAAGAACACCTCCTGCTCCTGCAGCTTCCGGGTGAATTCCTCCTCCAGCGCCTGCAGAGGGCGCCAGAAATACACACATGTACATTTCAATAAATCCACTCTCACAAGGTACTAACTGATTAAAAAAGTACAGTAAGAGCAATTGATATTGCTTGGTTGAAATATAAAAAAAGGTTAAAGCTCCAATGTCGCTTTACTTTAACCACTGTTCTGGGGAGAACTTTAGCCAAAAGTATCCAATCTACAAGCTTGTAGATCAGATATTTTCAGCAAAGAGGCTTGGCGTAGAGGGAAAAAAGAGCAGATCAAGTATAGAGTGAACGGTCAACTTTACTAGTTTACTAACTAAGTATTGAGGGTTTAAGGGGTTGTAAAAGAAAATACACATTAACATGAATCCAATACACAGTGCTGTCAAACAAGGCTACGAAGCCATCAATGAAATCTATAAAAAAGTTGAATCAGCAACACAATCTTATACAAAGGGGTCCCTACTTAATCACTCTTTCAACTAAGGGGTCCATGGCCTGAACATTTTTGAATAACCTTGCACTAAACAAGAGATAAGCCCTTTGCACACAGGACAGTTGCGTTTTTTTTGTTTGCTGCATGAATAAAACGCATTGGATTTGGTGTGCAATGCTGTGCGGAATCGGCGCTGCGGATCCCAAAAGGAGTCATAAAAGGAGTGATGAGTTTTTTACCGCATGCGACAAGACGCACAAATGGAACTGGGTTCGATCGAAAAAAACGCACGGCCGCAGCCACTCGTCGCACGGCTAATTCGGATCCGGTGTGCATGAGGTCGTAGCGAATCATTGTTTTCTTAAAAAAAATGAAATTGTCCGTTTTATCCGTGCAGATAAACGCGCCTGTGTGCAAAGGGCTGTATACTGTACATTGGAGGACATTTGGAATCCAGTAAACAAGAAGGGGACCTCCATCTTACCTTCTTCCTGGGCCTGAGTTTTTCCCTCCACTCCCTGATCTCCTGGACGTGCTCCTCATCCAGCTCCTTCAGCTTCTGGGTCTCGTGCTCGATCAGCACGTGGCACTTCTCATTCTGAAAGTCAGGATGTATTAAAACCTGTTTAGGCCTGAACACAAATCTGTTCCACTTTAGATTTGAACCACTTTAACCATTATTTTATGCTTTGACTATTAAAAAATAGCAGATATACAAGCTTGTAGATCTGCTATTTTTGAAAAACGGTTAACAATTTGCGCAAGTCTTTGAATATTTTCGTCACGATTCTATAAATGTCTTCTAAATCCTTCTTCTAAATCAGTGGTTCTCAAACTTGTTCATGTCAAGGACCCCCAAAATTACATGTATTTGGCCGTGGACCCTCCATCTCAATATATGTTGTTCCAGGGACCACCCAGAAGCAAATATTTTTGTTACAAATGTTCACTTTTAAAAATATATATTCAAAGACTTCGTGATTTTTCAAAAATAGCAGACCTACATGCTCGCAGCTGAGCAAGCTGTGAGCTTGTATATCTGCTATTTTTCAATAGTTAAAGCATTAAATAATTCTAGGCCTAATTGGGTATCAATCACTGTTTAGACCCTGGCCACGGGAAAACACTCATTACTGGTGTGGGCTGTCCGTTAAGCAAAGGACAATCGATGGGGAGCGGGTCGTCATTGAGAAATAAACCCTGACAGGGTGATTAGAGCCTCGACGCGATAGCGTCACCTGTGTGTGTGTGTGTGGTGAGCTCACCTGTAGCTGTTGCAGCTCTCTGATGTTGGAATCACACTGCAGCTGCAGGTCTCTCATCTGGTTCTCATGTTTCTGGTGCTGGTTCATCCTCTCACCCTTCTGCCTCTTGTCCTCCTGAGAGGCAAACTACACACACACACACACACACACACACACACACACACACACACACACACACACACACACACACACACACACACACACACACACACACACACACACACACACACACACACACACACACACACACACACACACACACACACACACACACACACACACACACACACACACACACACAGCAATGAGACCAGTAAGACACCTAAGGGCCTCGCCCTAAAGGGCGAGGTCGCGCCATGTCTTGGCCATCTGGCCAGGGATGTTTATCGGACCAGTTAACCATATATGGAGACCTCCGGTACCCATAGATATTCAGATATGGGCTTAATATTGATGACATCAGGGATCTCCATATATGGGCATAAAAGGTATTTGGTCCCCTGGCATCACAGGGATCTCCATATCTCCATATATGGGCATAAAAGGGATTTGGTTCCCCGGGCATCACAGGGATCTCCATATATGGGCATAAAAGGTATTTGGTTCCCCTGACATCACAGTGATGTCAGAGTGTGATGTCAGAGCTTGAGAGTCAGTCTGGTGAGTAGCTAACCTGCCGACGCTGGTAGTCAAAATAATGACACGTATAGCGAGATTTCCCCCATTTACTTACATGTTTGATCTTCTCGCGTTCCTGCTCCGGGGTGCCGGGGGCGGCGGTGATGCGCAGGCTCTTCTTGAACATGGCCATGCGCGTCTTGGCCTCGCTGCGTTGGATCTTGGGCAGGCGACCTCTCTCCTGCGTCTGTCGATTCTTCATGTCCTCGATCAGCCGCTGGTTGTAGCGATGCATCTGTTCCATCTCCTACAACACACAGCATTGTTCCCACACTCTTAGCTCAAGACCAAAAAAAAGGAGATTTCGACGTTTGTCTGGGACCTATCCAGCTTTTAGCAAATAGCAGAGCTACTTCCTGACCCACTGTTTGGGAAACAGTGACATACAGTACATGCACGCACACAAAACATAACCAAGCACACACACATTAATTAAGCCGTGACAGGCTTATTTCCTTAGAGGCATTCTATGGCTTGATTTATACTTACTGTAGCTGCACGCTGAAAATAGCCCATCTTCAAGCTCATGTGTCGCTCAACCCAGTATAAATCATGTGGTGTGGATCATTGTAATTGGGTATTTGTTCAGTAACATGCGTCTCCCCAGCTCTTTAGAACAGAAAATACTGTACATTTTCAGATGGGTCACCGAATTCATCAAATCAGGAAAGAAATTGTTCCAATTCCAATGCTGTCTGCTCAGTGTTGGTATATAACAGTGGTTCTCAAACTTGGGGTCGGGACCCCAAGTGGGGTCCCCAAATGATGTTGTGGGGTCCCCAGATGATTAGCTTAATGTCATTTTTTTCTCACTCAACAGTAAACAAACCAACACACAGTATAGGCTTAAGTGTATACAGGGTATCTGCACATTTATAAAGTGACAATTTAAGGACTTTCAAGACCGTTTTAATACCAAACTGGCCAAACATTAAGTCAAATATTAAGTAGGCAAGAGATGAACATTGTGAAAATAGCCGATCTACATGCTCACCACGCCTCTCAGTGCGAGGCGTTGTGAGCATGTAGATCTGCTATTTTCACAATATTTATCTGTGGAACAGAGTCACATATATAACTTATTCTCGGGTCGAAGCGTTTTACCTTTTCATGTCTCTTTAACAGCTGGTGTCTCTGCATGAAGTACTGGTCTTTGAGTTGCTGTTTCAGTTGCTGGTGTTTCTCCTGCAGGTGGCGCTCTTCCAGCTCCCACATAGCGGCCTCTCGAGCTACACAACACATACACACAGGTTTGGGTTGTATTCATGTATTATACTTGTGTGGACTAACATTTTACAACAGTGATTTGATGAATGCCATATTCAAATCCGAAAGTCGAAGAGTAGTAGATCTACAAGCTCACAACATGTCCTTGGATGCTCTATATTTCGGTGCACGACACCAGCGCGCAACTAAGGATAAATCAGACCCAAGTAATCCCTAAACCTAACCAACCATAAACCAACCATTTTTCTTGTGAGGACCAGGTAAATGGTCCTCTCAATGTCAATTTCTCAAATTCTTCGATACTTGTGAAGGACATTCGGTTCTCATAAGTTTACACACACACACACACGCACGCACGCACGCATGTCTGGAGTGAGCGGACATGCACATGCATGTTGGTTTGGTGACGAGGGGTCTGAGGCATTCTAGTGATGACAGCCCTCAATATGCATGCTGTGTTTGTCTGAGTCACCACCAGTCAGGCACAGACGGCCTCGGCCATTATTTGTCAGTTTTTGTCAACATCAAATATCTACCAAAAAGCGATTTGAGTTAATTTATATAGTTGCTGTCAAGCAGAAAGCTTTTTGTGTTTTTGTAAATTAAAGGAGTAGTTCACCCCCAAAATGACTTTTTTCTATTGATCCGTTTCGAAACGGGTCCCCATCCGGAATCAATGGGGGTAAATTTACTCTAATCAAATTTTTGTCTTAGGAATGTGACAAAAACCAAAAAATATTATTGAACTCTACTCTCCATGGCATGAGTAATCAATAGAAAAAAAGTCATTTTGGGGGTGAACTACTCCTTTAACAGCCTACATACTTGATCATACTACAGTGTCACTCAAAAGTAGTTTTTGAGTTTGTACATCTGCTACTTTTGAATTTGAATCCTGAAAAGTAACAGTTTTGGCCACCCATGTATGAGGTTTCCACCTGACAAAGTGGGGATCTTTATAATAAAATCAAAGTTTGAGAATCACTGCAAATAACCACTGCTGCGGTGCGGACCTCTCACTGCAAATAACCACTGCTGCTCTCAGTGTCATAATCATGTGAGAATGTCCTAGAGTACAGTACCTCTCAGTAGCTGCTGCTTGTGGTTGAGGCAGTCCTTCTCGATGGTGGCGATCTCCACCTTGTGCTGCTGGATGATCTTCTTCAGGGCTCCGTCCAGCTCCATCTGCTGCTTCTGCAGGAACTCCTGCTCCTGATGGAGGGAGCCAGAGAGACAAGGAGGATAGAGATGACATTTTAGAACACTGTGTGAAAGGACACAGAGTTTGGGACAGGATATGAGAGAGAGAAAGACAACATACGGAAAACCACAATGTGCCACCAATATCATTTATATATTGTCAACAAGAACGACACAGCTGTGACTAAAGTTCAACACCACACTTCACTACAGAGATATGACATCGTCATAACTAGAGTCAGGAGGAAGAGACAGTCAAGACATCTTGTATGGCACAGTGATCCAAAAATGAAGATGAGAGAGAGAGACACAGAGAGAGAAAAGTTAACACGATACCAAGACTTGCATTTTCTAAAAAGAAGAAACATCTACATTGACATTCACACAGGTACACCCAACATCAGACTGCCTTTATGTGCTTGGATTTATTGGTTATTTGGTTTTAAACATGGCAGTACAAGTAACCTAAATTTTACTTCTTTCGTTCCTAAAATCAACATTGCGTTGGATAATTTTTGTATCAAAAGAAAGTAAGTGGAGAGAGAGAGAGAGAGAAACAAAGGAGTTGTGTGTGACAATGTGATTTTGTGGTCAGAAGGTCATGACCATCAAACCATGTGTTCCTCTTACTGCCCTTTAACATGGGACAAATGTTCATGATTTACAGAAATGACGATTCTGTGGGGAGTAATGTAGAGACTGCAGTGGTGTAAAGTAACTACAAGTACATTTACTCAAGTACCGTACCATTTTGAGGTATTTTTTTTACTTTCCTTTAAGTACATTTTGATTCCAATACTTTTGAGCACAGTTGAGTACATTGTGAGTACTTCTTCCACGACTGAGAAGGTGCATATAGTATTGTGCATGACTGTAGCTCAGCACAGTCCACTGTAGTGTTGTGCAGGAAAAGGCAGAAGACCACTGTACCAATACAGTGACAACAGGACATGGGTAGAAGACCACTGTACCAATACAGTGACAACACCGCAAAAAACAACAACAAACAAAACAAACACCACCCATGCTATGTGTTGTTCATAAAGGTATCCAGGAGGTGCTTTGGAGAAAGAACGCACACATGTAAAAAACACAATTCATACTTTGTTACACAACAGTCGGGCTGCAACTATTGATTATTTTCTTTGCGATTAATCAAGTAATGGAGAAGCGGGTTTTAAATAAAATATTAAATTACACATCAACAAATCGATTAACCACTTAAGCCCTATTTTTATTCTTCATTGCCTCATGGTCTCATGCAAAAATAGTGAAAATAGGCGATCTAGCTTTTAGATGAGCTAATAGATCTGCCATCTTCTCTTTTCAATATTTTACATTTTGTAGATTTCCTTTTTTAAATAGGAATCAATTTATTTATTTCATAAAATGATATGTTATCGACTAAAATTCAACTGCTGCGGCCATAGACACGGCGGTGTCGCTTGCCAAGCTCATAGCGTGAAAACCTGTTTTAATCGGCGACCGAGACAAAGTATGAATTAGGCTTATAAGTATGGGCCTGATACAGAGATAAGGGGTGGGAGGGGTGGTGGTGGTGGGGAACTTACATCCTGCATCTGAGCGTTGAACAGTGCACATGAAGACAACTGAAAAGACTGAATCATAACCTGGGCCACTGCCTGTGGATGGAGAGAACAAGGCGCACAACACTCACCCAGATCAGGGAGGAACACACAACGACACGCATACACACGTCACACACTGGAGGGG
This sequence comes from Nannobrachium achirus, assembly GCF_963921795.1. Lineage (NCBI taxonomy): Eukaryota > Metazoa > Chordata > Actinopteri > Myctophiformes > Myctophidae > Nannobrachium > Nannobrachium achirus. The sequence continues at coordinate 13,483,329 of NC_137833.1, read as the reverse complement.
ATGGTCTGTTCACTGCAGGCGGAGGACCAACACGCGCACTCACACACACCATTTTCTCCTCACTTTATCTTCTGATGGACCTTGTTCATGTTGAGAGTGCTGCTATGGCGAGTTAACCATTTGAACCCTAGCGTTCCCTCTTCTGGGGTGTACATTCGGCAAGAACAGCAGAACTACAAGCCTCAGTACCTCACGGACTGGAGTCCAACAGGGCTCAATAATAGTTCCGTTCCCTTTCCCCTCTGTATCAAATCGCTTTCGCCAAAGGTAGCTGATCTACAATCTCACAACGCTTGCAGATCGTCTACTTTCGCCGAATGTTCACCCCCAAACTAGGGACGCCAGGTTTCATGTGGTTGAAGAGTCCTTCTTTTTAGGAAACGTACAATGGATACCAATGGTACAGTAAGGAAGCAGTAAGGAATCTCAACAAAAGTACCATAGTTACTATATACATTTGTTCCATTCAACATTTAAACACAGGATTCTATCCTATATTTTTTATTTATTTAAAAATAAGTAACACAAGGATACAAGGATAGGATGTTGCAATTAAATGTTGAGTTGTAAAAATGTGTACATACAGTATTTTATTGTTCAAACAATTGCAAATCACGATAACTAGTAACTATGTAACTTGTGGCAAAGTTCTTACATCAGTATGTACTTTTAATCCATTAGTATCCATTGTACGTTTCCTAATGTGATTGTGTTGGGGCGAAGCACCAGTCGCGGTCCAGGTGAAATAATACGACGATGAAGGCAATGAATTAGTAATCATGTTCTTCTCGTATTCTCATGCACCAGAGTGGCCCGGGGACTCCTGCATTATTTGGGCCTTTAATACAGCCTGCGTATAACGTTAAAACTGCTTTCCATGCTATAGCCTGGCTCTTAGAAGTAGGAGTTCATCATGCAAACTGTTGATGTACACAAAAATAAAGAGAGGCCTGCAGAGGGCTTTGGGTACAGGGTTAGGGTATGTGGTTTATGAAGTAGGAGTATTTTGCAGTAGGAGTGCCGCACATTGGTAGAGGATGAGTGTGAGTGTATGAGTTCTAGGCATAAAAAGCTCACGAGAACAGCCTGTGAGTCAGTCAGTCAGGTCAGTCAGTCAAGAATAGAAAAAAGTGGTTAAGGAAAAGCAGTGGTTCCCAAAGTGGGGGTTACAGAGGGTCCCCGGCTAAATTGGTTAATATAGCAATATAATCACTTTAACCATAGTTTAAACTTTGTTTTATTTCACATATGTCAAACTCAAGGCCCGGGGGGCAAATCAGGCCCCTGAATGAATTATCTTTGGCCCCCGGGATGATATTTAATTACTATTTGAACTGGCCCTCTGGTATATTGCAAGTGCAACACACACCAACATAATACTACAAGTCCCACAATGCACTAGTAGTTCATTGGCGCATATCGAGGGCCCGTGGCCACAAGTCCGCATTTAAATAGACATTGAACCAGTCCGGCCCCTCGACTTGTACCTTTTTTTACATTTTGGCCCACTGTGTATTTGAGTTTGACATCCCTGTGAAAATAGCTGATCTACAAGCTCAATACGTTCTGTGGTTTGACTCGTTCTCAGCTTGTATATCTACTAAAATTGGGACAATATATTTTTTAGTCCCCCCCCCCCCCCTCTGCGGCTAAATAAAATGTTTGAGAACCACAGATGGAAAAACAGACAAATTAGAAAAAGGTCACAGAACAAAAGGTTTACCTCTGCACTCTTAATGAGCGATAGATCCTCCTTTAAGCGCTTCATGAGCTCTTTTCTCAAGTGTTTTGGTGACGATCCAACTTCCTGTTTTGCCTGAGGTGTTTGCAGACACTAGATGCTGAGGTTTTGTTTTAGTTTTTCCTCCCGAAAAATTAAAGTCAGCCCAAACTACATTATTACTACTACTACAGTATTGGAAAGGCATGCAGGGATTTGTCTAGAGATTAAGAGGAAAAGAACCTGAATCCCAAAGCCACTGTTTGATTAGAACAATAACATGCATGGTTCCCTTCCCATGGCCTTGCATTTGATGCCATAAGGAAACGCTAGTTGTTTTGATTAGTAGCCTTTCAGAATTCATCAGAAGCCAGAGATCCTGCTGCTTGATCACATGAGTTAGATTGAGCCGTTTTCATGAAGACACAATCACTTTCAGTAGTTGCATGGCAAACGCGTTAGTCTCCCTTACCTTGCCTCCAATTAAGTCCCACAGTCTGCACTTATTACTTGCATACTTCAGCCATATTCAACCTTATCTTCATATGCTGTAATTGGTCCTAACTAATGCCCTTTTTTAAGAGGATACCAATTGTATACTGAGCATCAGGGGTGTCGCACAAAATTCTGGGCCCTGGGTACAAGGATTCACTGCGGGCCCCCCATGAATGTTCTTCATAGGGCGAGCTCATTATTACGCATTATTTTGAGCTTTAACTATTGAAAAATAGCAGATATACAAGCCAAGTTACAAATGCTCGCTTAAAAAATTCAAAGATTTGCACACATTTTCACGAAAAATAGCAGACCTTCAAGCTCGTAGCTGTGAGCTTGTATCTGCTAGTATAAAATAATTAAGGCTTTCTCCACCTTGGGCCCCAGTAACTCAGTCCCACAACCCCCCCCCCCCCCCCCCCCCCCACCCCCCTTGATACTGAGGATTAGTGAGGACCAATTATATTATGAGGTTGAACATGGGTGAAGTGGTGCTTTAAGACAGGCCTCATACAAGTAGAGTAACTTGCATGGAATGTGTCCAAGACTGTTCAACAACTCAGTCTTGGGCAGATCAATTAAAAGGTCAAATTTAATAATTAAAAAAAACATCACAAAGTGGATGAAACTTTGGTTAAAAATGTCTCAGACTTTTTCATCATAGTTACTCAGACTCATTATTTGTTTCCCTTTTTTCTTAAGCCCAAAACCAAAAGTCACACTGTAATCTCACCAAAGCCCATCACCAAGTCAAACTCGCACACTCATACAGGAGACAAGGTTAGTTACACACATTAAAGACATTTCTGGTTCATCACAAAGACAACAACATTACAAAATATAGAACAAATATGCATTTTATCAGTTTAAGCTTAAGGCTCGTCACCTGTTTAACAGTGAACAACACAGTAAACTCACAGCAACTAAAAGCAACACAGTTATGCCGCCCTTCACCAGCCAAGATAGTATTCCTGAGCATTACACATAATATGCTCTGAGACAGTGGTTCTCAAAGTGGGGGTCCGGGGACCCCCAGGGGTCCTTGAGGGGGTTTCCCAGCTATATCATTGATAGTTAGGAACCAAACGGACCCTTACAGGTAAATTATGTAGGCTAACACGGACACAAATGGAATGTGTACAAATGGGAACCAAAAGGACCCTTAATTTGTCTGTAACTCTGTGTGTACAAATGGAAACCAAATGGACCCAGTCCATATGGTTCCATTTGCACACACTTGAGTTATGGGGGTCCATGGGCCTAATGCCTATAAATAAATAAATGTACATAATGCATACCAAATGGGGGGTCCACAGAATTAAAATGTTTGAAAACCACTGCTCAGACCACTACACAAAATGGCAAGAAGCACAATGACATTACTGTAGGCATGAAGCGAGAGGCATGAAGCATGAACAGGAAGTGCCATAAAGAACACCGGAAGAGCACACAGGATCTGAAATATCACAAATATGTTTGCATTATGAGTGAAGTAGCAATCATGGGTAACAGCCAGGATAACTCGACCTAAAACAAAGTCGACCCCAAACTCGTTTCCCAACGGGTCTGTGACCTTAAGCTAGATGCAGAATAGACCAAAATCAAATCTTTGCTTCTGGGGATCCCTGGAACAAAATATTTTGTGATGGGGGTCCGTGGCCAAATACATATCATGCTGAGGGTCCTTGACATTACAAAGTTTGAGAAAAAATTATAGCAACATAAGTTTTTTCAGGAAAACTGTTAGGGTTTAGAAGACATTGTAGAATGTGCCTATCAGTGGTTAAGGACCCCCAAAATGTGTTTTTGGCCGCGGACCCCCCATCTCAAAATATTTTGTTCCACGGATGGACCCCTATCGCGAAATATTTTGTTCCAGGGACCCCCAGAAGCAAAGATTTGATGTAGGATCAATCTAGCTTAAAGGACCAGGTCACCTCTGGGACAACCAGATCTTTTTTTATCCTGAGTTATTTTTTGTGTTCAATCTGTGTTTTTAGATATTTTAGTATTTCAGCCGATTTCAGCATGCTACAACTGGTCATATGATGCAAAATGCATCATATGACCAGTTGTAGCATGCTGAAATACTAACATATCTAACACAGATTGAACACAAAAAATAAATCAGGATTGTGTTGATCGTGTCCCACACAACAATAAAATAAGATCTGGTTGTCCCAGAGGTGACCTGGTCCTTTAAGGTCACAGACCCGTTGGGAAACGAGTTTGGGTCGACTTTGTTTTAGGTCGAGTTTTCCTGTATTCCAATGATGCATCTAGGGCTGCAACAGTTAAACAAATCGATTAAATAAATTATGGGTAATTGAATTAATTAAAGGATTACCAATTGATCTCCATTTTGGGCAAAAAAAGATGCATGTGCACGACACCATTTGAGACGAAGTAGAACATTACTGTATATGTGTTAAGTGTTTGATCATTTTAATACATAAAAATGTAAGTATCTAAAAGAAAAATATGCTTCATCATTATTTGATTAATGGAAAAAGGACTCGATAGAATAATTGCTAAGAAAATAATCGCCAGTTGCAGCCCTAATACTTGATGCATCATTTCCTTATGATGGTACTTTCGTCTATCAGGTTCGCCAGAAATAATGGATTAAGTAGCAACACAAGGCCATTTGGAAAGCAACCGCAAGCCTCAGGGAAGATCAATAATGAATTAAACAACAAGGAGTTAGCATCAGCAGCAGCAGCAGCAGCAGCTAGGGAGGGATCATAGAACCATCTGTCAATTACTATCATCAGCAGAACACAGCAACAACATGTATGGAATGGAATTCATATGGCATGTCATAGCTGAGCCCAGCACCTGCACTAAAGCCCACAACATCTTGGTGTCTATAGAATGCCAGCCTGACCTCCACCAGTAAGACACCTGATAAAAGGCACTCTCGAAGAGAACCCCATGCAAAGCAACCCTTAAGGACAATTTATGCTTGGAGAGACAAGTGTCGAACGAGGAGCCGCACAGCGCGTTTCAAGTCCTTCTGAGCGTTCGTACCGTCTTCCACTCGCCGACAGCCTCGCCAGAAAATGCAAACAAGGAGAAGGAACGCGGGTCTCCCGCATCTCTGTGGCAGCGGCTAGCTTACCTCGTCTTCCCAACCAATCAGAGTATGTGACATTTTATGAAGCGTCTGTGACCTTTTCAGTTTTACCCAGGGGAGACGCGGCGATACCGCCACACATCTCTTTGTTTGCTTAGACCATTGGTTCTCAAAGTGGTGTCCGGGGCAAAAGTAGTAGTAATATATCACAAAAATAATTTTGACCACTTTATCCATTTACTGTATATGTCAGCTATTCAAAAATAGCAGCTCTACAAGCTCACAAGCTTGTACATCTGCCATTTTTTAATTCATTTGAAAAATCTCAATTTTGGGGGGAGATAACACTTTCTTAGTCTTCTCTTCTGGGCTGTTCCCTGGCATGAAACATTTTCAGATAGGGGATACCGTGGCCAAATACATATCAATTTGGGAGGTCCTTGACAGGAAGAAAGTTTGAGAACCAACCGGTTTAGACATCACTTTCATTGTGGCGACGCGGCCGTTAGACACTTTGTCACTCCCAAGCATTAAACTGACCTCTATAAAGGAATCCCAGTTCAGTCAGTGGTCAGCCCGCTTCCTTACCTCTTTCTTGCGGTTCTTGAGCATGTTCTGGAACTTGGACAGCTCCTTGTCCTGCTCCGCCTTGATGCGCTTGGCCTCGTCCCGCAGCCGGTTGGTGTGGTCCTGCTCCAGGCGCTCGATGGTCTGCTTCTGCTTCCTCTCCAGGTTCTCCACCTCCAGGTCGTACTGACGCTTCTTCCCCTAGACGTGCAGAACAACAAATCCAATGGGTTCATAGCAGAGTCCTGCACGGGTCCAGTTTTAACAACCCGATCGTCCCTACACGCCGTCCTCAGTGTTTGCGACGCAATATACAGTATTTACATAAACGCCAGGTCGGCTACAACTCTTAATTCTTTTAGATAGCCTTTTAAACCACCCTTGCTAGTTGCTATGATGAGAACATGGCTAACGTGTTAGTGCGTGCTGTGGTTGTGTCTCTGTGTTGTGTGTCCTACTCCTGCTGCCCACTGACTGTGTGCGCTCCACGTTGTTTAGGTGGAAACAATGCTGTATGCATGCCGTGGTTGTGTTCTGCTGCTCAATGTGTGTTCTCTTTAGTCGGAAATAGTTGTCTGATTTTCACAATAAAATGTCGCCCGCCCGTACCCATTCAGGGGACGGTGTGTACCCCTAAACCGCACATTAATAATAGTATATATTCCACCTGTTTTCACCCGTCTAACGCGGGTACCCGCAGGGCCCCGGCCTGTTGCAGGACTCATAGGCCCAATGTCCAGGTCATCAACCAAAGCACCAGAAATGTATTTTTGCGGTTTAGACCACTTAGATTTAAACGGTTTAGACATTTAGTATAATCGGGCCTTAACTCACTGACTGGACCAGCCGAGCAACCCGAAAATTTCGCTATGTCTTTCACTGCCTGGCTTCTCTTAACTTTTAACATGGGCGCTAGAGTTTCCATCGTGCACGATCGGACACGGACTATGCATCGTGCGAGTGCGGGTATTTCATCAGTTTCGAAAATCCGTTGAAATTTTGAAAATCCGTCCAGCGGTTGTCTTTTTGTAAGCCATGTTGCATACACAGAAAGCTAACGGCCGGAATAGAGGATGGACCATCCTGCTTCCGGTTTCGGCCTCAATGTTAAACGTCCCGTCTCCATAATGGGTCCGTGTTGGAACCGATCGCCTATTTTAGTTTCGCTGCGATAAAATATATATTTTTAATTAAAGCTTATTAAATCCTCTGGTTCCTCGGGCCTGGCGGAGAAGCAGTACATAGGTTTTTTTTTTGGCAGAGATTGCGTTAAAAAGGGTTACAAGGCCTTGAGAATGGCGGCCCCTCTTTGTGGACTCACGGTGGTCTCCTGCTCGAAGCGGCGGTAGATCTGCTCCCTCTGCTGCTGCAGCTTGTTGCTGAGCTGCTGCTGGGCCCTCTGCTCCTCCTTCTGCAGGAGACGCAGCTCCCGCAGCTCCTGGCGCCTGAGGAGGAGGAGGAGCACAACAACACATTATTAGAAAATCAGAAAACAAATGTTTAATAAGTAGTGAAAATAGACGATCTACAAACTCGCAACGCTGCGCGAAGCGACGCATTGTGAGCGTTTAGATCTGCTGCTTTCACTTCTACAGTATAACCAAATATTTTGGCCAGCCTTGATGGCATCTTAATGGCAGATTTTATACTTGCATGCTGAAAATAGCCAATCTAAAAGCTCACAACATGAGCTTGTAGATCTGCTATTTTCAGAGCACTACACCTGAGCAACCAAACATAAAATGGCTTGCATTAGTTAAAGTACTTGCATTGGTTCTACTGGATCTCTTCTCCACTAGTCCCTCCCTAATATTTTAGTCTAGTTTTTGTTTTGTTGACGAAATTGTCAATATATTTATTCTTAGTTTTTGTCATCATATAGCTTGCCAACTTTCCAGGAATAGGAAGCATGCCGTTTCTATTAGCTTGGATTTCAAATTTATTTTTGGAAAATATTACTATACATCAGTTAATTTTATACAAATAACCGTATAATAAACTATTTATTTGCAGTGGGAAACAAGTGACAGTTCCGATCTGTGGTTCATGAATCGCCGGCTAAATATAGAGTTGAGACAGTAAAACATGACATCAGGGCATGACAACAACGGAAACAAAACACTGTCGTAACAAGCACGGCGCGTTTCCAGTGTCGTTATGAAATGGAATAAATAGAACGTTGACGTCAGTATTAATAATATGAGGCATCCATCAAGCGCCCATAAACCCATCTGCCACCGGCAGAAAGCTGTGGGAGTTGTGAAGTGAACAGGGAACTATTTGAGGCAAGCGTGTTAAATGGGTCACATTCCATAATTAGGCCTCCGTTAAGGCTAGGCCAGGGGGACGGTCCTACCCAAAGACATTCAATTATTAAAGATCCGCCATCCCTAATGAAGTAGATTTTATCCTGATTTGTAGCAGTTTACTATGAAACCCGGCAGATCCTGTCCGTAAGTCAGTGGATGGATAAAGGTCCGTACATACCGCAGGCGAATTGGCGAATAGCGAATTAGCGTATAATTCTCTTTTTGTTTAAAACCGTATAAAGTCAATGGAAGCGTCCACACCAAATGCGAATTTCGAAAAAGCGAAAAGGCGCCTGTTTTTTATTCGCCCTTGTGTCGAATTTAGCGAACATTCGCTGGTGAACTCCTCTCTCTCTCTGTATTAAATCAAGCTCACTCTATCCTACTTAAAGAGAGAGAGAGAGCATGGTCGAGGGTCCTTCCCTTTGCATTGAGGCCAAGGGGAACAGTGTTTCTTTTCCGTGTCTCTCGTCTGTGTGGCTGCTTGGAAAAAGTACTTGAATGTCTACTGGTAAAAGCATGGTTTATGTATGTTTTATTGTTAATTTATATGCAAAAAAGACTAATGTTTTAAAATAAATCGCTGGGTATTAAATACAATAGGATCCAAAATGTAGTGGAGTAGAAGGAATACTGGGAATTTGACTCAAGTGCAAATACCTACAAGTACAGGCTACTCAAGTAAATGTACTTTTAATTACTTTACACCGCTGCTGCGAGTTGCCTGTCTGTGGGGGAACGGAGCGGAGGGGGGACGGTGAACGAGTGTTGTCTCTTCTGTGATGTGATGGGTTGTGTGCGCCGGTGAAGACTTCTATTCTTCTTTTTCTTTTTATTTTTTAATAGGCTAACAACCACAGCCAGGTCATCATCACTTGAGGATGTAGTTTCCATTGCTTTATTTGATTCCCCGTCCGTTCTCCTGTTGTGACATCACATTGTTGACTCAATGACAAAGACAGCCTGTTCTGGCAATCATATATGGAGATCCCTGATGTCATCAATATTAACTTAAGCCCATATTTGACAGTGCCCATATATGGATGCTCAATATATGGCCAAAACAGAATTCATTTGCAAATCAAGACTGCTGACTATCATCACCTGGATCTCCATATATGAATGTCACGACACTGACCTAATCAAACCCTGGATATCCATCCATGGAGACGACTGGATCATCACCTAGGGTCTCATCACGTTCACTCTTCCACTGGAAATAATACACCCTAACCTGCTTCCAGTCTCCTAAACAGTGGTTCTCAACCTGGAGGTGGGGACCCCCAGGGGGGGGGGGGGGGGTCCCAGATGATTTAACTTAATTGGCAACTTTGTTTTCTCACTCAACAGTAAACAAACCAACAAAAAGCTTTAGTGTACAGAGGGTATATGCACATTTCCAAAGTGACAATTTAAGGACTTTTTAATACCGCTAAATATTAGAGGCAGAAATTGTGAAAATAGCTGATCTACATGCTCACAACGTCTCGCAACGCAAGGTGTTGTAAGCATGTAGATCGGCTATTTTCACAATAGAACCATGTTATACAAAATGTAATGCCTCAACTCTTAGTGCTCGTCAGGGTGGGAGGTCCCCAGTTAAAATATGATTATTTTTGGGGTCGCGGCCTGAAAAGCTTGAGAACCACTGTCCTAAAAAGGCGGCCATCTACTTCACGCGGATACGGGAAGTAAACCAGAGGTGGCATGTCTCTCTTTTTCCTTGTCTCTTGGTCCTACCTCAAGAACCTCATCTCCTCGGTCTTGGCGTCGTTGTCTGTGACAATCTTTGACGTGGTCACGCTGACCTCCACGCCGTCCACCATGAACTTGCGTGTCTTTTTCAGAGTCTTCTTCTGTCTTTTCATGTCCTGCAATAGAACAAAAACAAAGACTAAGGATGGAAACACCTCCATTAATGGCCCCTTGAGGCCGTGCTTCTCCTTTACACCTTTACTGACCGAAAACACAAAACTAAATACTTGGGTTGGGATGAAGTTTCAATCAATTGTGATTTATTTTTCTATTCCTGTTTAACCAATTAAAACCAGAAAAGTGTCTGTATCATTTTAGATTTTAGCGTTGGCTATTTAAAAAAAATAAAAATCAAATACAATATACAAATACAGTTTGGGCGTCCTTGGAACGTCAACTTTTGAGAACTACTGCTTTCAAAGGCATTTGTAGAATCAGGTCTTAACAGATTCATATTTCATATTTTAAGTGTATGCTTGTTAAGAACCTGGTATTACCTGCACAGACATGGAACCGGCCTCTTTGCTCTTGGACAGGAAGCTGGAGATGGACAGGTTGAGGTCATAGCTGTTGCTGTCCGCAGCAGAGCTGCTCCCGGAGTCCGAGTCCTTCTCGGCGTCTGGCTTGACCGCCGCCGCGGGGCTCCCGTGTTCCCACGGCTTGGTCTCCGACTCCGCCTCGCTCTCGGGGACAGAGGAGGTGTCCTCCTGGACGAGGCTTTCCTCTCCCTCGCCGGTGGCAGCCGTTCTGTCCTCCTCCTCCTCCTTCGTCTCGCCCTCGAGGAGGGCCACCTCCTCAGGAATGTCCGGCGTCTCCGAAACCACGGAGGTGGCCTTGGCTTCCTCCTCCGTGGGTTCAGCTCCCGTCTGTTCCTCTGGTTCAGCCTCCTCGCTGGCCTGTAGAAGAGAAAACATGAAATACTAATGTGTAATGTATTCCATTTGCCATACTTAGGTTGCAGTAGTTACAGCACTGTTTCCCAAACAGTGGGTCAGAAGCCATCTGTGGGTCACGGACCAGTTTTTAATGGGTTATGAATCAAGTGAAAATCCTTTTGATTTTTTTTATACATTTTACAAATCCAAGACATTCCATCCATTTAAAAATAGACATAGTTAAGATGTATTAAAAATGGCCGATCTACTAGCTCACAATGCGGCACGAAGTGCTGTGTGCTTGTAGATTTGCTGTTTTCACTAGTTTGGGTGCCAGGCAAACACCTAATTTCTCTTTTGGGTCATGAGCTAAAACGTTTGGGAACCACAGAGTTACAGGACGCCGTTACCTCTGTATCCTCCTATTGTCTATCTCAGTTGACTGAGAAGAACCGTTTGACTGCACATGATGGGATCATTTGAAAAAAGGTTATCGGATCAAGCTGTAGGTCAAAGAACTGTAAATGATTGAATCTGTTTTCTCATGCCAATAAAGCTCCTTTGAATTGAATCAGACCACTGTGCTCTTTCATAGAGAGGGTATTGTTGTCATGTTAATCTCCTCCCCATTTGGTGTTAGGGGGGCGATTACCTTGCGTGCTGGAAAGGTTATGTTGGTTAGGGGAGATGCGGTCTGCTTGCTTCATGATCAAATAAAATTGGTACAACAATCAATCATACAACAACAAATAGCTAAAATAGCTGATCTACAAGCTCACAATACATTATGATGCACCCACATTATGAACACCACAATGTGACTACTTTTAGCTACTTTTGACCATTTCATGTTTTAATCAGGTTGAGGGACTATTATTCTAGGTGTGCCTAGTGCCATGTAATAGCTCAAAAACAAGTGTTATCATTTTAATTGTAGAGAACACCGGGGCAATTTGGCAGAGAGTGTTTTAGAGATATTTGTTGGGACTCGGGGACACCCTGCTGATCTACAAGCTCACAACATGTCGCGAGCTTGTAGATCTGCTATTCTCAGCATGCAACCAACTGTAAAATCATCATCATTGCCAGTTTTTACGATGCCATCAAGGCCTGCCAAAATACTTGAGGACTAAAATGTGACTAAAACTAAGTGACATTTTATTAAAAAATCGAACCTCTGTTCGAAGTGGAGCTGTGTGTGTGTGTGTGTGTGTGTGTGTGTGTGTGTGTGTGTGTGTGTGTGTGTGTGGGTGTCTGGCCTGGCCTGAACAACAGCGCCCTCGTGTGGTCACAAAAGGTCCTGTAGGCTACAGACAGACAGACAGACAGACAGACAGACACACAGACACGGCCACACACACGGCCACGTATAGGGAGCTTGTGTTCCACACAGCTCCAAAAACTTTAACCCATTTAGAACGGGTACACATTATTGTGTATCATTATTTTATGCTTTAACTATTGAAAAATAGCAGATATACAAGCTCACAGCGCGGCACCGAGTGCCGCGCTGCGAGCTTGTAGATCTGCTATTTTTGAAAAATCGTGAAAATTAGAATTTTGACCCGATTCTATAAGTGTCTTTTGAATCCTACGAAACGTCCAAATCAACACAGGTCTGGGTCAGTGTACCTGTGCCTCGTGTGCAGACAGCTGCTCCGCTTCCTCCTGGGGGTCCTCCTCTTCCGTCTCCCCAGCAGGTCCATCCGCTGTGGTCTTCTCCTCCAGCAGGTCTTCAGTGGAACGCTCTGCAGCATCCAACCCCATGTCCCCGCTCGATTCCTCCGCTACTACGCTCACTGTGTTTGTATGCGTGCCGTTTTCACCCGCGAGCGACGATCTGTCCTCTACTACGGCCTCTTGTGTAGACGTCTCCTCAGGCGGCCCTGTGCACTCTGGAGTCGAGTTTTGAGTTGCTTCTATTCGCAACGCACGCACACACACACACACACACACACACACACACACACACACACACACACACACACACACACACACACACACACACACACACACACACACACACACACACACACACACACACACACACACACACACACACACACACACACACACACACACACACACACACACACACACACACACACACACACACACACACACACACACACACACACACACACACACACACACACACACACACACACACACACACACACAGAGAGAGAGTTATGCCCCGGCCTAGGGGAACCTTAAGGTGCAACGCAGCCAGTGGGACTCCTCGCTTTCCAGTTACCAAGAGCCACCACCAGCAACCAGGGTTTGCAGCCTTTTCGTGGGTTTTTATTCAAAGCCATTGACTTCAGGGTGGGCATTAAGTCAAAACAAAGAACCAAAAGAAACTTACATAATAACCTGAAGAATCTAAGAACCTGACCTTGACACGAGGCCAAGGGCTTAATCATTTTTTTTAGAAACTATTACCATACAATAATAGTTACTTTATAATCCAGTTCAAACTGGGCAGGCTACCAGTGACATCAAGATGTAATAAAATGTTGGGCTGGTTTTCAACTTCAGCTACAAAGACATCTTTTGTATCAGTGGGATGACTAGTTTTCCTTTTTTTTTAACAGTTCAGATCTGTGGTTTATGAATCAGTGGCTAAATATACAGTCGACAGTAAAACACGATTGAACACCAGGTAATCAACATTCATAAAGTAAATAAACAACAACAAATGCGATACAGTACGTCATGTTTACCAATATAAAAAGTACTGCCGAGGGACAGACGACAGACGTGCATGCAGAAATACATTCCATACAGTACCTGTGCACTCCTCCTTCGCAGCAGTCCCTTCTGAGAGGACAGCTGGTTCCGTTGGTACGGGTAGTGGTTGCTCTCCTGCCTCCTCGGTCCTCTCAGCAGGCTGGACAGGCATGTCAGACTCTTCAGTGCTCGCTTCTTTTCCTTCCTCCTCCTCATCCGCTACTTTGGCCTCTTCGTGTTCCGCGTGGCCCGTTACTCCGGGACACTCGTCTTCCGGTCCCTCGACGTGCACCTACGATTGCAATTTAGGCATTTAGCGGACGCTAACGGTTGCCCGACTGCCCGTGGCAACTAAATAAAACGTTTGGGCAAGTGGAGTTTACTTTCAGGTTGCCCGACGAGGAAGTTTGAATGGGGATATTATTGGTTATTCACGAAAGAACAAATAATGCTACCGTTTTACAAGTACCAGTTGCGCTCATTCAGACTTTCAAAGTGACTGTCGACCAGATTGGATTTAACTTTAACTTTTTTTTTTGGGCATAGTAGCCATATTATCTTGTTCAGTCGAGCACCAATCAGAGTTAATTACGTTGACCAAAAGTATGACGATATATGTTCGTCGACTATCATTTTTCACTGAGAAAAAACTAAATAAAAACTAAGACTAAATATATGTTGACAAATTTACAATTTCATCAACAAATAAAAACTAGACTAAAATTTTAGGGAGGGACAAGTGGAGAAGGGATCCAGTAGAACTAAGACACGTATGTCATTTTATGTCGGGTTGCGCTCGGGTGTTGAAATCAATCTGAAAATCAGTCAGTCTGAAAATAGCAGATCTACAAGCTCGCACCACATCGCTATCAAGGCCCACCATGTCGACAAAATCAACCGTAGATCAATCTTGTGATATTTAGTCGAATAAAACTAGACTAAAATGAAAACTTTTCAGAAGACTAAAATATGACTGAAACTAAATTAAAAAGGCCATGACTAAAACCAAATCAAAATGTGCTGTCAACACTGGCATCAATCACCTCCTTCTCCTCCTCCCCTGTTTCTTGACTAACTGTCACAGAGTCTTGTTGGGCAGCTGGTGTATGTGCTGTCTCTTCTGGTGGTGACACCACCACCACCACCTCCAGGCCAGCAGGGGGCTCCTCCACATGGCCCTCACTGGGCTTAGGCTGGCTGGGCTCCTCTGAGAGACACTCCTCCTCCTCCTTCTCCTCCTCCTCCTCCTCGGTGGCTTCTGGTGGTCCTGTAGCCAGGTCTGTCATAATGTAGTATTACATAACATAACCGTCACAATTCATCTGTTGAACGATTTTTCACACCTTTTCTGAAATTAAAAATAGTGGATCTAAAAGCAGATCTACAAGCTTAGCTTATGGCGCCCAGATCGTCTTTTCTTTAAAAACAAACTTTTTTTCTAGGGACCCTAACTAAAGAACGGATGATCGGATAGAATTTGGATTTTCCGGGTGAAAAGAAAAGACGATGGTCCGTCCGTTCATGTGATTCATGTTTACATCCTGGCCATGTGGTCCGTTCCAGTTTGTCATCATCTTCCCTGTGCAAAAAATGCTTAAAAACCTAATTGTTGTTGTCCAAAACTATTCGTTTTGTGTTTATCGTTTTAAAAACGACTTATAAACTAGTTAAAATAGCCGATCTACAAGCACACAACACCTTGCGGTGCGAGGCTTTGTGTGCTTGTAGATCGGTTATTTTCACTAGTTCCTGTGAGACAGTTTTGTATGATGAAGCAGGGCTTTACTTTTGGTTTCTGCCCGACAGTGATGTTAATGTCACGACGACGGTGCCTATTACCTGCTGTGGCCAGGTCTTCATTGCTGGAGTCGGACACTTCGTTGAGCTTGTCGTCCTCGGCGCGGTCCACCTCGCTGGTCCCCAGGCCCTCGTCAGAGAGCTTGTCGCTGGACCACTGGTCCTCCGTCTGCTCCGTCTTCTCCGTGACGGCCTCCAGGGCCACCGAGGAGGCGGCGGCGGCCGGGACGTCCTCGCTGCTGGCCACGCTGGCGTCTGAGGGCGCCCGCTTGTGACCGGGCGTCACCTGAAACCAACAGGAAATAGGGGTGTAACGATACATTCTAACAGCGATACGATACGCATCACGATACATGGACGATATTGGTTCATTCATGGCGATACGATTTGATTAAATGATTTTAAAATCGATATAATAACTATTTAGCAAAGACATTAAAACTGTGTAAAACATGTAAAAGATCTATTATTATGGAAGTAAACGCTGTGATTATCTAGCAAATACATGGACATTATATTTCAACACATACTGTATGGACAAACCCACCTTAGACATGAACACAGAGATTACACACATTTATCGATAGAGCAAGAGTAGCTACATGGAATAGAAAGGTAATTAAACCCCTCTTTTTCATTTTCCCTCTTAAAATTGTCAAATAGAACTTAGAAGGGACAAATACTTAGTTTCCATACACTCAATTATTTGCATTGCAAAACGATTTGATACCGATCTCCACATTTTAAAACGATACAATATACAAAGCCAAGCGGTACGATATTTTGCTTTAAACAAGTAGATCATTGCAAATTAAAATCGAATAAATTCGATTCAGTTACTTTATCGTTACACCCCTAACAGGAAGTAAACAACAAAAGGACAACAATGGCAAAATATTATGCTGCTTGGGGATGATTTCATGTCTCACTTTCTAAACCTTAACCAGTCCCACCCATGCAGATTTCTGCAAATCTGTCATGTTTGTCATGTTGCCAATTTCACTGTCCAACCAGGGAGTTGCTGTGCAAATGCCAAGCAGAATCAAGGACTGGAATTATCCGTTTTACAAA
Organism: Nannobrachium achirus; assembly: GCF_963921795.1. Taxonomy (NCBI): domain Eukaryota; kingdom Metazoa; phylum Chordata; class Actinopteri; order Myctophiformes; family Myctophidae; genus Nannobrachium; species Nannobrachium achirus. The sequence goes on along the minus strand of NC_137833.1, from coordinate 13,466,931 downwards.
TCACAGCACGTCTAAGCAGAAACACCTCCATTGTTGTGCTACCCATTGAGGTAATATAAAGTGAGAAAAGACATCATGTGTGATGGCCTGTTGCTCTTTTCTTTGAAGAAATCACAGCATAGTTTCATTTAGATGAGAAAGCAAATAAAACAAATAAATCCATTTTAAATGTTATTAGGTGACAGCTATGGTAAATAAGGTGGATGTGTTGTGTTCAGAGTGCACTGGTAACGGCATCAGAATTCCTCTCAGCCAATGACAAATCAGGCTGGCCAATATGACTTCAAATCAATATCACTATTATTTAAAGTTCCCCTTGATTCCAATTAATGAACTTTCTTTTAAGGGAAAATAGATTAACACACTTGTAGATCATCTATAAAAAAATCAAAAAATATATATATATTAAAAAACTGCTTCTCGTTTATTCAATCAACATACATGAGCAAGATTAAGTCGGTTATTGCATTATTAAAAGTCGTTTTGAATATATTGCCGGTTAATTGCCCAGCCCGAATCACAATGCAAGGTGGGAACTATGCGTGGTAAAAATAGCCCTCCAGTGAGTCCATACCTGAGGTACATCTGCCTCCTCTTCCTCTTCTTCGTATTTGGCTTCTTCAATCTCCTCTGTGACTTCTGCTTTGGCCTCGGCGATCAGCTCCCTCACAGGTCTGTTCTCCACTACTTTGCTGACAAAGGGATGCTGCGCGGGCAAATACAGGCACACAATGTGGACCACAAAGACTGGCATCCTTTTCTTTAAAGGAAACATAAGAAAAAGAATGCTGTTCGTAACAGCAGGTAAACTCACCTGTAGCAGCTGTGCTGTGCTCCACCTGTTGTCCACGTTCTTATCCAACGCCTTCCGAAGGAAGTCGCTGAATTCGGGTGACCTGCCAATTACAAAAACAAGTTAGGTCAACTGAATGTACTGATGTGAACCAGACTGAACTCTGAAGGGAACGAAGCTCAGTCGTCCATGATGCCTACTGGTCACATAAAAGAAAAGAAAAAAAGACCATTACTGCATCAGAATTCATCAACAAACTATACTATAAGGACTTGTCAAACATTGGCCAAATTGTCAAATAATACGTTTTCAAAGTGGGTGAGGGGCACCCTGGGGTGCCGTGATGCCAGTCCAGGGGTGCTGCGAGATCATTTGATAATATTTGGAATTCATCAATATCATTTCACTATGCTCAGTAAAACAGACCTGATTTGCAATGCACTTGATGAGTTCTTTTTCCATCTACGACAACTCTCTTCACCAAAAATAGCAGATCTACAAGCTCACAACGCGTCACACTGTGACACGTTGTGAGCTTGTAGATCGGCTATTTTTGGTGAACCTTCCCCCCAGAATAGGCATGCTGGGGTTCAAGTGGTTAAACGTCAAGTATTTTTTTTTACTTAATTTTTATCCCACAATTTTGTAACCCATTTTTTCACCCAGTGCCAATTGCCTATGTAAACCTGGGCTCTGCTCTCCCTCTGCCAACCTGGGGAGGCAACGGACTGACCTCATGCTTCCTTCTATGCATGAGGAGTCCAAGTTGCTTCTTTTCACCTGACAGTGGAGATTTCCCTGGTTTGGACGTAGCGCGTGGAAGGAACACGTTATTCCAACCAGTTCCTTTCCCCTCCATCAGGCGCCCCGGCTGGCCAGGGGGAGGCATTATTGAGACCAGGATTACGTGCATGTTTTAGTGAGGGTATCAACCCTAGGAGACACGGGGAGAACATGCAAACTCCACACAGAAAGGCCCTATCGCCAACCCCACCTAGGGTGTGGGCGCTGATGACGCGGAGGAGGAACACGCCGCCAGTGCCCACAGCGTCCCCCGGTGGGAATCAAACCCAGGACCTTCTAGCTGTGAGGCGAAGCGCTAACCACTGCGCCACCGTTCCTCCTAAACGTCAAGTATAAAGTTATTTTCAGTCAGTTCTGATGGAAACGAATATTTCTCCAATATGATGTAAGATTCTAAAATGTAACAGTGTAATTCAGGGGTGCTGTGGATGAAAACGTTATTTGGGTGGGTGCCCCGAGTCAAAAACGTTTGAAAATCCCTGCTCTAGCTATGATCAGCAGTATCATCATCATCATCATCATGATCATCTCACCATCGTGACGGCTGCATCAGTGTGGGCGGCTCTGCTTTGGCTATTTTCAGCAGCACTCTCATGGGGTTCATCTCGTGGTTGGGCGGCTCAATCTGTGCCAGCTCGATCAGGGTGATCCCCAGGGACCAGATGTCGGCCTTGTAGTCGTACGGGCGGTCCTTGGAAGTTTCACACATCACCACCTCCGGAGCCATCCTGGATGGGGTTCGAGTTTGTACACACAGGAGGTGACGGAATTAGCACAATGTAAAAATCGCCCCCGGTTTGTACGATATGTAAATGTGTAAATGTGTGAAGTTAGAGGGTGGCCTGCAGCATCAAACTTAACACTTATGGAGCCAACCCGAGTTTCCCGAGTTTTTTTTTTTGCTCTCCCTACTCGCGACTTCCGGTTTCGGCATGATCGCGATCGCGAAATGCATGTTTGACTCCCAGAACGGCACTCTCTTTCAAACATGGCAGCCATGTTTGTTTACATTTGAAGAAAACACTATATAGCCTATATCTTTTGAATTTCCAAGCTGATTTTTTTGTTTGAAAGCTGTGAATGGCAGCATCCGTGCATGACCCGTGCACATCGTGCACATTAAAAGGTAAGAATCTAAAGATTCTGGCAATGGAAGACATTGAAGATTTTAATGCTTGGCAGCAAGCAGGTTAAACTCTCCACCAAACAGACCCCTGCAAAGCCAAATGACGTCATGATGACGTCATGATAACGTCCTCCGGTGACGTTCAGAACTAGGCCAGATGACAGCCCATATGGGGATGATCTTGCCGTCATTACCAGGACGTCATATGGACTATAGGATTATTGTTATTGTTTGTAATGTTAGTTGAAATATGAGAATTGTTCTGGTGGAGTCAGTCGCTGCTGTACATTGTCAGCATGTTGGGAGTTTGAGCGTGACGTGAGCTGCAACATCAGAACAGATCAAGTCTGCAGATAAATGAGCGTACTAAAAACACCTTTTATGCACGTGCTTCCAGGATGTGGGTTTGTATGTTGTCTCTAAGGATGGTTGTGTGTGTGTGTGTGTGTGTGTGTGTGTGTGTGTGTGTGTGTGTGTGTGTGTGTGTGTGTGTGTGTGTGTGTGTGTGTGTGTGTGTGTGTGTGTGTGTGTGTGCGCGCGCACGCACACAAAATGCCTGCTGCAAACAGCAGGGGTTACAGATGGCTCAGGTGCATTCAGCATTGAAGGAGCCATTTCCGTCACAGCTCATTCAATGACAATGATGGCGTCACCACACAAACAGAGGACTGCCTGCCCAGCGGCGGTGTCAGTGAGTAGTCACTCAGATCACCATCATCAGACATTCAATCAATCATTCAGATCAGGATAAGGTATGGAATGGAAAAGAGTTGATGTAGTTCAGTTATTCTCAAACCCCAGTCTGGTAAGCATTAGCCCAGGGACCACTAGAGGCACGTTTTACACTAGGATTTTGAGCATGGCACGGCATGGTGCGGTAGGCCTCGCAACGCGAGGTGTTGTGAGCATGTAGATCGGCTATTTTCACAATGTCTGCCTCTAATATTTGACAATTTGACCAATGTTTAATTTGTCATGTATTAAAAAGTCCATAAATTGTCATTTTAGAAATGTGCATATAGCCTCTATACACTTAACCTCTATAGACTTAAACTTTATGTTGGGTGGTTTACTGTTGAGAGAGAAAACAATGTTGCACATTAAGTTAATCATCTGGGAACCCCCCAAAATAATTTGGGGACCTCCCCCAGGGGGTCCAGACCCACAGGTTGAGAACCACTGGTGTAGACTGTCGCAGACGGTCGGGCCAACAGGTCATCTGACGTACTGTAGTTTTTCCAATACTTTGGGACTTTTAACTCATTTTCTCTCGCTAATGGAAACACACGATCAGCGCGGCCGGCATGAGGTGACGCAGCACGGAGCGGCATGGAATGCTTCTGTAGCGGAAAAGTGGTCAAGGCTGACCTACGGTTCCATATGTTCCTAAATATCAATAATTGTGTCGGGGACCCCCTGGATTTGAGAGTGGGGGTTTGAGAACCACTGATCCGAGTCCACTGTTTGTGGGTCGCGGACCCATTTGTAAAAATATCCCTCTTTTCCGTTTCCTACATTTTCAAACAATGACCAAAAAATTAAAGACATCGACATCGAGAAACATCGAAAACCTAAAGAATATGATAAATAAATACAAAAATCTTAAGAAATTCTATAAATGTAGTGAAAGTAGCAGATGCTATTTACACTAGCTTCACTGGAAATGTCTCTTTTGTGGGTCTCAACCTAAAAGGTTTGGGAACCACTAATCTCTGCATGACTCACCAAAATAGGGCTGTCACGATATGACATTTTACATGACGATTAATTGTCACTCAATTAATTGGCGATTAACGATTTAATTGTTTTTGTCATTGACAATTACATTTCTGTTTGGCTTTTAGGCTTTGAAGTTGCACAATGCAGATATGACACAAAACCTAAATACACGAAGAAATTACTGACATATTCGACAACTTACTACTTAAAAAATAACATTGATAGTGGAAATAGCCGATCTACAAGCTCACAACGCGTCGCAATGCGTTGTGAGCTTGTAGATCTGCTATTTCCACTATTTCTGACATTTTTCAACATTCACGATTATGACGATTATGACAAAATAATTGCGATAATGTCAAATAATCACGATTAGACGATTATGTAATAATTGTGACAGCCCTACCAATAGGGAGTCCCGATGAAAGAGTCTCTTCTCTGGAAGGTCTTGGTGTTTCTGGCCGAGACGCCAAAGTCAGCTGAAAGAAGAGAGAGATCCACAATGTCAATTGAATCTGATTTAATCTGAACAATCAATACTTTTTAGTCATACAATAAAAGGCAATGGGTAGTCAAACTTGTATAATTAAGCAATATTACACGAGAGGGTGTGCTATATATCGTCAGATATCATCACGCCTGCGTTGCCTCAGGAAGGAGCCCGAAGGGTGAGTTCCGTTGGCAGCGCAGAAGAACCCTCAAGTGTAATATTGCGATTATACAACCGTTGCCCTTAAAAAAAACACTTCAACTTCATTTCATTGTAATTAAGATATTCGATAGACATGTGTAATTTTTAATGCCACATTTAGCTACTATGTCCCTGAACTACACATGAAAACTGCTAACCTAGTCGCTAGCATACGTAGTGCTGGGACAGCCAGCCTGGGCAGCTTTTTTTGCGACCAGCACAGCTGATTTCTTTGATTGATGAGAGCGTTACAGAATGCTGAATATGATCACGGTCACATGATTGTTTCAACCATTTAGAATGCTTCGTCAGAACTACCTGTTGTATAACAACATATAACATATCTCCAACTAGCACAATGTAGGAACCATGCCTGAATAGTGCTGTGGTAAGCTTGTAAAAAATAAGAGCTACATTCTGATATTAATCATTACTAGAGTGTTTGTTACGTAACGGGTATCTCCTCAGCTCTTTATTAATCAGAAAATAGCATTTTAAGTTATGGATAACCATTTTAACCTGACTTAGGAGAGAGAACTCATACAGAATGATGCGTGAAATTGGAATTGTTGACACAGGGAAGGGAGCATTGTCAGAACAAATTAGAATTGGAACACTGTCAAATTCAAGCAGATAAATGGGCACGCTCTCCAGTATGACAATTAATCGTCAATTAAAATATCATAATCGTGACACCTGTGTGACTATTTCTGTTCCTCACAGTATCATGTGAACACGGGGTTTGGCACTGTGACATTTTTTAATTTCGTATGAAGTTCCGAGTGACTGCTTTCTAATTACCGCTATGCAGGACGCCTCGTTAATGAGCCTCTGCCTACCTAACAGGAATCATCAGAAAGTCTACAGCTATGGATGCCAAAGCTACTGTCTCCACTGTAAACACATTAACTGTTGGAACACACATAGTATTATGCTTCCAATGTCCAGCATAAACTACTTGACTGAAATATAAACACAAGTGAGGACTGCCTGCTCTTCTCCTTTGTGGTTGACAGTAGTGGAGGAAGTACAGATTATTCTTTTTGTTTTCCTAGTAAAAGGTACCTACAGTATACCACAATATCATCGTTGTCGGGTGAAAACCTTGTATGTCCAAAACCTTTCGTTTTGTATTTATTGTTTTAAAAATGAACTAAACTAGTGGAAATAGCAGAAGCACACAACGCCTCGTAATTTTCACTAGTTTTGTGTGACGACCTTGTATGATGAAGCAGGGCTTTACTTTGCGAAATGAAACTTGGAGATACGAGGTTTCCAGACGACAACGACGATATAATAAAAAGATAATATAAAAAATATATTAAAAGCCCTTAGTTATTTACTTGAGTAAAAGTACAAAAGCATTGGAATCAAAACATACTTTCAGTACAAAAGAAAAGGACTATGGATATGTAAAACCTTTTTTGTTCCCTTCTTTTTTTTTTTACAATAGCAGCTCTAGTAGATGATCTATTTTCAAGTTGACACTGGTGGTTGAACGTGTTATTTACTGGGAACATGAGTGTTTTGCAGAACACCAGATGAGCGTCTGACTCACACTTGATTGTACGTGAGCACAGAATGCACGGCAGCATTCATGTCTCTTGTTATTATATGTTGAACCGGTGATTCTCAACCCTTTCAGATTTCAAGGGCCCCCACAGTTTGACATGCATTAGGTCACAGACACCCATTTTGAAAAATGCATTCCAATTTCTGTCCAGGTGTAAAGTAGTCTTGTAAAATGTCTATACAATTGCCGTCCTCAAGAGTTGCAACAGGGGTCCGCCAAATCTTTGTGTGATAGGGAACATTGGCCGAAAATAGCAGATCTACAAGCTCACAAATGTAGATCGTCTATTTTCGGGGAGTTGGTGAAAAAGAGCAGACCATGTACAGAGCCAACTGTCAAGTTTAATAGTACGTTTTGAGGTTTTAAAATGTTAACCGTCTGAAAATACACATTAAGATGTATGTATAATATATGTATTTTTGGCAAAGAGCTTTGGTGTAAAGGGAGAAAAAGAGCAGAAAGGTCAAGTTTGTTTTAAAAGTATTGACGGTTCAAGTGGTTAAATATCTGAAAACACAAATTGACATGATTCCAAAATACACTAATGATTGGGCTGTCAAAAGATGAAACCATATATCTATTAACTGGTTGAGGGGTCCCTGCTTCATCTCTCTCTCAACTAAGGGGTCCTTGGACTAGGGGTGGGCGATATGGAAAAATACAATATCACAATATTTTCCCAAGCTGTATCACGAAACATGATTTTAACACGATTCTTTTTCACGTTGGTTTTGATGGTTATTCTCAACTAAGGGGTCCTTGGACTAGGGGTGGGCGATATGGAAAAATACAATATCACAATATTTTCCCAAGCTGTATCACGATACATGATTTTAACACGATTCTTTTTCACGTTGGTTTTGATGGTTATTTTTCAAGTTTCTTGACAAAAACTAGACTCTCTGGGTTCCTTTTGGGAGGTCTAAATTGAACTTTACAAGTATGCAACTCTGACAGTATACAAATGAAACCAAATGGACCCGTTGAGTGGAGACCTTGACATTTTAAAGGTTGAGAACTACTGATTTAGACCAAAATGCAGGTTTAAATTGAATTCTGCAATGAATCTCTGTATTAACGATTAAACAGATTTTTTTTACAAGGCTCCCTCAATTGTATCACGATATATACAATATCTCTGAAAAGGCATATCGTGGAGACATTGTATCGTCTCCGCGATAATTATCACCATATCGCCCACCCCTACCTTGGACTGGAAACGTTGAAGACCCCTGGGTTAGAGTAAGAGCAAAAGAGAAAAGAGAAAGAAAGGCGAGGCAGAAACAGAGAGAAAGCCCATTACCCAGCTTGACATCTCCATCCATAGTGAGCAGAATGTTGCCAGCCTTCAGGTCTCTGTGAATGACCTTGTTCTCGTGGAGGTAAGCCAAGGCCTCCAGGGTCTGCCTGCACACCACACGGATCTGGGCCTCCGTCAGTGGCCTCTCCAGTTCTGTGGAAGCATTAGAATTCAGAATTCAGAATTCTCAGGAAAACGAGAAGGGGCGAAAATAATGCGAGTTCCAATGGATCCAATGTAGTTATTATTTAGTCACAAGCTCTTGTTAAATACTTTTCAGTCATCGTTTCGATATATTTATAAAAGCCACAGGCACACAATGTACAATGTAGGCGTTCTTAATCCAGAGCAGTTTACAGTAAGCAGGGTAAACACAAGGTAATAAATCAAATAAATGCATAGACAGTGTAGCGCCTCAGTAATCTAGGATCATAGGTAAAGCCAGAATCATCAGTGTGAACATTATAATATCAAACAATAAGTAACATGTACATTGAAACTATACACAGTATAGGATGCCACTAGGTCAACAAACAAATAACATGCCACCTAAATGAAATATAAACCATTGCATAAGGCTGCATGGTGGTCAAGGCCAGGGCAAGTGCTATGGGCTAATGTGGGGCCTGTGAGAAAATGAGCACTTTAACTTTAAACTTTCAAAATGTTTCCAAAATTAACTAAAATAGCATCGACAAGCGCACAACTCGCCACGATGCAGTGTTTCTCAAATGGGGGTACGTGTACCCCTAGGGGTACGCGGGGGTACTGCAGGGGTTACAGGAGAAAATGGGAATATGTATTTTACTGTTATGGGTAATGACAAAACATTAATAACCAGTAAGACTCCCTAATCGGGAGATAATCGACCGTTGGTCGCTTATCTCCACAAATAGGCCAAAAGTTTGTTTTACCAATTATCAAGACATAAGGGCAGTTGACAGTTTGCCATGGTTACTCATTGAAGTTGAATCTCCATATATGGAGATAACCTACGCATCACACTAAGTCTGACCTCACCAGCCCATATTTGGGCATGAGCAACTTATGTCTCCATATATGGAGATATGATGACATCACACAGTCCTCAGCCGATGATGTGGCGTGATGTCATACAATACACAAACGAGCCCTACAGTATAAAGGGGCAATTCTTGCCAGGAAAGAAGCATTTCTTCGACTCAGACCTTATCGCCAGGGTTGGCTTATAGCAGCTGTCGGTAGGACCATATGGATTCTGTTAGTGTGGATCTCCTAACAGGGCATCATCTGGGATACAATCCCTTTTATGCCCATATATGGAGATCCCTAACAGAATCCCTTTCATGCCCATATATGGAGATCCCTAACAGAATCCCTTTTATGCCCATATATGGAGATCCCTAACAGCATCCCTTTTATGCCCATATATGGAGATCACTAACAGCTAACAGAATCCCTTTTATGCCCATATATGGAGATCCCTAACAGAATCCCTTTTATGCCCATATATGGAGATCCCTAACAGAATCCCTTTTATGCCCATATATGGAGATCCCTAACAGAATCCCTTTTATGCCCATATATGGAGATCCCTAACAGAATCCCTTTTATGCCCATATATGGAGATCCCTAACAGAATCCCTTGTATGCCCATATATGGAGATCCCTAACAGAATCCCTTTTATGCCCATATATGGAGATCCCTAACAGAATCCCTTTTATGCCCATATATTATGGAGAAATCCCTGCTCTGGCAACAACAGACTGTTGCCACAGCAACGTACACAAAGGTTTGTGTACACATGTGGTGTGATGTCATACTGATGCGGAGATATGAGCAGGGCAAAGGTGTGACGTGTGACGGACGGACGGACGGACGGACGGACGGCCGGTGGAGGTTTTCATAGTAAACTGCTCCCTGACGGTCGCAATAACTTGCATTTATATAGCGCCTTTCATAAACCCAAGGCGCTTTACAAAACTCTATACAAACAACAAAACAAAAACTAAGTGCCATAAGCCTGAGTGAATAGGTGTCTTTTCAATGCAGCCTTAAAAGAGTCCAGTGTTGGAGCATGGCGAATCTCCAATGGTAGAGTGTTCCACAGGGTGGGGGCTGCCACACTGAAGGCTCTGTCGCCTAAGGTTCGCTTCTTTGCATTGGGAACAGAGAGGAGGTCCAAGTCTGCAGACCGCAGAGTCCGTGACAGAGTAGGCTTGTCATGGAGGAGGTCTGAGAGGTATTGTGGAGCCCGGGCGTTTTGACACTTGTAGGTGAGAAGGAGGAGTTTGTAGTTGATGCGATATTTAACAGGAAGCCAGTGCAGTCTTTGTGTGAACCTGCTAATCTGTACATTGTAAAACCAAATTACGTCCATAACTTGACTAATACAACCGTTATTGCATAGAAAACAATGTTTTATTCTTTTACATATTGGCATTAGAACTGGACTTTTGATGAGCTTTTGATACGCTAAATGCTGTAGTCAGGGGATGGGGGTACTTGGCTTCAGAAATCAGTATAAGGGGATACTCTGCAGCCCAGATAGTTTGAGAACCACTGCGATAAAGTATAGGCCGGGGCGTTAATTTACAATACAGGGATACAAGGCTTCTGCCCGACAAGGACGACACGCACAAGATCACTTCCAGTCACATCTTTGAAGCTTTCTTATTTCATGTGCCGCAGTTTTAACCCATTTAGGCCTGGGATTACTGAATGCTTTAACTATTGAAAATAGCAGATCTTTGAATATATGTATTTTTAAAGCGAACGTTTGTAACTCAAATGTAGCTTCTGGGGGGTCCCTGGAACTAAATATTTTGAGATGGGGGTCCGTGGCTAAATACATATAATTTTGGGGGTCTTTCACATGAAAACCTCTGACATAGTAGTCTCTCAAGAACAGACTAACTGAGCTCCAGTTAAAGTGAAAAAGGACCTTTTCTTTGACGATGGCTGGCCAGATTGCTGACATAGAAACATAGGTTTTTCAAAAAATCTTAGAAGGATTCAAAAGACACTTATAGAATCGGGTCAAAATTCAAATTTTCACGATTTTTCAAAAATAGCAGATCTACAAGCTCGCAGCGCGGCACTCGGTGCCGCGCTGTGAGCTTGTATATCTGCTATTTTTCAATAGTTAAAGCATAAAATAATGTGTACCCGTTCTAAACGGGTTAAAATAGATAAGCGGAGTGGGTCATCTGGGCATAGCGGCTTAAAGAGATGGTTTCCCATGGCAACTGGCAGACACCAGTGGCCTTGCACCAGTCTGAATGTGATGTATGACTGGACCATCTGGGTGGAAATAAATGGCTTCCGGGGATCGTGCAGGGCAGGCTCCCTTAGCATTCTCTACAGGCTATGCCAGCGCTCATCAGAGTGGGGTCCAGGGACCCCCAGGGGTTCTTGAGGGGGTTCTCCCCAGTAATGAATAATTGTATAGTTATAAAGGTATGTCTATGCATGGATTAGAACGGGTAAACATTATTGTGCATCATTATTTTATGCTTTAACTATTGGAAAATAGCAGATATACAAGCTCACAGCGCGGCGCTGCGAGCTTGTAGATCTGCTATTTTTGAAAAATCGTGAAAATTATAATTTTGACCCGATTCTATAAGTGTCTTTTGAATCCTTCTAAGGTTTTTTGAACAAACTATGTTTCTATATGTCAGCAATCTGGCCAGCCATCGTCAAAGAAAAGGTCCTTTTCACTTAACTGGAGCTCAGTTAGTCTGTTCTTGAGAGACTACTATGTCAGTGGTTCTCAAACATTTTCATGTGAAGGACTCCCAAAATTATATGTATTTGGCCACGGACCCCCATCTCAAAATATTTAGTTCCAAGGACCCCCCAGAAGCAAAATTTGAGTTACAAACGTTCGCTTTGAAAATACATATATTCAAAGATTTGCACACATTTTCACGACTTTTTCAAAAATAGCAGATCTACAAGCTCGCAGCGCGGCACTCGGTGCCGCGCTGTGAGCTTGTATATCTGCTATTTTTCACTGGTTAAAACATTCAATAATTCTAGGCCTAAATGGGTTAAAGCAAAATAAAATCTCCTGACTGAAAATCATTTATGACCATCATGAAGTCCTAATGTGTGATTTGCGGAACAGCACCAACCAGCTAGCGCTGTTCCCTAAACAATTAACACAATAATGTACAGATTATGATGTTTTAGTAATAGTTCCTAACTTCCTGATGTTCTACATACAGCCAAACAGGGGAAGAAATCACAGTCTGATGTTTTAAACCCTTTGCTTTTATATGAAATATCCTAGACTATTAAGATTTTATGGTTTATGCTTCTGAAATTATATTGCTAGCTTGACCACTTCAAATGCTCTAATCCAGTGTTTCTGAAACCTTTTCAGGCCGTGACTCACAAAAAAAACATATTTGAATTGGGGACCCCCACCCTGAACAGCACTTGGAATTGTAGGTATTACATTTAATGTGACTCGGTTCCACAGATAAATATTGTGAAAATAGCAGATCTACATGCTCACAACGCCTCGCACTGCGAGGCGTTGTGAGCTAGATCTGCTATTTTCACAACGTTCGCCTCTTGCTTACTTAATATTTGACAGGTTGGCCAGCGGTTAAATTGTCACTTTATAAATGTGCAGATCTACCCTGTATACACTTATACTGTGTGTTGGTTTGTTTACTGTTGAGTGAGGGGGGAAAATGACATTAAGCTAATTATCTGGGGACCCCACAAAATAATTTTGGGACCCCAAGTTTGAGAACCACTGCTCTAATCTTAGCCAACCCACATTTGGACCCCTGGTGGTCTCGGGACTCGGGCACCGAAAGCCAGTGAGGTAGGCCATATTATAGGTGTTTCTCCAAAGCTTACAAATAACACAAAAGAAAGTGCTGAGCTATTAGAAGTGGGCTAACCACTCCTGGAAATATGAGCTACGATAATTATACAGCTGGACCGCTCACTCCAACTGTGGAGAAGGAAAAATATAAACCACTGAGAGAGAGAGAAAGAGAGAGAGAGAGCGAGAGAGAGAGAGAGAGAGAGAGAGAGAGAGCGAGAGAGAGAGAGAGAGAGAGAGAGAGAGAGAGAGAGAGAGAGAGAGAGAGAGAGAGAGACAGGGGCGTCAATTGGGTATGGCAGGGGTACGCAGCTGCCATACCCTGGGTCCAGGGGGGGAAATAAAAGTTACTTTTAAATATAAATCCATGAATGTCTCTTTGTCTATCTGTTCTGGTTATTGCGTTGTTAAATTACAGTAAAATAACTACAAATGCAATGCGTTATTGTTAATTGTGGCACGTTTACTAACATGCCAAGTTTAGCTGCACTTGAACAACCATTCCAGGTTGCCATATCCAGCCCAAGAAACCGTAGAAACGAGGGAAAAATGTAATGTACTTCTTAAAATAAATGCACTGTATCATGCCTGTTGTCTTGCACGCGCGCCTTCGCGCGCGCGCCAGACACCAGTCATGTTGCCATACCTTAGCTTTTTCTGAACTGACGCCACTGGAGAGAGTGTGTGTGTGTGTGTGTGTGTGAGAGAGTGTGTGTGACAGAGAGAAAGAGGACATTTCTGGAGGATGAAATAATAAAGAGAAATGAAAACCTCCCAGAACTTTGTACATTCTTCTCTGGGGTTTGTTTCTATGAGGAGTTTGGTTGGGGACTTACCCAGCATGACAGCATCTACCGCCCCGCCCGCACAGAACTCGATCAGAATCTGTAGACAGAGAGACAAAGTAGATAGTCATATTGCTGTTGTCAGTGAACCTCCCATCTACATATTTTGGGAGCTCAAACCTTTGTGTATTTTCATAAATAACATTATCTGCCTACTTGATCATACGGCAGCGTCACTCAAAAGCATAAATAGCAGATCTAAAAGGTCGAAATGCGGCGCCAAGAGACGTTTTGAGCTCCTCGATCTTCTACGTTTGCTACTTTTGACTTTGAATCCAAGAAAAGTAATAGTTTGACATATTCTTTTGAAAGTATAATATTAATGGTGTCAGTAATTTCTTCAGGTTTTTCAGTTGCTTTGTATTGATATTCATTGTATTCAATTCTTATTTTAGACTTGGTCTCAGCGAAAAGGAACATCTCAGTAGCAGTATAGTGACACATTCAACATAAACAGAACAAGCCCAAAGCCTGCTTACAGTATATTAAGCAGATGTGTATCTGGCTGCACATGACCCCTTGGTGAATGGCGTGACCAATGATTCAATTAAAAACCATAACAGCCCATTAAGCTACCTGTCACCAATACCCGCAATGTACTGTGTTGTCATTTAGCGCTAGCTACTGTGCCACCTTTTCTGTTTATTTTGCTAGAGGTAGCAGTTCTAGACAGTACATTTACAGTAAACTAGGAGTGTAACAGTTAATTCAAATGTATTGATTTAATCAATTATAAAACCAGATTAAACAGTTTATTTTTTTTTATAGTGAAAATAGCCAATTTGTTGTGAGCTTGTAGATCTGTTATTTTAACTATTTCTTAAGTTATTTTAATTATTTTGAGATAAAGACCCATAAAAATGTGTGCGCGACCCAACAATGACCCAATGTTTGGGAAACACTAACATAGAAGACAGTCACAGGCTGTTATAAGATCCGGTCTTGTTTTCTTTCATCTTGAAGCAAAGAATAACCATGTTATTGTTGTAGCCATAATGCACTGCTTCAAGTTCACACATATCAATTTACTCAAAACATGCAGCCAAATAGCAGCAGCAGGAGGGTTTGAGGTGAAATGACTTCCTTTTCATGTTGGCTCCATTCGACCTGCGGGGGAAACGTGATTTGAGCAATAAAAAAAGAAATGTGACAAGAATGACTCACATCCTGCTCATTTCATCACCCAGTGAGTCTAGTGAAAAAGGATGTCCTTGGTTTGCCTACAGTAGCACCCACTGTATTGTACTTTATGTTGAGCAGTATACCAAGAAACCATTTAGGCTTGAACGCAAATCTGTGTCACCATTATTTTATGCTTTAACTATTAAAAAAATAGTAGATATACAAGCTCACAGCGCGGCACCGAGTGCCACGCTGCAAGCTTGTAGATCTGCTATTTATTTATTTTTAATCGTGAACATTTGTGCAAGTCTGTCTGACCCGATTCTATAAATGTCTACTAAATCCCTATTCTAAATCAGTGGTTCTCAAATTGTTTCATGTCAAGGACCACCAATATTACCACCCAGAAGCAAATATTTGTTACAAATGTCGCTTCTAAAAAGATATATTCATTCATTCACATCAATATGCATACATGCTGCATTTACCTGCCGTTTGTAACTCGGCCATCAACATGTTAGTGTTCTATATAAATCCAGGTCCGTCACAACTAACGATCATCTTACTTGACATTAACTTCACATTCACCTAACTGCGATTAACGATTTAATTGTGCTTTTGGCGTTGAACATCGGAACATATCAATCAATCCAAAATGTACATTTTGGTTTGCCTGTTTGGCTTTGTAAACACAAAGAGATACGCCAAATTACTTAAAATGGCTGATCTACAACCTCACATGTCATGTAGATTTGGATCCCAGGGGGAAAATAATCGTATCAAAAGAAGGTCCAGACTCCATGGCCTAATAATGCACTTCAAACTCAAGGGTCCTTGAAATGAAAAAGGTTCGGGGTAGGGTTCACTCTCAAGTGAACAACATTATCTATTTGAGAACCATGTAGACGATGTAACCCGGTGTCCATCATCAGTGCAGAGTGTCTTAACTGCATTTGACGTCTCCCCGGACAGCTGCGGTGCATTAGACGAATCCAACACCATGAGCTAATGGTGTTATAGTGAGACAGTCAAAGCACCCCACACTGACTGACTGACCTCGGTAACAATAGCTGATGTAATGTACAAAACCACCAGCTCATCATCTACATTGGCTTTGCCAGCCCTTGAGTCGGTGGTTTGAGGTATCTGATGATAAGAACAACAAAATAAATCAATGGCAGCGCCAGCTATGACTGAGACCCTGTCCTCATGGTTTAAAGGACCGGTTCACCTCTGGGACAACCAGATCTTATTTTATTGTAGTTTGGGACACGATCAACACAATCCTGAGTTATTTTTTTAGTTCAATCTGTGTTTTTAGATATTTTAGTATTTCAGCATGCTACAACTGGTAATATGATGCTTTGTAGCATGATATTGCATCATCTAATGCATCATATGATGCAAAATGCATCATTTGATGCTTTGTAGCATGCTGAAATACTAAAATATCTAAAAACACAGATTGAACTCAAAACAACTCAGGATTGTGTTGATCGTGTCCCAAACAACAATATAATAAGATCTGGTTGTCCCAGAGGTGAACCGGTCCTTTAAAACAAAATAAAATGACTGAAAACTTCTGTTAGGCTGACATGTCCCGATCTGTGATTTGTGAGTGTGATGTAGTTATTACTAGTCATAAAACTCTTGTTAATATTTTTCATGGGTTAAATATTTATAAAAGCCAACTGACAGACTTTACCACTTTCATTTTCACTTAGAATTAGAGAAACCACTCAGGACCAACCTTTGAAGAAGGCTGTCCCTTTTTTCAAGCTATTTGGCAGGTGATTGGATGGGGCCGTCTGTCTATCACAGTCTGGGCGTGCTAACTCAGACCACTCATATTGAGGTGTCTGCATGACGTATAGAAGCTGTAGTAGGAAAGTAAACACTAAACACAAGCCTCTTTTTTTCAAACACACTTCACGTCGCGCTCCCCTGATGGGGTTCAAGGCGGGGCGTGGCGTACCGCGACGTGAAGCGCGTTTTTCAAACGCACTTCAGCTCGTGGTAGCTCGTGGTAGCGGCAAAGACAAATAGTGAAAGAACTACAGTGCAACTGCAACAGGCGCTTCTCAATCACGTCACACCCGGTCTCGCTCAGATTCCGCCTCCGTAGCTGCCGCTGATTGGTTCGAACGTGGCGCTGTACAGTGTAGCACCAATCTATGAGTGGTTCCAGATGGAGGCTGGATTAGGAACTCAATACGCCACCATCTGGCAGAGTCAGGTTATAGTTACACATCGGTCACGTCACTCCAGAGGAATGGGCCGTAGCGTAGCATGCATTGCATAACACAGCTCTGAATTATTCACTGCCACTTTCTCCAGCCACTAGCAGGCCTCCATTATGTGCAGCATGCATGACACAGTCCACAGGGGTCACGTGACACCACCTCCTGCTGGGACCTCATTGTCATGAGGCCTGAGTCCTCTCTCCCAGCGCTGGAAAAAGAAACTCAAACCACTTAAACCCCAGCGTCCATCCGTATTGTGGGGAAAGCTTTCACTGAATGTACAGGCAGCATCCTCCAAAGTAATCATATTTTAACTGGGGACCCCCCCACCCTGACGAAGAGTTGAGGCATTACATTTTGTATAACACGGTTCTATTGTGAAAATAGCAGATCTACATGCTCACAACGCCTCGCAACTGCTATTTTCACAATTTCTCCCTCTAATATTAGACAATTTGGACAAGGTTTAATTTGTCATTTTAGAGGTATTAAAAAGTCATTAAATTGTTACTTTAGAAATGTGCTGATACCCTAGGCCTAGACACACTTATACTTTGTTTACTGTTGAGTGAGAAAACATTGTTGCACATCAAGTTAATCATCTGGGGACCCCCAAAATAATTTGTTGACCCCCCTGGGGGGTCCCATCCCACAGGTTGAGAACCACTGCTGTAGCAGATCGTCAATGTTCTATTTTGCGTGTGCGAGAAAATTCACCTGCCGCCGCTACAACATAGGAAGCATGGGCAGCAGTTCAAATGGGAGGCGGTGTGTAGGCTTATGGTGTATTTGCTCCTGTGGTCTAACAGGTCTACTGTTAAAACAAGCTGGTGTTTGACCATGCCCACGGTATGAATGGTAGATTACAACACACTGTTGCGTAACAACATGACACTGAATGGCAGAGTGGCTTATTGTGTAATCATTAATAACGTGTGTGTGTGTGTGTGTGTGTGTGTGTGTGTGTGTGTGTGTGTGTGTGTGTGTGTGTGTTTGTGTACACACAAACGTATGTTGCTGTGCGATCGACTGCCCTCCATTGATTGCAGCTATCCATCTTTGGCTCATATTTACTGTGCACCTGGCCTCCCTTAGTATATGATATAGGACTTGTTGGGATCCAAGTTGTATGTAGGTGAACAGGATAGCCCTAAGCTCTATGTACTTCTCGTACGAAGAATGACGAAAATAGCTGATCTACAAGCTCACAACACGTCACGATACAGCGCATTGTGAGCTTGTTAAATGTTTTCTATATTGTCGGATGGAAACCTCCAAAATTGTTACTTTACAGGATTCAAATTTACAAATAGCAGATCTTCAAGCTCAAAGCGCGTCGCTTTCACGCAATGTTACATTGACAACATACAGGCTGAAGCGGACTTGTGATCTTTGGTGTCCCCCAAGGTGGTCTCACCCAGGTTGGGGGGGAAAACACTGATCCATACCCACTCCCTCCCAGCTCACCACAACAGAGACGGCCAGCTCTCCCCGTGGGGAAGCTACACTCACCCACAGCTTGCTTTCATAGTAGAAGGCATCCAGCAGCTTGACGATGCGGTGGTGATCGCAGGAGGCCAGGATCTCAATCTCCACCATGTAATCCTCCAACTCTTCCTCCGTCTTAGTGTCTATCACCTTGGCTGCAGCCAGCGTGCCATTCTGCTTGTTCTGAGCCTGAAAACACATACCAGAAATATTACGGCTGCATGTTTGCTTTTTTATTATTACTAAAATAATATATATTGTCGCTTTCGGGCATGAAACCTCTTATCGAAATCCTGTGGTTTTTCATTTATATTAAATTAAAGTTAAATCAAATTAACGTCCTACTTGATCACACTACAGCTGAGCGTCACACAAAAGCATCAAAAGTAGCAGATTTGTAAGCTTAAAACGCGGTGCGATTTTCTTTATAATCGATTAGATCAATAACTGTGGCAGCCATAATAAATATCACAACAAAGAGATAAGTTATGAATCAGAAAGGTTTGTACAATGAAAGGGTCTTCGTTCACTTTTATGAAATGACTGGGCTGTGCTACCAAAAGATTTGGCCTCTCCCTTTACCAGTGAGCGAGCCCTATGCAGTGGCTACTGTAACACAACATGCATCAACAATAATGTCATGGAAAGGCCAGAGCCATTGTAGAGTTGGAGAAATAAATTGTGGTTTACAGCTTGTGCAGCCGGAGGCAATCTTCAGAAAGGTCACATTGGTCTGTGTACTGTAGACACATTTCAAATGTGATTCTTTGTTTCCAAATAGAAATGGAAGAAGAAAGCCTGAAATGCCAAGCTGTGCTCAAATTAACTTACAGTAAACGGAAAAAGTCATCATTTGCTGAGTGGTAGAGTTCTCAACAGGCCTGAAAATTAAGGCCCGGCCCTAACTAGGCCCTACTGGAGGCCTGAACAATTACCATACTTTTAGGCTCGGCCCCATAGACCTAGGAAGGTAGACGCCTCCTCCGGCTCTGGGGCATCTGTATCGCGGGGCGGGAGCCATAACTCTATGGGCGGGAGAGCAAGCGTCACATAAATGGAGGTTTGGTAGGCCCAGCGTGATCTTTTGGGGCGAGTCTTTTGGGGCGGGTCTTTTCGCAAACTCAAACCAAATGGACCCGTAGGGGTACATTTGGTTCCATTTGTACACTATCAGAGTTACAGAACGGCCCATTTGAAATCCTCTGTACTAGGAATCGGACCGTTAAAAGGGAATCGTAATCGTTTAAATCCTAAAGGATCCCAACACATTATACACAAATGAGCCCCTCACCCACTACCAACATCACCTACTTTAAATACTCTGATGACACTGCCATTCTCGGACTGCTTCACGACAATAACTATTACGGACTTCCAGAACACAATCTCTCATTTTACACAGTGGTGCACTGACAACTACCTAGAGTTGAACGTAACCCAATCCTCATTCATGGTAAAACAGTAGAACAGGTTGACAGCTTCACATATCTTGGACTCACTGTGGACAATAAACTTAGGTTTGATCAACACATCTATTCATAAACGTTTTCAGCAAAGACTTCATGTAATCCGTAAGTTAAGATCACTGTCTGTTGCCCCCCCCATCTTCTGTTATTACTATACAAAAGCATTATTCAACCTATTCTGTCGTATTGCTCAGCATGTTTCTTCACTATACTGTCCATGCCTAACAGAAACAAACTTTACAGTATTACCCGTATTGCGTCCAAGATCATCGGACTTCCCACACCCACACTTGCTGATATGAACGATAAGGACATCACACGCTTAGCACTCTCAATAACAAATGACACTGATCATCCTCTGTATCGCTACTTCG
Source organism: Nannobrachium achirus (assembly GCF_963921795.1). NCBI lineage: Eukaryota > Metazoa > Chordata > Actinopteri > Myctophiformes > Myctophidae > Nannobrachium > Nannobrachium achirus. Next base: position 13,446,561 of record NC_137833.1, on the reverse strand, counting down.
AACTCTTGCCATGGGGGCGTAGATACATAACCTTGACGTGGCACAAGGTACGGTTTAACAGGAGTTTTGTCCCCTCAGCCATCGCTACACTAAACAATCTGCTAAGCAAACGCCCCCGTCGCTAGGATGGTTTTCTGTGAATATCGGGGACCTGATGATCTGTCTTGTGATGTTTTGTGTTATATGGGTTTGTGTTTTTTTTATGTTAAACAGACTTGTGAAGACAAATTTCCCTTTGGGGAGAATAAAGATTATTATTATTATTAACCCCAGATGTGTCACGGTGTCCCAGGGCAAGACACTTAACCCCTAACTGCTACCCCCTGGGCTCAAGTCTGACCACTTGGACAGCAATCAGCTAGCCTAGATGAAGCTTAATTCCCCATGAAGTTAACGACGCATACTTTCCATACGCACTGGCGGTGATGCTGAAAAAATGAAAGGAAGAGGTTAACGGGTCGAGGGAGCACGTTTTCCGTGCCACGCTTCCTCTGACAAAACAAGTGACGGTGCAGTTATTTTCAGCCCGCCCGGTTCATACGCTCATCGTATATGGATACAGTACAGACGAAAATCTCCAGGAGTTTGGTGGAAAAAAGGAGACAGGAATGTCCAACAGCAACAAGTGCAGAGTGTGTCAAGCTCTATATTTACACAGACACACACCCTGTCTCGCTCTGACTGTGTGCTAGGTGACGCCACTATCGCCCAGGCCTCAGATAAAACAACGGGTGTGACAGTAGCTGTACTAGCCTAGGACTGGACAATACGAGTCCAAATCAATGTAGGGATGGGACGATATGAAAATGTCATATCGCAATTATTGTGACAAAAGAAATCGGGATTTACGATATTATCGCGATAATCAAAATCAATTAACCTGGGGCAGAACATCTGCCAAAAAATAACAGATCTACAAGCTCACACCGGGTCACGTTGCGACGTGTTGTGAGCTTGTAGATCGGCTATTTTTTGGCAAAGACATTTGATAGAGAGTGAAAAAAGACTGTATCAAGTACGTATATTATAAGTACCTTTTACCGATTATAGAGGGTTTAAGTTGTACCGGATATGCAGCTCGGCAAATAAAAGATGAATTGATCCCAGTGAATGACGGAGGACGATATCACGAACGATAATTTAAATCTCCACGATACGATTATCATGAGTGGTTTTTATCACGATAAACGATAATATCGCTTATCGTCCCATCCCTAACCAGACCTAGGACTGGACAATACGAGTCCAAATCAATGCCACAATTATTTCAAACTTTTTCCTCGATTAAGATGCTGATTATACCCCTTTTTTACATAAATTAGTTCTATGACTAGGTCTATGCTACAAATGTATACAAATTTGCAAATGTATATCAGTTTGGTGTTTCTTGACATGAAAATGTTTGAGAACTGCTCTGTGATACCTGCACAGCGTGCTGTTCGCTTGCGAATTAAATTTTCATGCGACACCGAAAACCAGTGTGCCGTTTTGCTCTCGGATCAAATGTGCAGCAATAAATAAGTATCGCGGTGGAGGGATTAAGTGGTTAAGTCAGACTAATCGATTAAGTACAACAATAAATCAATAAGAATTATCCGATCAACCTACATGAGCAAGATTAAGTCTGTTTATTCATCTAAATGTCCCATTCACAAATCCAGCTGTCATACTGTACGTACATTATGCGTAAGCATTGTGTAACATTATGACGATGACGTTTAACTCTTCATATATCCAACTATGTGAGCGAGCTGGCTGTGTGACTATTAAGACTACAGCATGAATATAGTAGCATTAGATCAGCAGTTTCTATTAGCTTTCACTGTCATGCCTCAGCATTCACGCCCACTTCTGCACTTGAAGGCATAGACAGAACAGCGCCTTTGTGTGTGTGTGTGTGTGTGTGTGTGTGTGTGTGTGTGTGTGTGTGTGTGTGTATGTGTGTGTGTGTGTGTTCTCTCTCATAGCCCAGATGCCCAATAAAGCCCCTACGTCTTGATTTAACACTTCCATCTCAGTTGTGAAATAACTGATAATAATTGATAACATCTAACAATACATTAAAGTTATTATAGTTTACCCAAACAAATTACTTATTTTCTATCAATTACACACCCCACGAAGCATTGAATTCACATAGATCTTTTTGTTTTTTTGTCACATCCTAAGCCAGTGGTTCTCAACCTGTGGGTCGGGACCCCCAGGCAGGTCCCCAAATTATTCTGGGAGGTCCCCAGATGATTAACTCAATGTTTTCTCACTCAACAGTAAACAAACCAACATAAAGTTTAAGTGTATAGACTAGAGGGTATCTACACATTTCTAAGTTGACAATTTAAGAACTTTTTAATACCTCTAATGACAAATTAAACATTGGTCAAATTTAGTTAAAATATGATTATTTTGGGGGTCGCGGCCTGAAAAGGTTGAGAACCACTGTCCTAAGCCAACAATTTGATGACACCAGAGACTCAAAGAGTCTCCTATTGACCGATGAACCCATCATCAAATCATTGTCTCAGGAATGTGACAAAAACAAAACAATCCGGTGTAATTGATAGAAAATAAGTAATTTTTTGGGGTGAACCACTCCTTTAACAGAATCTTTCTGTCAGTCTGTTCCGGTCTAAACTCGGATGCCGTCTTGACCGATTGACCTCAAACTTGGCGTGTGTGTCCGTCCCAGATCCGGGGTGTTGTGCAGTGCCAAGTGGCAAAGAACAGTTTGCTAGAGAACCAAAAAAAATACATGAATAGCTGTGTCTGTGGACGACACACTGAATCACTGCCTATTCAACGATTTTCATGAATGTTCTGCTATTTCTGAATAGCTAAAATATTAAATGACACAGATGCTTTCCTTGTTTTAACGGGTTAATATAAATAGTTCAGTGAACATCGTGAGAGAACGTTGTTGGTCAGACACTATCTACGACCTTGGAAGGCATCGATACTCTCTGGCTTTTGTCACTGCCTTGCTAATCAACTAATGAAGACTTGAAAACCAACAAATGACGATATCTGGTGATTCAGCCACATTGTTTTTTTGATCACAGGAGCTCAAGGAAGCAACCGTAGCAGACACAGCATGATCTCTTGAGTATGCAGCAGCCACTGCTGCACGGACTTGCCCGAGAAGTGCTGTTTCATAGGATATGAATTATTAAACGACATACATCAAACAAATTAAGTGCAAGGCACAGAAGGGCTACATACATTCCCAACAGGGTTATTATAGCGCTAGGGTGTGACTCTAACAACATAACATTTAACATGTTCCACCCACCTAATCATTCAACCATTTCACTTTGAAAACATGTAGAGCATTAAAACTTTACAGTGCAAATATTGTTAAACGTTTTTGCATTGTATACGTTCTGTAAACGTGTGACAGCAGTTGACAACGGTGTGGTTTTCTTCCATATTGCTGCATATTTCAAAAGACAAAATAGTCTTGAGGGGTTGTATCGGCAGCATGTAGTAGAATGAAGGATGACAAATCTCAAGCTGGCTGACAGACACCTGCGTGTTTACCACAACTCATCATCACAACAATGAAACGCAGCGCCTCCTCCTCCTCAACCTGCTTACGAATACATATCCATAAATTGGTGCGTGACATATAAACTTCCGCTGCTTGCCATTCTCCATGCAAATAAGGTACCTGGAAACCCCTAGGTTTAAACAGAGACACCAGCACTCATGTGTATCTGAGTATCAGATACACACGCTGAGGAAGACCCGGTGGGGTCAAAACGTCCGTTTTTTGCTGCTACTGGGGGAAAAAATGAAAGAAATATGGAAGAATTCATTCTAAAGTAAGTGAGTGCTGGTGTCGCTGCTGAAATGTTCATTGGTTCCCTGAACCGTGCACCCAAGACGAGTGTTTTGTGGAACAGTTTTTTTTGACGAGTGCTCCTCTTTCCCTCTTGTGAAGAACACCAGCTTTAAAACATGGCTTATTCCAAGGGTTCCCATCCTTTTCAGGCCGTGAACCCCCAAAATAATAATATTTGAACTAATCATATTTGAACTGGGAACTAGGGACCCATATACACTTACTACTGTACGTTGATTTGTTTACTGTTGAGTGAGGAAACAATGTTTCATGTTAAGCTAATCATCTGGGGACCCACCCTCCCCAAAATGATTTGGGGACCCCCAGTTTTGGAACCACTGGGCTTATTCAATAATAGTGTGGAAGACTGTGAACACAGCAACACACTCAATTTCTCTGTCATTATTGTGTGGTGCTTGTGATCAGAGTCATGATTGTCCTCTCCAGCCAGGCAGCCCCACACCCACCGGTAGCCTGTTGAGCGAGTGTGTGCGGTCGGTCATGAACCTTATTATATTTGATAAACTTGTCGTAGGTTGAGGTATAGTGGCTCCCATGCCATGTTTACTCTCTGGAATCACGCCACGGTTGCCACCACACCTACAGTGCCTCAATGTTGACCGACCGACGCCAGCTCCAACTGAATGACAAAGTCAAAGTCATAATATATTCCATAACTTCTTCAACTGACAAGTGGAATTAAGCCTCTGACTCAGAAGATAATGAAACAGGAACGCCCCCGAGACACGGATTAATGAATAAAATAACAGGCCAGCTAATAATAGTCCCTACCTCTAATTTCCTGAAGATGCTAATCAGGAGGATGGTTATAATATGCAATCAATGTGTCGCAAGCAATCTAATGAAAAGGCTGCCATTTGTCACGAATTCAATTTCAGATTTCACATTGGACGATTGGACTAAACACACACAAAATCGATTTTGACATTTAATGTAAAAGTCAAAATACATGATAGTCTTTCTTGATCCAATGCGAACACACACAGATAGACACATTGTTTAATCTATACATTTGCAGCCTAACTAATATGAGTGTACACAATGGAACCAAATTGTACACCCTATTTGGAGTAATATTCAAGAAGAAGACTGCATATAGCCTACTAGTGGCTGTACTAGAGTGGATCAGGCCTATTATAATAGTTCCATGTTGTTACTGTTACTGTTACCTTGAAGACTTTGCCAAAGGCTCCGTCCCCAAGCTCCCCGATGATCTCCCAGAACTCCTCCGGGTTGACGTCTCTGTGGACATGCTCGTACTGCTTCTTCCTCCTGTCCGGGCCCAGCTTGAAGATCTTCCGAAAATTGAAGAAAGACATGATGATCTTTCTTTTACACAGAGAGAGGGGGAGAGCTGTTTAGCTGTGGTGGCCTCCTCTCCTCCTCCTCCTCCTCCTCGTTATTTCCGCCAAGAAAAACGCAGACTCTACCCTCTACTCTCGTCCAAAACGCAGTGTCCAAGCGGCTAGTTAGTAGCGAGCGATCATCATCATCACCATCATCATCTCTGGTTATTACACCAATGTCGTAACATTGTAACACAGCTCGTCTAGACGCGGATGATGATACAAAGTAACAGTATATGTAGCGGCGGCTCACATTGTTTTGGGTGCCGTTTGAAACCGCCTGACCATGGGAATGAAACGGCGATCACTGTTTGTTGTTATATTCTTCTCACATCCTTGGTAACACGCAAGCAAGCCGCCATTGTGAAACACTCCAGTACGAAGACGCAGCTCCAGTGCTGGAAGGTAAAGCCAAAGGGACAACCGAGTCTTTAAAGGTTTCTCTCTCTGATCACACACGCCTCGGGTCGGGCTAGAAGGCTGAATAGGCTCGGCCCCCCAGGTCCACTGCACACAGAAGTTAGCGGTATCTGTATCCTGAACAACTCCCATCAAAGAGCAGCTCAGCCAATGATGTTCTGCTCCCTCCTCCTCCTCCTCTCCATCTGTTCAATGCTGCCGCTTTATTGACTTTTTGGCCCGATGGCTCTATCTTGTGGCGTGAACATGCCACTAGCTTTGCACAATGCAACTGATGCAATTCAACTCAATTCAATTCAAAGGAGCTTTATTGGCATGAGAAAACATACGTTTACATTATTGCCAAAGCAAGTTTCGAAACATAATAAAAACAGTTGAAAATTAAACAGAGGTATGTCACATTTTGTCGTTAAGTATGGGGTATGAAGCTTTTTGGAACAAATATCCTAATTTCTTTTTTTCTCAATTCAATTCAATTCAATTCAATTCATTCAATTCAATTCAAAGGAGCTTTATTGGCATGAGAAAACATACGTTTACATTGCCAAAGCAAGTGTCACAAATAAAATAAAAACAGTTGAAAATGGGGGACATATATCCTACATATTTCTCAATAAGAAAGGATTTTTTTAGGAGCATGCTCTGTTTATACTGTAGGATATACGCAGTAGGTCAGGTCTGGATGCCATTCATTGGTTTGTAGACCTTAGGGTGGTTGTATTCCATTCTAGCACTCTAGGATGCACTGAAAAACAAAACACAGTATTTTGTGTGCATCTTGTATGAATTGAGGAAATTTAAACAAGCCCAAAAGCTTTCTTGGGGTCTTCATGAGAATATGTCATTTTAGAGGTATTAAAAAGTCCTTAAATTGTCACTTTAGAAATGTTCAGATACCCTCTATACACTTAAACTTTATGTTGGTTTGTTCACTGTTGAGTGAGACAACAATCTTGAATCATCTGACCCACATGTTGAGAACCACTGGTTTAGTTGACAGAAAAGTTGTGTAATTCCAAATCTGAACTGAGGGAGGCAGCAATTAGGCGTCTTGGCAGTAAGAAGGAAGTGGCTATGGGTGGAGTCCAGTGCAGTAAACTTGGTAGAAGTTGCTCCACCTACACTGGAGATTCTGGATGGAAGGCTACTCTAAGCTACTCAACTGTGGCGGGCGGTAAACATCATGATGAGTCTGATCTCGAGCAAAGAAGGTAAGAACCTTTTAATAAACGATCTTCCTAAAGTCATCCGTGGACTTCTTTAGCATATCATTTAAATACATAATAATTAATTCAGCCTGCGACCCTGCTGTCTATGTTTGTCCAAAAACATTCTCTAACGCCTGGTCATGTTTTACCTAATCATCAAACTTACTCAGCCTAGCCTAGAGGAACATTATTATTTTCCATGATGGCTACTATGTCTTTATTTTATTTCTAAGACAACCAAGCGTAGTAGCCACCTTATAGCTTGGCATGTTTGTGATGACAACTGCAAAACATTTGAGTGTATAAATAAACATGGCTTCAGAAAAGATCATTGTTGGATCGTAGGCTATTTATTTATTAATTATTTATTTGTTTGTTTGTTTAATCTTTCTTGGCGTTTTGTGATGAAGATAGATTTTACATTGACATTTGCATATCTATGACTATGAAACACTGGAGTCAAGTAAAAGTCACTCTCGATAAAATACATCTAATAGTAGGCTACTCTTCTTGGTCCAAACTGTATAGGCTAATGATGGACACACACACGTGGAGAATAGTTATAGAAGACAGAAGATTTGGTCTTTTATGTTGGTGGTAGCTATTTCAATTTGATGTAATCTAATTATTTTTTAGCATTTCTGTCTGAAAAGCACAGATGCATGTAACCCAAGGAGGGTTGTTGAACAGATCCATGCCATTGCTGGAAAGCAGTCATGGGAGAGAATGTTTGGTGTATTGCATTTGGCTCTGTGTGTGTGTGTGTGTGTGTGTGTGTGTGTGTGTGTGTGTGTGTGTGGGGCCTCATGTACCCTCATGTTTCACTCTCTCTCAGTCTGTTCCTGGAAGAGAAACCACTCACATAAGAGCTGCTCGTTATAAAAGGCATATTACAAGCTTATAATGATGTAATTATTCATCATTTCATGAAAAGCAACACATTCCAAGGGTGTAATGCAAAGGCTAGCAGTTGTAGTGGCGAAAAGTGTTTACTTTTTCCCAATTTTCTATACTTTCTTACTCCACTAGCCTACATCTCAGAGGCAAATATTGTAGGCCTACTTACTGTATATAGTCCAATTATTTGAAATCTTTAGTTGTAATTGTTACTTTGGAGTTTTATGTTATTAATATAGAGGGTATGTGCATGCGTAAAGTGAATGGCAAATCAAGTGGCAAAGTGAGTTTAACGTCGTTTAATGCAATCAGATAGGACTTTCTGTTTGGATGTATGGGCTGTCAAGGCCAGAAATTAGCTTTTTTTTGCCACTCAGTAGGCGTTCCCGCATAACTTCTGGGTATGATGATGATGTCACGTGCATACCCTCTATTGATTCAAAACATGCATTAACCACACAAGCCCTAGATTGTAATACTTTGGTTATTCAAAAATAACTGATCTACATGGTCACATCAAAACTAATTGTGAGCTTGTAGATCAGCTATTTCTTTAAAAAAAAGTTGACAAATTTGAGTACTTTTACTTTGGTACTGTAGGCCTATAAGTGTATTTGATGCCAATAATGTTGCAGTTATACTCAAGTACACCTTTAAATACAGGGCTTTTACTGTATTGTGCTTTTGATACATTTAAGTAAAATCGAAATACTTCTTCCACCACTGCAAGGGTGTAGGAGGAGGGACCGTCACCTTATTATGTAATTTCCTTCCCTTTACTCTAGTCTGCCTATGTTGCACTGTAGATTTATGGCTTTCCTTCTGTAGGCTATATGAAGCATACAGACAATGTTGACATTATCTCCCTTATACCCAGCTTTTGAAACCCATATACTCATCAATAATCTCACACTGAAACGACTGACCTCGTTGTTTTACTTGTTTTAGGCCAATGACATACAGTTGTGTAAAGTAACTAAGTACACTCACTCGAGTGTGAGGTACTTTTACTTTAGGCCTACTTGAGTATTACCATTTTTCAATACTTTATAACAAGGGTCTTCAACAGGGGGTCCGGGAGGGGGTCCTCAGAGTTACTACAGGGGGTCCTCCAAATCATAGAAACCTTTTTCTCCATTTTTATATTAACCACTTGACCCTAGTGTCCTTATTCGGAGAACTTTAGCCAAAAGTAGATGATCTATAAGCTCACAAAACGCCTTGCAGCGTTGTGAGCTTGTAGATCGGCTATTTTTGGCAAAGAGATTTGGTCTAGAGGGGAAAAAGAGCAGACTAAGTACAGAGTGAGGTCAGGTTTATTAAGTATTGACGGTTCAAGTGGTTAAATATCTGAAAACACAAATTGACATGAATCCAAAATACACTGACGATTGCGCTGTCAAACAATGAATATGGAATCTATATGAACAGGTTGTGGGTGGGGTCCCTGCTTCATCTCTCTCTCAACTAAGGGGCCCTTGGCCTGAAAACGTTGAAGAGCCCTGCTTTATACTTCTACTCTACTACATAGTGGTATTGCTTCTTTTACTTAAGTAAAAAAGAAAGAAAGGGAGTATTAGTTCTTCTTAACAGGAAGTGAAATGTTGATAGGCATAAACTGTGCTTTGTGAGAACTTCTTGAACAGGGCTTGTTCCTAATTCTTCCTTCCTGCCATGGTGTGCTGTTTGATACGGGCTCAAGAATGCGTCACACAGCCCACTGGCTCTATTTTTAGACCCCCCCCCTCCCCCCTTGACAGGGTGGAGAACTTTACAGAAAAACTAGACATCGTTTTAATTCTGCAGTTTTTTCCCCCACATATTTAGTAATTGCCATGGGAATGGAAACCATCAATTCCTGAGCAATGATGTACATGATGTACATGATGTACATGATGTACATGCTTTGACATGACGCTAGTATGTCGCAGGGACTTATCCCCAACCTCAGGGTGGACACTCTAACCACCAGTAAAACGCCCTATAAGGGCGAGAGCGACCTCGGTGAGGTTGTGATCTCTCCATATAAGGGGCATAAAAGGGACAAGGACGGAATTCATTTTCAAGTGTGACCTGCGTCGCGGCAACCATACTGGTTATTATGAGACTGACAGAACATGTCCATTTATGGGCATTCCCAGACATGGGCTTAATATTGATGACATCAGGGATCTCCACATGTGGGCATAAAAGGCACAAGGACAGAATTCATTTGCCAAGTGTGGTTGCCGTGACGCGAGTCACACTTGCAAATTCACTAATAAATGAATGACCATATATGGAGTGTGACATGAGGCGTGACTGACTGACTGACTCACTGACATGAGGCAGAGGTTTGATACAAACTGCTCCCTATACCGTCACAACAAGGCCACTGAACTGGTGTACATATACTGTACATCTTTCTTTGTACAAATAGATAAATGTGTGAGAGTGACACGCACACACACAAATAGCACTAACGTCAAACGACAACACTTTCACAGTAACACCACTTTCACATTTGTGTTTAACCACTTGAACCCAGCGGCACCTATTCCTGGGGGCGAACATTTGGCGGAAATAACCAGTCTACAAGCTCACAACGTGTTGCAACGTGGGATATTGTGAGCTTGTGTGTGGGCTATTTTCGCATAAGAGATTTGGTGTGGCTGGAGGGTCTAGCGTAGAACCCTGGTGGGCCCGGGTCAAATACTGTATGTATAATGGGTTAACGTGTTTTGACCCATTTAGATCTGAGGCCTAAAAACACTTTCTAAATCCTAATAGTTTTCTGAAAAATCAAACCTCGGTTCGAAGTGAAGCGGTGAACTTTTATTCTATGTGTTCTAGAGTTATGAACTCTGTGATCAATACATTCTTTATATGGGACATGGGACACACATTTTGTTTTTGAAAAACCCTATTCATTCTGGACTGATATTCTGGACGTACGGGACAGATAAAACCTGTTCATTCTGGACTGGAATGACCATATATGGACATGAGGTGACAGACATTTTGTTTTTGAAAAAACCTGTTCATTCTGGACTGAAATGACCATATGGGCGTGGGCATAGGCGATTCTAGCCTCTTCCAGCAGGGGGTGCACGACCTCTATTACCTCATGCACGCGCGCGCAGCGCGCGTGCACGACGTTCGCGTGCGCACTTTGCGCGCACGCGAAAAAAATTAGGGATGGGCCGAAAGCAAAATTCTTGGCCGAAACCGAATACCGAATACTGGAAACATTCCACCGAATACCGAATACCGAATAGCCGAATAATACATGTATATAATTTATTTTGTATAATAAATGTTTGTACCATTGCTGTACCTTTGTTGTAAAGCTACCTGATTATGGCAAACCCTAACTTAAATAATAATCACCATATGGTTCCATAAAACATTTATTTCTCACTTTTGAATGCACACATAACAAAATAAAATATTTTCTCTTTGCAATGTTAGCATAAAACAAAGTCAAAATAGTGCAACTATTTCTGTAGTATCCTACAGAGATAAAAGTGCATCAGAACAAGGTGCTTAAAACTGCAGAATGATCTAGGCCTACAACAAAATATTATTGTAAACACAAGGGCTGTAACAGCCAGGCCTTCAACAACAAATGCACATACTGTATGTTGCAAAATGATCTAGGGCCCAGGGGTCCTCAAATACAAATCTTGAAGGTCCAGAAATATTTTTTTGAAACAGGTCCAGGTCCGAAAAAAAGGCGAAGGCGAAATAAGGCGGATACATTTATACAGTATGTACTGTATGTATGTATGTTTATTATAATCATTAGAATTGTTTATTTTAATTATTATTATTATTATTTGGAACTTTGGAAATCTCAGTTGGAACTGTTACCCCTGCTACCTGATGCTGGATAAGCGGTTGAAGATGGATGGATGGATGAATGGATAATTATTTATGCATGTAGAGTAGGCTACATTATTTACATTTATTGTGTAGCAATAAAACACTGGCTTATAGTTTAATTATTGGAAACTAAAGAGCATAAATGCAATATTAGGCTTGTCGTTCAGAATGGAAAATAAAGTGGAACTTAGCGTGAGGGGGAGAGGATTACTTGACATTCAGTTAGTTGACACACGTACTGCACAAGCCAGACTGACTGTGCTGATTGACTATGTCAAATGACCAGTCAAATCAGGGTCAACGAGTCATAGTTATTAACCTAACACAGCCTAGGATAGCTGGCAATAATATGCGACGACACATCACATTGTTAAAGACGCATGATCACGCATCGCGAGTTTCGCGACCATTTCTCGTCTAATGCAAGCAGTTGGAGCCTTTCATCGTGGATATTAATGTGTTGCTGTTGTCCTCTCCAATTGAACAGCCAAAGGTAGAAGATCTCTAAGTTATTAATCCAGTGGGAGCAATGGTTTCCAAGAGGTTTTAGCAACTTTTTTAAGGCAGCGAGCGGCATGAGTGTGTGGAGAGGAGAGGAGAGGGGAGGGGGGGAGCAGCATGGAGAGCAGACTGCGTCGGAGACTCGGAGGGAAGGAAAACCTTTGATCTACAAGCCCACAGCACGTTGCACCCGCGACGCTTTGTGGGCTTGCAAATTGGCGTAGGGGTGTGTCTTGTGAGCCTGTGTATGTGTTTGAGCGAATGAGCACAATCAGCACATACACACCCACGCACACACAAACACACATCACACACAGTCAGTCCGATCGTCAGATACAACTGTGCGGAGATTTCTCAGAAATGTGCCGCGGTCCGGACATGGACTGTGGTCCGCCTATTGAGGACCCCTGACCCTGTCCTTCACACTATTCGGTGCTCAACTATTCGGTTTTAAAAGCTATCCAGCCGAAAACCGAAAATGCATTTTTAGCCATTTTCGGCCGAAAATTTTCGGTGCCGAATATTCGGCCTCATCCTTAAAAAAAATTGCGGATATTAGCGGTTTTGTAATGTTGTTTTAGCGGATTTCTGCAGTTAATTTTGTACCCAAATGTAACACGGTGACAATAAGAAGTCACTGTCGGAATGGAGATATGTCTGAATGGAAACATGTTCCCATGTAACACAATATAAACAAAAAAAAGTGTAAAACAGGTGCTTCTTTTTCTAGACACCATATGTCTATCTATAGGATTTATTTACTTATTTTGCAGACAGAGGCAGCACAGCCAGGACATATAAAGCCAAACATCAAGTTAATCATCATTCATCAAGCAATCAAGCAGTCATTTACATTGGTGGTGTGGCACAACCACACCACCAAAGATCCATAACCAGCAGCTACCAATATTTACAAGCAAGTGAAGCAAGCATGCGCGCTCGCTCGCGCGCGCACACACACACACACACACACACACACACACACACACACACACACACACACACACACACACACACACACACACACACACACACACACACACACACACACACGGAGGAGAAGAAAACAGGCTGGCTAACTCCACAGTGAACAGATAGTTAAATAAAGCCATGTCTTACCTTAAGAAAATGACAAGAAAATATCCAATGTTATATTGAGGTGCCCAGAAGAAAGTGTTATTCCTTGGAGGCACAGAACACATCGTGTAATCCAGCCTCGTTGAGCAGCGCCGAAAACTTTAGTTCACGTATGGTAAATGTAAAAGCTATCCACATGTCCTATGGATGTCTGTAGTTAACCCCAGGTAGCATATTCCACTGTGAAACAACTGTTTAATTCTGTTATTTAGATAAATCTGCAGGTGTCATCATCTGCCGTTTGTTTTTCAGCTGTGCTGTCAGAGACGTTCAGACAGTCACTGTGATTGGTTGAGAAACCAGTAGTCCTATTACCTCCCGCCCCCCATTTGCTGTGATTGGTTTAGAAGTCATGCTATGGGTGCTTCAAAGGGTCAAAAAAGGCGAATTTGAGATGTTCTCCTCTTAATCATATTGCGTGTTTATTATGATCAAAAAAATCAAAATGGCCGCCTGGCGGCCAGGGGGTGCACCTGCACCCTAGGACACCCCTTAAAATCGCCTATGGGCGTGGGACACACAAAGCCACTCAATGGAAGCGGTTTTCACCGCTTCAAAAACGTATATCGTCTCAGTCGGATAGAAACCTCATATGTCTATAAAACTCACTTTTCAGGATACATAAAATATGTAGATCAGAGGTTTCCGCCCGACAGCAACGATGTACCGGTACCGTATAGCAACAACACAAATGACACAGAGGAGTTCCCAGCGTGAAAGGTATAACAACGTTGTTACACCTTTCAAGCAGGGAACATGTTGGTGTAGCAGCTTTAAATGGCCACTTTCACTGTTTGTCTTTCAGACGTGTTGACCGCTGGGATCCTGTGACGAGGCACTACTCGGTCATGTAAGGAAAAGGGAACGACTCGTCGTCACACAGGGAGCATGCAGGGAGCCATCGTGCGAGTGTGCATGGTGGTGGCGGCCGCCATCTTGAACCACCCGCTGCTCTCCCCCCAGGAGAACGCCACCCTGCCGGAGCAGGACCAGGAGCTCATCGCCCGCATGAAGGAGCACGAGGAGAGGCTGGAGAAGGAGCAGGAGAGGCTGGAGAGGGAGCTCGCTCTGCTGGACTCCAAGCAGCAGCAGCAGCAGCAGCAGCAGCAGGCATGGATGAAAGTTTTTCTGTCACCTCACCGCCACAGTTTTCATTTGTCATTTGGTTTCCATGGGGTCCAAGTAACAGGTCTTTCTGTTGGCTAACTCTTGGGTTTTCTCTAAAGAATCATGTGTGCTCAGCAGAACGCAGCGAAAATAATCTGTAAGCCCACAACGCAATGCTGTGCGACTATACTATACTATTTTCAGTATTATGCAACACGGCAAGTATGTCAGGCATAACCCTAACCCATGTGTCTGGTTAAGTCAGGCCCTCCAGGAATTAATATAAGATATTAAAGTTATTTTAAGTTTGAATTGATCAAACTAAAGGCCCATTCCCACTGGGCCAGATAACAGATACAAAAATCTCTTTCTCCAGATATTTTTCCATTCAAAGTGGATGGTAGATAGAGATAAAAAAAATATCTACCACAGATATTTACCACAGATACTTTTATCTGTGGCAAATATTTTTTTTATCTGTATCTACCATCCACTTTGAATGGAAAAATATCTGGAGAAAGAGATTTTTTTATCTGTTATCTGGCCCAGTGGGAATGGGCCTTAACCATGATCTTCCACAAAAGCCCATGGTATCGGATATTTTATAAAAGCGAATAAAGCCTCAGTCTGCGATTTATTCAGCAGTTTGGCTGTTGATAATGCCAAGTTGCCAACCCATCATAATTTTACATATTGTGCCAAACAGAGCACTAGTGTGGTGGGGGGGACGCCTTTCACGCTTGTTTCACAAATCGCAGATTTGGACAAAACAGTACAGTCATGATGACATTCTTCTCTTGCTTTAATCCAGGAGCAGGAGACCTCGGCCTCGGGCTACGGCTGGTACTTCTGGAGCGCCGTGTCAATGGTCATCTTCTTCACCATTGAGGTGTGCAGGGTGGAGCTGGCTGACATGGAGCTCTGGCCTGTGGACGATGAGGAGGGCATGAGTGGCACAGGCAGCAACAGCAGCAGCTCCAGGACTCTGGTCTTAGATAAGGGGGTCCTGAGCGGCTTCTGCGACTGCTGCGTCCACTCCGTGGCCCACGACAACTGGAGGGTGAGGGAGTTCGTGGAGGGCTTCGCCGACGACCTGCTGGAGTCGCTGCGGAGCGTCCGCAACGGGGAGTCCGACATGGAGGTGGGCGACTTCGTGGGAGTCGGAAGCATGTTCGAGTCCTGGAAGGTGAGCTGGCAGGCCTGATCGCAGTTATTTTGAGCTGTTCGTCAGAATTGTTTCCATTTATCTGTACATTGCAAAAGTATTCAATCTACTAAATAAGTAATAGATCAGCCATTTCTGGTATTTTTGAAAGGATAGAATGATTAAGCATATTGCTTATTTGGCCATAGTACATTATTAATTTGGATTATTGGTAGCGGCCATTGTCATTCTTTGTTTAAGTTACTTGTCACATCTGGCCTGTGCAATTTTTGTTTACAAAAGCCTAAAAGGCAATTATTTACATGATAATTAATCATCAATCTAACAGCTATCTAATAGTTCATGATCATCATCTCACTTCTCAACCCTAAGGTGAGCAAGCCGCTGACGTGTGACCTCATCGTGCCGTTGTCTCCGCCGGAGCCCTACTCCTTCCAGTTCCAGCTGTGCTGCGGTGCCTCCGGGGACATCATGCCCCCAGACATGCACGGCTACGGCAGGATCAAGGTGACCCGGCCCGGGGAGAGCGATGGTGTGTGCGTGTGCGGTTCCGTCGACCTGGGAGAAGACGTGCTCTGTCTCCTGCACGGCAAGACGAGCGACAGGCCCAGGGCGACCCACAGCCCCGAGGAGCTGCTGTGTTCCAAGAACACCAACTACTTAGCCAAAGACCAAGTCATGAAGTGGTTTCAGATTTCCCTCACCAAAGCGTGGGGGCGTGTCTCTCACAAGTACGAGTTCCAGCTCGCTTTCCGCACCCTGGACGCCGCCGGGGCCCTGAAGGTCCGGTTTCGCTCGGGGAAAGTCGTGGTGATGAACATCGTCCCCGCCGTCCGGCTGGACGACACAGACGTTTACTTTGTCTCGCATTTCCCCTCAGACAACAGCGGCGGCGGCGGCTCACCAGACTCGTACTGGCCGCTCTCCTTCGCCGCGTACGAGAGGAACCTGCTCAAGCACGTGGCTAAACGCCTGCCGGAGAATTCCTGTCACCTGCACTGCCTTCAGATCGTCACGTTCCTGCACAGGAAGCAGACGGGACTCACGGGAAAGAGTGCGCTGACAAACTACCACGTAAAGACCGCCGTGTTGCACCTGCTGCTGACCGAGAAGCCCTCTTCCCACTGGGGCATTGAGAACATGGAGCCCAGGCTCCGGGACGTGCTGGGCTTCCTGCAGAGGAGCCTACAGGAGAAGAGGCTGCATCACGCGGTGGTCGGGAACCGCCACTTGCCCGCGGAGGTCCGCGTCCCCGAGGTGTTCCGCACGGCGGAGCCCGTCAACCTGTTCCGCTCGCTGGTGTTGCACGGCGAGAGTTACGCGCACGCGGTCAGACATCTGCAGGAGATGCTGAGGAACGCGCCTGCACTTTTACAAGAGTACACTCTCAATGGAGACACCTTCCACAGACTACACCGACGGCCGTCAGCCTAGGCACTGACTGCTCTTGGACAGATCAGTGGTTCTCAAAGTGGGATCAGCGGTACACAAATCCAAGTATACAATTACAAGCCCCAACTCTTTGTACACTCTCGGAGTTACAAACGTACAGTATTAGGGTCTATTACTCTATTTGGTTCCTAATCCTCCTAACTATGCATAATTCAACTGGGGACACCCTGGAACCCCTTCAAGGACCCCTGGGCGTCCCTGGTCCCCACTTTGAGAACCACTGGGATAGATGGCATTCTATTGTGTAGGGTAATTTATGACATACTGTAGCAGCTATTTCATTATTGTGTTATTTGCCTTGTTATCTAATAAAACAATCGTTTTACATACACACGGCCGTAGCCTGGGATCCAGCCTGCTACACTACGTTCGGTGGATTTTTTGTGAGAATTTTTTTTATAAATAATAAAACGCAGAATGCAGCAAGCAGGCTGGATCACAGGCGAACACGGCAGAGCATACCCCAAAGCACTGAATTAAAATACAAAATGAGTATATGAGTTATTTCTACTTTTAGATGTTAATATCCAGACATATCTTATGGTTTTGTAGCAACAGCTTGACAAGGTAACTAAAGGGTTACTGCAATGCTTAGACGCAACACACCAAGCATCTATCATATTTAACATGTTAATGTTTGAATTGTACTCTTATATATTTGTATTTTGACAATTATATGCATAATCCAGGCAGGTCCAGGACAGAAAAAACATTAGCAAAATGAAGAATAGAGCTCAGTTCTTTATTGTTGTACATTTTGTAATCCATGCCTTCAGTTGACCTTTATTTGAAGAAGGAGGGCTTACCTGTTTTAGAAGCCTGTGCACTCTGTTTTTTAAATAGCATGATATACTGTTACATAATTTTGACAGAAAAGACATTCCATACGTTGACTAAATCTAAATTCTCGTTATTTTGGGCCAAATACAGCTATCGACATTTTAAAGATAACATTGTATTTAATTTGTGACGATAATATAAAGTTTCTTTGACATTTTTCAAACATAAAAATAAATGAATGGTGAAAACAGCACATTTAAAAGCTGCAACGCGTTGCCAACTTGTAGATCAACTATTTTTTTCAAAATTTTTAAAGTATGAAATAAGGCTCAACTGGTTAAAATCTGCAAAAGACAACAACTTGTGCCACACTGCGATATTATGATATGCAAAAACTAGTCTCATTGCCCGCCCCTAACAAAGACTATTGCTTTTTCAAAAAGCATGACTCAGAAAGTATACTTGAACCAATGCTAATTTTACAACAGTGGTTTCCCAACCTTTCCTCGACCAGGGCCCACTTGAAAATCTTGTTGTGTTTGCAGCAGTGTTTGCACTGCAGCCCACCCATCTGACCCCACCTCTTCCTCTACCCCTGGTGGTACGTCAAAATTGTTTAATTCTTTTTTGGGTATAATAGTCAGAAATGTAAACAGAAATTAAGGCTAACACAACATGTCCTGACTTGTTACAGACACCAGACAGACATTCGGTGGACTAATAGTTAAGATATCAAGCAGAAGCAAAGCTTAAGCTTATTACTAAATAATACCTCTCATACTGTGCCTAAAATAAAAGGTTACTGTACAGAATGTCTCATTTGTTTTTGTTGTTTCTGGTGATTGATTCTTTTCTCCCAAAATGAAAAACAAAAAAAAGGTCTCACCAAGACATTATTTTTGACTGACACAGATCCCTCAAATTAATTGAATGACGTTATGTGACGTGGCATGAAGTGATGCCCACAATTGAATTTATTGTATTGCAATTGTTTTTGAGCGGTAGCTCCTACATCTGACTTTGTGTGTATGTTCCTTCTTTCCTACCTTCCCTGCCTCATGTACGTGTCGGCATGGTTACTGACCATCGCCCTGATGGACGCTGCTCCCCTCATGGCCGAGTTGCAGAACGTCAGCTTCAACATAAGCATTGTCTGCAATGCATGATGCATCATAGCACTGGTGAGAGAGAGTGTGTGTGTGTGTGTGTTATTGCTATGCTATTGACCCATAGTACAGTAATAATAAAATGCGTCCCCTCATCCGCCACTAGTTCATTGGCGCGACTGGTAAAACAGAACTGGCGGAAGTGCTGAACTGTGGAAGGCACTCTGCCCCCTTCAGTGGGCAGTGGCGTCAGTTCAGAAAAAGCTAAGGTATGGCAACATGACTGGTGTCTTGCACACGTGCAAGACACCAGTCATGTTGCCATACCTTAGCAACAGGCATGATATATTTATTTTAAGAAGTACATATATTAATATATAATTATATATACCTATAATATAATTATAATAAAGTGACCATTTTGTTAAACTTTGCATTTGTAGTTATTTTACTGTAACTTACCAACATAATAACCCGCACAGATAGACAAAGAGACATTCATTGAATCATATTTAGAACTAACTTTTATCTTCCCCCCTGGACCCAGCTGCATACCCCTGCCATACCCAATTGACGCCCCTGTCAGTGGGAAAGAGGGAGTTCCGCATCTGATTGGCCTATACCGAGCATGTGGCACAGGAGGAAGCATCCGTCACTGCAGGAGTCTTGTCCACACCAATTCATTGACATAACAATTTACAATTTAGGCATTTAGCGCAGACACTCTTAATCCAGAGCGACTTGCAATAGCAAGGTAATACATCAATACATCAACATGAAGAATAACGCATTTAAAACTAGAAATACTGTTCCTACGAAACAGTGTGGGCTCGCATGTAACACCATGTATGGGCACAAAGATCTACCCTTTGGCTGCACCTCATTGTGGCTAAGGGCCCTAGGGGCCTTTGTACTGTCGAAGATAACTCGACTGATAGATACCGTTTTTGTACTGTCGAGGAGAACTTGATAGATAAATAATGAAGATAACATACGTGTGCTGTGCTCGCTTTCAGCGAGCCCACAAAAATATGCTTTAAGATTATTCGAAGAAGTCATTGATAGAATAATCGCTAGGAATATAACCTGTAGTTGCAGCCCAAGGCGACTAGGACTGTCCTGCAAAGCCACAAGGAGCTTCAACTTCTGCTGGTTTGAGAGGGCTTTCGGGTGCTTGTCTCCGGTCGCTGGCCGGTACCGGCAACCGTTTAAAGTGCTGCAGGGCCCGAGCCACCTTCTCTGGACTCATGTTGTAGACGGGATGTGTCCGGGCCAGCCTGTTCTCCTCCTGACCAACCATCATGTCCAGGTCCGTGTTCCCAGAGTGCTGCGCTACAGAGAGGCCACTCAGACAGTAGCAGGTGTGATAAAAGTCCCTGGCCTTGCCGGGTTTGTCCACAAGGCCTCCTGCCGGGTTCTGACAACACAGGAGGATGTATTCCTGCAACGCCTGCTGGTCAAACAACCACGTCTGATGGCTCAAATTACCCTCATTTCCGAAAACGACATTATCACTGCTCAAGTTAGACTCATCTTCTACAAAAACAGCTTCATCATGGCTCAGAGTAGACTCATCTAGGAAAGCGGTTTTGTCGCTGCTCAAATTAGACTCCTCTCGGAAAACCTCTGCATCCAAAGACGTCTTCCTCCGTCTCCTCCCCGAGCGGCCGCCCTCTCGGCAGACCGCGCCGCTTATCAGAGCCAGGAGGCCGCCCTGCCAGAAGGAGTAGCATCCGTCCACCAGCTTGTTGCAGCGTCCCTGGAAGCCCCCCTCGAAGCGCATCTGCCTGCCCGTGGCCCAGCGCAGCAGGGCCCGGACGTCCAGCGTCTCCAGCTCGCCCAGGAGCGCCATGGTGGCGACGCCGCAGAACGTGTACCCTCCGTGGGCCTCCAGGCCCGGCGCCCCGCCCAGCCCGCCCTCCCAGCTCTGACAGCGGCGGATCCATCCCGCGGTGCCCTCGAACAGCCCGGGCGAAGAGGAGGAGAGGATACCAACGAGCGAGGCCACGGCCGCGGCACAGTAGGCGCCCCGCACGTCCACCTCGCCGCCAACGTGCATCACGAACGAGCCGTCCGGCCGCCGCACCGAGCGCAGGAAGTCGAGCAGCCGCTGCCTGTCGACCACGGCGTAGGCCTCCGGCGTGCCCACGATGCAGAGCGCGCAGACGGCGGCGTAGGTGGGCGCCAGGTGGGCGAGCTGGCCTGGCCCGCCGCCGAAGCCGCCCGCCGGGCTCTGGCAGCGCGCCAGGAAGCGGCACACGTCCGAGGCGGCGGCGGCGTCAACGGGCCGCCCCAGCAGCTCCAGGCTGTGGAGGATCCAGTAGCACAGCCAGGGCCGGCTGACGTCCAGGCAGACGTAGGCGGCCGACAGGCGGCGCAGGCCTTGGTTCAGGTACTCTGCGTGGCGCTCCCTCAGCAGAGTCGTCGGTTGTTGTGGTGGCGGCGGTGAACCGTCGCCGTGCGTTTGTTTGTGAGCGGCGAGGACCCGCTCCTCGACGCTACGTTCCACTTTTCTCTGCTCCACAGACGTGGGCGTTTCCACGCCATCATCGTTGAGTCGCTCGGCTTGATGAGATTTTCGGAGGCAGCGTAGTAGAGGGGGCGGGGCTTCTTCCATTTTTGCTGATGGCTTGTTTCTATCAGGTCGCCAGAACTTCTGATCTATAAATCGTCCGGTACCTACAGTAGTCACCTTGTCACTTGGCAGCATTTCATCATTTTTAGTTACTTTCTCCTCATTGGCTGGCCCCATAGCCACCATATTTGGTAATTCGCGTCACTAACTCAACTAATTTACGTGACTTTCCGAAGAAAACGACAAGTGCGACCTTGTGATGATATATAACTGTGGTCTCGCTGAAAAGCGAGACCAATATTAATCTTGATATATATAACAACAGTATGTTATATCAGTATGTTATGCTATACTTTATACCGGGCTCGAGACCGGTATGTTATATCAGTATGTTATAACAAAACCTTATAGACCAAGGTTATTCTCCTCAAAAAGATTACAGACAGTACAAAGGCAGGGCCCTTAGCCAATGAGGAGCAGCCAAAGGGTAAATCTTTGCGCTCATACATGGTGTTCCATGCGAGCCCACACTGTTTCGTAGGAACAGTATTTCTAGTAACTTCTGTCATTTCTTGTTTGGTTAAAATAAGTGATAAATAGCTCTATATATTCTGATAGTACTACTCATTGCTAATCCGCTGGTAAATGAAATCCATTTTACCATTTATTTGTGATCCTGTCTGATTGTCCAATCACAAAACATCCATTGAACTCAATGGAATTTTGGGATTACAGAAGTTAACAGGTTTACTTTAAGTGACAGAAAAAGGTAACAGAAAACAGGTTTACTTTAAGTGACAGAAAACAGGTTTACTTTAGGTGACAGAAAGGTTCTCGGACATAGAACAATAGGTATCGTGATGTCTGATTGGGTGAAGGGTTACAGCAGTACTTCAATGGGAAAACCCATAGAGAAAAAGGTTACGTCAGATGATGATAAAGTTGGACAAGATCTATAGTCTGGTAGCACCACACCATGGGCTCAATTTTGATCCATGCCTTATGCCTCATGTCTAAACTTCTTTGCCTTTTTTTTACTATTTTGAAAAACATTTTTGAATATTTCAAATAGCTGATCTGCAAGCTCACAACGTGCAGATGTAGATCAGCATTTGAAGTATTTAAAAATGTTTTTCAAAATAGTAAAAAAAGGCAAAGAAGTTTAGGCATAAGGAATGGATCAAAATAGAGTCCTAATAATCATGTAAGTCAATGGGGCTGAAACCTTGCCCAAATGTGGAGATATTATGATAGATGCGTCATTGAAGTCACAGGCTGGCCACATGAAATGTTTGCAATTTTTTTTGTACGTCTGTCAGCAGTTTGCAATGTTGTCTGCTTCTAGTGGAAAATATAAAGGGCAACGACATGATGCCCACTGCAAACAGAGGGCATTCCCATATGCTTGCAGCCTAAATGCGTCTTGTAGAGTTGGCAGCAACATGGCACCCATGGCCCTCTATAGAGTTCTATGGGGCAATGGGAGACTTCCTTAGGAAATGGGACTATAGATATAGAACACACATCGAACACAGAGCTTCCCAAACTTATAGGGTCATGGCTCATTTTGGGGTAAAAAAAATAAATCCCACCATTCTTTTTAATTTCCAGAATAGAAATAGGCTAAAAACATCAGAAATGTAAGATTTTGTTTTGAAAGATTTTCAGAATAAAAAAAAATCCACAAATAAAACCATCTATTTTCACAAATGTTAAATAGGGCTGAAGTGATTATAATTGTGGGCTCGCTGAAAGGCGAGACCAGTATGTTATACCAAATCTTTATAAGTGAAGTCTATTCTGGCCCTTAGCCAATGAGGAGCAGCGTTCTAGGTGACTGGCCGACAGTAAAGGCAGAGGTGTGTGCCCATACATGGTGTTACATGCGAGCCCACACTGTTTAGTAGGAACAGTATTTCTAGTTCAGAATCTATTTTTATACGTTTCTTCTATTTTGGGTGTCGATCTAAAAGTGGGAGGTGCTGAAATAGAAAGCTAAAGGTTAAGCGAGGAAGCAGGGAGTATATTGAGACTGGACGGGTAGAGCTCTAATCCAGACTCATGTTGTCCTCGTCCTCATCCTTCTTGTCCTTAGAATCTCCTCCCTTATTATTGCTGTTCTCCACAGCGTTGGCAAAAGCACCCAGGTCTCCTCTGTTGGCAGCGTCCACGGCCTCCTGCGGCAGACCGAACCGACCCAACAGAGGACCCAGCTGGCCCGAAGCCAGCGCCACGGCGAACAAGCTCATGGCCTGCTGGAACTGTGGCGTGGAGGCGTCACCGAGCTCCTCGGGGCTCTGCGGCAGAGACTCCCCCGACGGGAGGAGAGGCATCAGGATCTGCTGCACATCGGCACTGCACAGGATGGGAGCCATCATCTCCGGGGTGCACGCGCTGGCCAGGTCCGCCCCGGAAGACGATCCCCCCTGGGCACTGGCCGGAGTGTAACTGCCGTTGCTGTTCATGGTGGCCAGGATGTTCTGCAGGTCGCTGAGCTGGATGGGCTGGTTAGGGGTGTTGGGAGGCTGGCCAAAGGCAAAGGCGCCGGGTGGAGTGGGAGTGTGGCCTCCCGTAGGGGAGGCGGTGGACGAGGCCGCGGGCGGGGACGTGGTTGAGGCCTGGGGAGGCCAGGGAGTGGTGCCCGAGGACTCGGACGCACTGCGAGAAGAGGATGAGGAGCTGCTGCCACTGGAGGAGGAGGAGGAGGAGGCCTGACCGCCACTGCCCAGCAGACTGGCCAGGCCGCCCGGCCCTGCTAGAGCCCCCAGAGCCGTCAGGCCGCCTTGCCCCGACGAGATCATCTGCATCAGCTGCTGGGGGGTCATGTTCTCCAGGAAGGTCTGCAGGGCGCCCTCGCCTCCGAGGGCGGAGAGGTCGTGGCCTCCGCCGGCCCCGCCGCCCCCCGGCGCCCCCGGAGGGTTGTGGATGTACTCGTTGAGCTTGCGGCAGTGCTCCTCGTCCCGGTCCGTCTTGGGCTCCTGCATCCAGAAGAACAGCCTCTTGGGCCCGGTCTTGAACTTGAGGACGTAGACCCGTCCCGTGGTGCACTCCTTCACCCTCTTGAACTCGCAGTCGTCGGGGAAGATGATGAGATCGTCCTCCACGTCGCCGGTGGTCCTGTCCTTCCAGCAGAAGTGGATGAGGGAGTCGTCAGAGTGCTGCACGTAGACCAGGCCTTTGCGTTTGTCGGGGTACACGGTGCTTCCCTTCTGCATCATCTTACCAGCACGGAACTCCACCAAATGCCTGCTGGAGGGTCCCCTGGACCCCGATACAAGGCTGGGGAAGAGAGGGCCTGACATCTTTGAATCTCAGCACTGTCAACGGAAAAACCCTAAAATGCTGATGAAGAAATATGAAAAGTATTTCATTCTTGGCAAGTGCGCTTGGGCCCCATTATATATCGATAATCTGTGACGCACCGTGACATCACCAGCCATGCCATTTATGGAGTTTGTCTGCAATGCATCACCACAACTTGTGACGTAGTGGTGATGTTGCAGTGTTGTTGAGGTTACACAGTAACGGTGAAGTCTCTGATTGGTTAAGCTTGCTGTGACCATTGTTTCGTTGGTGGAATCTGGCCCTTTTCTGTCTATGATCCGTCACAGCTGTCAGTGTGAAGAAGAAGAGGAGAAAAGGGAGGAAGAAAGAGAGAAGAGAAGAGTATTGATGTCTTTATTGATCATGAAATAAAATCATATGTAATCTGTAACAAACATCTGACCTACCATAACCGACAGGATAACACAAAGAGGTTTACAGCTTGTTTCCATTGTGAGGAGAAGAGAAGATATTGAGAAGCGAAGAGAAGAGAGAATCCAAGAAAATCTAAGAAAATCTAAGAGAACTTTTCTGGCGATTGAAATAAAGCAACCAGCACCAACACTGGTGTCAGAGGCTCGGATCGGCCTACAGTATGTACTCTTTGTCAGCCAACGCCGATGGCGACATGGCCTGTCCCTTTTGCACCAAGCCTTTCCCGGAGGCGGGTACGGTGGAGGACCACCTGTTGAGCTGCGTGACGCCTGACCCGCCTCGCCACAACACAGACGTGCTCCGCAAGGACGCCGGCGAGTGCTGCGTCTGTCTGGAGGACCTGCTGCGGGGGGAGACCATCGCTCGGCTGGCCTGCCTCTGCGTGTACCACAAGGGCTGCTTCGACCGCTGGGCAAAGGTGAGGCCCTGCTGTCCGCAGCATCCCGAGCCCTTTACGATGGATGCATAGCAGTGGTTCTCTTAACTGTTTACTTTTGGCGTTCATTTTTAGACCAAGGGTCTTCAACAGGGGGTCCGGGACCTCTAGGGGTCCTCAGAGTTACTATGGGGGGTCCTCCAAATCTTTGTGTGACATTTATGCGTTGGCTTTAAAAAGAAATAGCAGATCTACAAGCTCACAGTGCCTCATTTCGTAGCACGCTGTGAGCTTCTACATCTGCTATTTTTTACATTTCTATTCTATTCTGGGGGGTCTTATGTATTATCATTTTGGGGGTCCTTGACATGAAAAGGTTTGAGAACCACTGCATTGTTAGACCATGGAGTGATTGGAGTCTCATGACGCTCAGAGTGTATCTCTAAAGGTAAACCTTTTTGGTTCCATCTGGGTCTCTCCGAGTTACAGACCTGAAAGGGTCCATTTGGTTCCAGGTTACTATCAATAGTTTAGCTGGGGACCCCTTGGAACACCCTCAAGGACCAATGGGGGGTCACAGGACCCACAGCTGTATACTGTAGGTCTCATATGCCTGTATAGTATTATACACACAGTGACCAAATATTAAAAAATAAAAAGCCTTTTTTTTTTTTTTTTCTCGGGACAATTGATTCATGGACAGCATATTCTAGTCTTTCATACGTACCCAAAGTTAAATAGGTAATCATAAATGATCCATATACCGTAATACTGTATAAGCCATGTCGGCTCCATTATGATGTCTATTAAACACCACAAGACCATATTCAGCATCCTTAAAGACCAGACCTGAATTATGATTTTATGATTACTTGACCGTCCTGTTGTTAATATAGGCCAGTGGTTTTCAAAGTGTCTTGAGGGGGTCCCAAGCTAAAAGTGGAGCAGTTTAGCAATTTTACATTTCAACTATCCGAAAGTAGCAGATTTACAACACCTTGAGCTTGTAGATGTGTTATTTTTTGAAAGAATCTTCTGTTATGGGGTCCCTCCCTGGCACAAACTCTTTCAAGTGGGGATCCACAAGGCAAATGGCGCTCATTGGCATGAAAATGTTTAAGACCTGAGAATAAATGCTCACACTGGCAGGTGAGTCGGAGGATACAACAGCAGTGGCAACACAGAAATGTGTAGGGAGGAATTAATTGGTATAACGACAAAATAATAATGGTTACTCAAAAACACAAAATAAGTGTGAAGAACTTTAATTTTAAGCTTTGCTTAACATCCATATTGTACATATATTACAACACTATAACACTAATACTAGCATACTATTTCCATGTCATGGCTACAACCTTGTGTTCCATCATCAGAATCAGATTTAAAAGGTGCTCTTTGACGATTTTGCACTCAAACACCACAGGAAATCATGTTACAAATAAATGCAACAGAAGAACAAGGACAATTGAGCTTTAAGTCAAGTCAAAACCATATAATTTATATCACAAATGAAAAGAAAAACATAAATCCCTCTTCGTTCACAAAGTAAGCAAACAAACAAACAAACACACACACACACAAAAAATAAACTAAGAGAAAGGGGACAGATGAGAGGCTGAATCCCATGGAGAAATAGCTTCAAAGTCATGTCAAATAATACGATGTGGATGTAAACATTCAACTGCCATGCAGTGTTTCTAGTTTGAAGGAGAGGAAAAAAAAGGATGGTAAGAAATTGGTGTGAAGAGAGACAATTCAGATAACGGTTCTCTCTAACAGCATCGTTTAATATATTAATTCATCTTCATCTCATCTTTAATTACATGAAAAACAAAGGTATTCTTATTCTAGAAGGCGAAGGTATTTGGTGTAGAGGTTAAAAATGAGGGGCCTAGTATAGGCCCCATGGGGGACTCCAGCCAGCTACAACTATATAGATGTTTACACAACTTTCGGGCTTACAAAGTGCAAGTACAGGCAGCAATGACCCAGAACAAATTATTTAATAACATCATCAATCATATCTTGGCAATATAGTCTAATAATGTTATTATTAAAATCAATGTTGTTAAAATGTATAAATGATTCATAAAACCATTAGGCTACTTAAACCTATATCACCCGTGCCTAATGTTGCCTACCTCTGACCTATATCATGCTATCATCTGTAATAACTGTTACATATACAGTTTCTGTTTCGTGGGAAAAGAATGTTGCCCTTCACTGTAACTCAGAAACACAATTCATAGACAAGACAGCAAGATAGCAACATGTTCGGATGAGTATTATAATTGTTTTGTAGGTAGTTGCGTTGCTGGAAAATGTAAAGAACAGGACGCTGGGAGGTTTGATCCAAGTGTGAACCAATGGTTATGTCGTGGTTGACACACATAACACTACCCAGACAGCTAGTGGGGCAAGGCAAGTTTGTTCGTAGCAACAAGCTCAATACAAAATATTGAGTTTCAAGACAGTGAAAAAGACAAAATGGGAGATGGAGAATGTCATGTCACAGAACTCAGAAGAAGTCTCACTTGTCACTTTAGAGTGAATAATAAAGTTTGACTGAGTTCCTGTCGTTGTCTTGAGTTGTAATAACGGACAAGTCGACACATTGATGAGGGCTGGAATCGTACCTGGGACCTCCGGAGTCCTAGGCAGGCTCACTAACCACTCAGATATGGCCACCTCAAGTTGTAGCAGACCTGCAGTTTTCTGGGAGTTTATTCCAGATATGTGGTGCATTACCGAATGTAACCAGACGTTCAAGGTAAAAAATACAATAAAATAGCCTTTCTTTAGACCCCTTCAGAATGAACAGGGAACAAGAAATCCTGACAAATTACACGCTGGGAAAATGAATGAAGCCACACTCCACACTTCACACTTAAGACATGAGGTAAATTCTACGAACGCCTTCTAAATCAGTAGTTCTAACACTTTCAAGATGTTTAAAAAATGGGTGAGCTTGTAGATCTAACAAAAAAATAATAATCTAAAATGACACAAATGCTTTCCCAGTTTTAATGGTTTAAATCCACGTTTGGCAGCCGCGCTTTCTCATCTCACCACCGCAACCAAAGACTAAGGAGTCTGCCTGCCTTAACACAATGTCTAAAATGTGTCAAACCACTGCAGATGTACTACTGTTTTAACATACCATACAGATGGTTTCAAAACATTGTATTCACTAAAACAGGTTCTGGATTGTAAGTTTCCAAGTTCTCAAGGTGAACAACATCTCTAGGCACTACCTGGTGTGCTGGAGTTGTTCCCCAGCCTATGGCTTCTTCGCGATGATTTCCATCACCTTTTCTGCCTTTCCATTTTGGCCACCTTCTTTCAGCAGCCGTACCAGGGTTTCGGGGGCTCCGACACCCTGCTTCTCCACCCACTGTGTCAGTAGTTGGAATGTTCTTTCCCCAGCATCACCCGGGTGGTTCTGCTCATGAGATTCAATTGCGGCGAGCGAGATCCCGCTCCGGAGGGCCAGATCCCTCATGGCCTTCCATCCCACCTCTTCTGCAATGTCCGGGAGGTGGCGCGACAGATCCACACCTGATCCAGAGCAGAGGAATCAATGGTAAGGCTTTACTTGGGTGTGGTGCATATTCTGCATAATGCACTGATATATAACACTATCAGGACCAGGGGTCATCAATATGTCCTTACACGGATAAATGTGTCTGTGGCAAGACTTGGTTTTGTCTGTAGCAAATTCTAGATTTTCTTTTTTACACACCATTATAATTTTCTAACTGTGTTTTCATCATAAGACTCAATTTCTGTACTGTATGTCAGTCTCCAGGTTTTCTTCAGAATATGTATGACACTTATTCACTATGACACTATGGCATATTAGGAGTCCACTAGTTCTAGAGGTTCTCAGATGTTTTATTTACAAGGACCCCCATAACACAGTGTGTACAAATGGAACCAAATGGACCTCTTATGGTCATTCAGGGCTATCTCTTTGTGTTTCTGGTTTTATTATTATAAATATATTTATTATCATTTTGTATGTTGTGGCAAAAATAAGAAATTGACAAAAATGTCCACCTGAAGCCAGCATGGTGATGCAACGATGACCCCTGATCAAGACCTCTTAAAACAGAATAATGTAAAATTGCTACAGTCTTAACAAGGGGATGTTTTACGTACCCTTCAGAGGCTGCAATTCCTGCAAAAAAAGGAGGGAAAAAATGATTTGATAGGTTGATCCACACATGTAAGGGATGTGAGATGTAGGGATGTGTAATGTAGCTAGAGGGTGTGGTAGTTAATCAAACAAATCGATTTAACTAATCTAAAAGAGCATATGATCTTCAAGGCAAGCTCACAAGTTCACATCGCAATGCAATGTGTTGCGAGCTTGTAGATCAGCTACAAGATACATGCGTCTACAATCTACAACACAGATCTACTGCATGGAGCTATAGATTCAATAATAATGACCACAGTTAACTTTATACCTCTTATTACATGGCTACATACAAACAAAGTCTATATTTTCACACAAAATGTTGATCTAAAAATGTTTACAAGCTTCCGTGGCAATGTAAACTAATGCAGAAGAGCGGTCTGTTATACAGAAATGCATAGTTTGCAACAGTATAACAGACTGCCTTGACTGACAAATCAGAATTAAATGAATGATGGGGGTGTTGCACAAATATCACACCAGAGCAGATACATGCAGCAGCACAATCACATGCACTAGAATAGGGCACCAGGCATTAATATAACTAACATACCTCCTTGAACAAAACTGTCCAGCTACGCCAATATTATGAGAGACAAAAAAAAAAAGGATTAACAAGAGGCAATTCTACTGCTGAAAAGCTGTTGAGTGTGTGAGGTTGGTTTCTAGGAGGTTATGGGCCCTATTTGTGCCTTACAGCATATCCCTAAACTTCTCTTTAATTTTTTTTTTTTTTTTTTTTACATTTTAAAATTGTTTAACTAGCCTGATCTACATCGACACGCTGTGAGCTGGTAGATCGGCTATTCAAACTATTTGAAAATATTTTTCAAAATAGAAAAAGTAAAGGCAAAGACTTTTAGAGATACAGGGTAAGGCACTGGCGACAATAGGGCCCTTAATGTCCTATAAATTAGCCTCACACACTCTACAGCTTTTCAGACCTAAATGTACAAGGCGCACATGCGTTTGTTAATTAACTGATTGTCCATGTGTTATGCTCACATTCCTATCTCATTATAATCAGTATAGTATGTGTACGGAAGTACGGATGTGAACGGAACGAAAAAAGGAACATTACTGCAAGTAAAATGCGAGGTCTTGTGAATTTGTAGATCTGTGGAACCGAACAAAATGTAATGTCTCAACTCCTACAATTCCTAGTGCTTGTCAGGGTCGGTGGTCCCCAGTTCAAATATGATTATTTTGTGTGGTCGCTGCGTAAAAAGGTTGAGAACCACTGTTATAGAATGATGAAGGACAGACAGCATTACAGTGGCCCTGGAGAAGAACTCACCTCAGCCCGTCTCTCAATCATCTCTGTCCCTTCATCTTCTGGGAGTCGAATTGCACCTCCTTTATCAAATTATAATATAAGTTCTATTATAATCATAAGTTCAATTACATACATGAGGAAATACAACAATATTCTGAGACACAATGAATACATTGAAATTTAATTTATATATCATCACTGTTGGGCTCCATATTTTCATCTCTGTTTTCCCCCCCATAAATTAATGCCTTATTTTATGCTATATAAAATATACAGGATATTTTCACCAATAACAACATGACCAAAATAGGGATGCCAGAATGAAAGTGGTTAAGTCTGTGTCTGTGGCTTTCATATATATTTAACAAACAAATATTAATAAGAGCTTGTGAGTATAAATGATAACTATGTTTGATCCTTTGGAACACATGGAAAATGTGGTGGCCGGGCAACCACATTTCCCCAAAAAGTAAAATCTTTGGACGTTTCTGCCCGACAGCAATGTTAGGAGGTAGCAGATCCACAAGCTTGAAACGTGGGGCCAAGCGACAAGTTTTGAGTTTGTAGATCTGCTACTTTCTATACCTTGGAATTTGAATCCTGAAAAGTAACAGTTTTCCACCTGACAGACAATTTGACAGTTAGTGTTATTAATGTTCAGGTGAGAAAACCAAGAGGATCTGATCACTTTAGGTATGGCATAATAAGTAACTGCAAAGTGCTCACTATTACCTTTGTTTGTTTTCTTTCTTCTATAAAGGAGTAGGCCTACAAAAGCTGCTATTCCTGCTAAAAATAAAATGATGGGAACAATGATAGCGGCCGCCACATTCGTTCCACCTGGAAAACAAAGATATATGCATGTCACACTACAATATTAAAGTCAGAATAGAACATAATTCATTTGAACTATTATTAGTATTTTCCTACTGAATCCCTCATACAAGCATTCAAATAAAAATAACATAACTTTGGTTAAAGCATACCTTGAGGCTCCTCCTTGTCATTAGGCCGAGAAGGCCTACAGACTGTGTTGTGGGGCGATGAACAGTTTACTTGGATGTTTTCAGCACCACCGCAACTTGAATAAACAGAAAACGTTGTGTTTAGTAATTGAGTCTGAATCACTAATGATTTTATGCTGCGCTGGCATGATGACTCTTCCTCCTTGTATTTATTTCATTACATGCTATGTGACTGTGTTTCATAATGTCACTGCCTATCTTGGCATCTCAATGACGGTTTCCTGGTTTAAAATAATAATTCATTTGAATGATTTAAATAATGCAAAGAAATTCATGCATGCTGCATATTCTATTTACGGTAAGTACATACATACATACAGACAGACAGACAGACAGACAGACAGACAGACAGACAGACAGACAGACAGACAGGTAATTCATCGATTAATCGTTAATAATGCAATTATGGTAATCGATTTTCATTTTGGACACCTTTTAACATCCCTAACAGGTAATGGGCAGGACACTTACTCGTCACAAGGGTGACAGAAGGCACATGTTCCCCTGACATTGTCACAGTAGTGACCCGGTTTACATTGACATACAGCATCCTTGTAGCTGGTACAGGCTTCCACCTCCTCTAGATTGGCTGCACAGAGAAGGACAATAAGTACAGAATAAATACACTGCCATTTGGTTTTGCACCCCCTCTCACAGTTAACTTAACACTCGGTGTTAGACAACGTCAGACAAATCAAGCTTAGGGATGTGAAGATAATCGTTATTATCGTTTATCGTGATACAAAAACGCTCACAAGATTCGCAGAGATTTTAATACATCGTGAAATTGCCCTCCTTCATACGCTGGGACCAATTCACCTTTGATCCACTTATTAAACCCTGTACAATTGGTAAAACACACCTGTAAACATACTTGATACAGTCTTTTTTTTCACTCTACCAAATCTCTTTGCCAAAAAATAGCCGATCTACAGCTTGTACTATAGATCTACTATTTTTTGGCAAATGTTCTGCCCCAGAATATGGATGCAAGGGTTCAAGCGATTGATAATAGTGCCATTTTAAGAGTATTAGGCATATTTTGATTATCGCGATAATATCGTAAATCGCGATTCTTTTTGTCACAATAATCATGACGTGACATTTTCATATCGTCCCATCCTAAATCAAGACCTGGACAGTTTTTCTAACAATCAAATGTGTGAGGAATCCATTCCCGATCTCCCAACTACAACATACAGTAGCTAATCCTCGGACAGTAATTCCCAACCTTGGGTGAGATGGCGAGATGGGAAGCATGTTTATTTGAATGATCAATCAATCGACCTTGTTCCGGCTTCGATCAATGGAATTAACGTGGTATACTTTAAGACAGGGGTCTTCAACAGGGGGTCCGGGACCCCTAGGGGGTCCTCAGAGTCACTACAGGGGGTCCTCCAAATCTTTGTGTGATAGAAACCTTTTTTTCTCCTTTTTTTATATTAACCACTTGAACCCTAGCGTCCATATTCGGAGAACTATAGCCAAAACTAGCAGATCTACAAGCTCACAACGCCTCGCACTGCAAGGCGTTGTGAGCTTGTAGATCAGCTATTTTTGGCAAAGAGCTTTGGTGTAGATTGGGAAAAGAGCAGACTAAGTACAGAGTGAAAGGTCAAGTTTATTAAGTAGTTCAAGAGGTTAAATATCTGAAAATACAAATTGACATGAATCCAAAACACACTGATGATTGTACCGTCAAACAATGAAACTATATGGAATCTATGGGTTGTGGGGGTCCCTGCTTCATTTCTCTCTCAACTAAAGGGGTCCTTGGCCTGAAAACGTTGAAGGCCCCTGCTTTAAGA
Source organism: Nannobrachium achirus (assembly GCF_963921795.1). NCBI lineage: Eukaryota > Metazoa > Chordata > Actinopteri > Myctophiformes > Myctophidae > Nannobrachium > Nannobrachium achirus. The sequence continues at coordinate 13,412,696 of NC_137833.1, read as the reverse complement.
TCCTAATCATCGATAGGTCCAAAGTTTTAAAGACAAAATACCATGACTTTTTTCAAACATTCATTCAAATCGTAGTAAGTTTTGCCGATTATTTGCAGGCCCACTTGCAATAATGTTCGCAACCCACAACTAGGAAACCAGTGACCATAGCGCAGACTAATGATATACCACATGCATACAGTACAGTACCATTGGTGTGTGAGCAGGAGGTGCAGGGTTCACAGGTAGTCTTGTGATTGGAGTGCAGATTGTATGTCCCAGGATCACACAGCTCACACACTGTGTCTGTACTGACAGTGCAGTGCTGCTTCAGCCGCTGACCTAGGAAAACACATCCAAGACACTTCATTAGAAAGTAGAGGTTGTTCTCATTAACGATAAGTTATTTTCAATCTGTCCAAATGGAAAAACTGATATAATTGTATCTAGTTTACATTTTCCCTACATTCTACTCTGTATGTATTAGTACTTGTAAGACGCCTTAGGGTGAGGTCGCGCCAATTCTTAGCCATCCGGCCAGTGATGTATCGGACCAGATACCCATATATGGAGAACCCTGGTACCCATATATGGAGATCCATATACTGTATATGGAGATATGCTGTGAGAGCCCAAAATGCTTACTCAGTTATTCGTTATGTGAAAGTCCTATGAGCGATAAACCCATAGCACCACAGTGTCGGAGTGACAAACCCATAGAACCACAGTGTCAGGCGTGAAAGAGATACATACAGTACATACGGGCAAGTTGTGACCGTTCACATACTAATCTGCGACCTACGGTCGCAATACAGAGATCTGTGATCATACACATAAAATAACTCACGTCACAGACAGAACAGCCCATACAAGGAGATATGCATGTGTGTCGTGTTTGCACTGCTCACTTCGCACTGGTGCGATTTTTTTTACGTAGGAAACCAAAAAAAGGGGGGGATAAAGACCCAAACAGTGGGTCAGGAGGACCCATGTTAAAATAGTGTATTAGACCATAATGAAACTGAAACCAAGACTTTAGGGAAAGACCAACACACATACCAGCTGCACAGCTGCAACACTGCCTGTCATCATGCTCATAGGTACCATCTTGACAAGTCTGCTGCCTTTTGATGCGTGACAGAGACCAACGGCTGTGTACTGGTCCTGATTCTGAGAGGGTCCTGAGAGAGAGAGAGAGAGAGAGAGAGAGAGAGAGAGAGAGAGAGAGAGAGAGAGAGAGAGAGAGAGGCCCTCAGATGATTAATACTAATCTCGTACACACTACACAGGGTATCTTTGGAAAAGTTACAATTCGATAAAGACCTTTTTAATACAAAATATAGGCCTACTACATGCATTTTGGGAAAGCAATAATTAAGAGGCCTATAATCTGCCAACTTTATCAAAGTCACAACAAATACAACAATACAACATAACAGTCAATGGTTGTAATGTAATAAAAATGTAATAACTAAAAAAAACGTTATACTGTAGGCCTACTCACCATACACTAGACCAGATCATCAAAATAAGTAACATCTTGTTGGATGAGAAAACCATCGTTTGCTGTTAAAACTGGTGAAAATTATAAACACAAACAGTAGCTACACAACAGTACAGTACTTTCCAATCCTAATAGTGACGCTTAGTGTGTTGCGTTGGAGGCATAGGTTGGAGGAGCGAGGAGGAAGCATTTTAGTCTACTTTCGTTTTCTTTTCTTTCTTCTTCTACATAATCATTTCACGATCCTCTCTGCTCTGGCCCTGGCCTCACTCACTGTACTCTAGGTGGCAGTGTAGGACCACTGAGTGCTTTGAAGTCATTCTAGAGCAGTGGTTCTCAAACTTTTTCATTTCAAGGATCCCCAGTTTGATATGCATTAGACACAGACCTCCATTTGATACCTCCACGGCCTGAAATAAATAGCCTGAAATAAATAGCCTACTATGCTACATAAATAAATAGATAATTAGGAAATTTAATTTTCCCATCTTTTGCTGACGCCTCGTGTTCGCCTCTCAGCCCGTGTATAATACCCCGGTAACCACTCGCCTCTTGTGGCTTATTGCTTTAGTAACATCTAAGCATTCAAAAAATTGTAGCAGAGTAAAAAGTATGCCTATTATAATTGTTTCTGTGATGTATTGGGGCGAAAAAAAGAAAGTAAAAGAGTAGCCTACCACAGAAATGGTACTTCAATACTGAGTAGGCTAAATATAGGCCTACTTACACAACCAATACCACACTAATACCACACACAATCACACATAGTAGTATAATCTCTGGCCCAGTGCGGGCTGCCTGTGAGTCACTTGGTGGTGTGATATACAGAAGAGCCATGCGGTTTACCTTTTTCTGTTTTTTTTTTATTGCAGCGACCCCTTATTTACATCTTTCTTTGCAATTATTTTCATTTTTTTTAAACACACAAAAAGAAGAAGAAAAAAAAGTACAACAATCACATTTTCCCCAAACAAAAACACATAATGCTATTAACTAAAACAACTGTAGGCCTACATTATAATAAAATACAAATAAAAAATAACAATAAGGGGGGGGGGGTCCTCTATGTTGCACATTGCCTCTTTTTGTGGCTGATTTGGTTTGAGCATTATTTACTATCCATTCTTTTGTAACTCAGTCTACAAATGTAACACAAGTTCCCTTATGAAAAAAAAACAAGCAAGAAATTGTCAAGATACAGAAGGTATTTTAAGATCATCAGTACAGTTTTCCTCCAGCCCAAGATGTTCAGAGAGGAATGGGTCGATTTTACAGAGAATACATATCATGCTTGAACTTGCAGTAGGTCCCTTCTTCCTCACTGTATCGATAACAAAACTTGCCTGAGCCTTCCTGCCCATACTGCTGGCTGATTCACACTCACAGTCGGATAACACCTTCTGCTCAAGAAGTTTGTCCAAAATACATGTGAGATTGGGATCTGAAATGTTGTCGATGAATCTGCTCCGTACAGAGAACAGCGTGTCTTCTGCTGGACGACTCTGTGTGCACTGAACTTGTTGTTGTCTTAAAGTAGAATCTGAAAGGCGCACACAGAATTCCCATACAGAGACTGAGGTCTTACTGTCTCTTAGAAGCAGACTAACACAGCTAAATCTTTGCTTTAAATGTATTTCAAATGTTTGAACATAATTGGGAACTTCATAATCAGCTTTAAATTTAGCCGGATTTGGTTGAATTATGATGTCATCATTTCGAGGGGAAGTGGAGAGGGTATATTGTTGATTTGGGATTAGTTCACATAAATGGGTTTCAATGTAAATCTCTTCCACTCCATGTGTGCGCCTCCTTTCTTTCAATACTTCATGTATTACTATCTTCCCAGGTAGCAGCAATACTTTCAGGCTCGAACTGGGATCTCCATCAATTGGTGGTCTATAAAGCAATAGGACCTGTGCTGGGATTGGGTTGGGGTTGTCATCATCGAGGATAGGACTCCAATAGATATAATAGATATAATAGATATAGATAGATATAATAGATATCATATACAGGATAGAATTGGGTTTGATGATACGAAACACAACATAATCAGCATTAACCTCATCTTCGACGTGAGTTATGTCACCGTTCTGGGCCTGCTTCTCTGCAGACCCTCGCTACTGCGCAGCATTGTGTTGTGAATGTGCGTCGTGGAGGCTGGAGACTTCCAGGAAGTCTGCAGCACAGGCTGCAATGGAGGGGAAAACGACAATGAACGCGTGAGTCCTCACAAGTAGGCCTACTGCAAATGCAAAACAGTTTTACTATCAAAAAGGTTCGCTAAAACAACCAAACTCTTGCAAAGTGAATACACAGCAACAGATAAATACATCATGAACTCGTTTTGAACTGTTTACATTGGTTATATTCTCATAAAACAACTTTAGAACCGAAATCTCCAGAGAGCGCAGAAGAAAACCAACTCACCTCACCGCCCGCCGCCGCGACCGTGGTTTTCGCAGTTACCCTGAGCGCAACGGTGGGGGCCGATGGAAGGAGGGTCAAAAGGCTTCTAGGCCTAGCCTACTAGTAAAACTATTGTGGATGTAATCAATTGATTGATTGATTGAAGACTTTATTAGAAGTTTGCATAGGAAAAGGTACAGTTTCATGACGGTACAGTTCACTGGTACAAGGTCTACTAAAAGGAGATCCATGAAAAGACTAAGCTTATTTCCACTGGAAACCATTGAAGTATCTAACACAGTATAATAAACAGTACTGTATAAGTATAAACAGTATAAAGTATAATAACACAGACAATAGCCTATACATCCTCAATAGTCTAGTAGTGGGAAGAAGGGGTTATCATCATGGCCCCAAATCACTTTTAAATATCTTACAATTGGCGACGAGTCTCTTACGAAATCGGCAAGAGCGCCTCTCATCATTTTATATCAGGGGCGGGTTCCCCTCATCTAGGCATTTTTGCAAAATGGAAAGCTGAGTAGCAAAGCTATTCCTAAAATACATGAATGTAATATAGCCTACAAGTTTACTTTTCCAAATATGCTTCCAAATGTGTAGGCTACATATTACACTAAAATCAAGTGAATCAAATCAATAATATTAGTTTACTGTCATGAAACTGTACCTTTGTTTTCCTATGGAACAGCCTACTTCAGATAAATACGTATGACTCTCCTCCTTGCCCATCGGCACCCACCGTTGCGCTCAGGGTCCCTGGGAAAACCATATATCTATGGGGAAAACCCATAGAGTTATAATATTAAGGGAAAACCGCGGTCGCCGTCGCAGCCCCGCCCCGCCACCTTCTTCTTCTTCATCTTCTTACCAACGTATCTAGGTGTATACGGTATACCGCCACCTACTCTACCGGAGTGTGTGAATCAATAAAGGTAGACCTATTATTGCGACCGTAGGTCGCATTTACTACCAAAACCTCCACGGGCTGTCTGTGCGTCAGTCAGTCAGTCAGTGAGTCCGTCACACTTTTGCCCTGCTCATATCTCCACAACCGTTGCCCCCATCCATGCCAAATTTTGCACACACACTCCTTGACTGCCAAACTACAACCTCCAAGGACCCCCGGAGCCCCAGGGACCCCCAGGTCCCTGGGGGACCCCCAGATGTAAAAAATGACCAAATGTGCTCACACGTCACACGTCACACTTTTTCCCTGCTTATATCTCCGCACCCGTTGACCCGATCCATGCCAGATTTTACACACACACACACACACACACACACACACACACACACACTCCTTGCCTGCCAAACTACAACCTCCAAGGACCCCCGGAAACCCAGGGACCCCCAGGTCCCTGGGGGACCCCCAGATGTAAAAAATGACCAAATGTGCAAAAATGACCAAATGACCACCCCAACGGGGCTGCTCACGGGGAATTCCCGGGGACCACCGACTCCTGGTGCTCCAGAACGGATGCAAAAGTGGTGGCGCCCCCAGTGGAGGACCCCCTGCCACTGCAGCGCACATAAAATGCCGTAACTCGGGCTAGGAGCGTCCGGGAGAGCCGGGGCCAGTACCTATTCGTCCGCCAAGGCAACGCGGAGACCCCACCCCTCATTTCTCACATGGCCCTATTCTAGCGCCACCTTCAGGCCGATTTTTAAAACACATTTTTGGACACTGCTCCTACAGTTTTTGCCCTAAAATCACGAATATCACTACACAGCATGTCTACACTCATGTCATCAACATGGATCAGGAAGATTTGGGAAAAACACATTTTTGCCCTATTTGTGGAGATAAGCCACCTACGGTCGCTTATCTCCCGATTAGGGAGTCTTACTGGTAGTTCTTCGGGTTACAATCTAATCATAAAATTAAGGAACAAAATTATTAAAATAAATCAAATTAAACTATATCTTCTTAATTAATCCTGTATCTTTAAGAAAAATAAAGCCTTAGTGCTCTCTAAATATATTAATAGTCGGGGGATATCTTTAGAAATAGTGTCAAATCCTGGAATAAATTCCTTAAAAAAACAAGAACAGAGTACAGTAAGAGCAAGGTACGTCAAGAAAGGGAACAAATCATATATTTGTTTCTTTATCTTTTTTCTTACTTCTCTGTAACTTAAAGGGACTACACCATGCTTTTAAAACTCTATTTTTTGAATAAATATATGCTCAAAATTGAGTCTTAGACAGGTCTTAACCCCCAACACACACTGTGACCATTCCTTTTGTTTCTAATAGCTGTGCTATAATTAGGCTGTCCAGCTGCAATACCAAAACGGCCTTTGTTTGCTCAGTGGCGCATCTAGTGGGGTTTTTCCACCCTCCCCCTCCCCCTCCCCTCCTCTCCTCTCCAACGTTGACAAAACAAATAATGTTAATATTGGGCCAATACAAAAATAGGATAATGTTGCAGCTCTGATTATAGCCTACTGTAGGCCTATGTTGTATGATATAAGCCTACTGTCAAATGACACAGGGCGACCGTTGCTAGACCAGACATTAGAGAACGTTAATCTACATTAGACAATCAACCCCACCCACATTGTATTTATGTATAATGTATAAAAATGTATGAAATATAACAGCCCATAAACCATAAAAGAGGGAAGCATCCATTTCATATAATAGTAAAGTACGTTCAGAATCGGCGATCGCTGTTTGGGGATAGTGAGAGGAGAGGCGGGGTGTTTTAGCCCACTCTAGCCGTGGGAACAGCGAAGGGAAGACCGGGGGTGTGTGTGCCCTCTGTTGCCGGCCAGCTCCCTCTATAGCCGGGGACAGTGATAGAAGAGGCGGCGTGTTTAAGCTCTCTATAGCCGGGGATAGCGAAGGGAGGACCGGGGTGTTTTAGCTCACTCTAGCCGGGTTCCGAAACTTTTTGACCGCGGGCTCCGGGGCGCTCGCACTGCTCACGGTGGACCTCCATCTAAGCTCCGCTCCCACCCGGCCACCGCGGCGAGCTCGGTGGCTCGCTCCCACCCGGCCACCGCGGCGAGCTCGGCGGCTCGCTCCCACCCGGCCACCGCGGCGAGCTCGTCACTGGATTGAAAATTTAGGCCCAGGCTTCAGAAGGCCTCGGATCATTAAAAATAGTCTTTTGTTACCTTGTTAGAAGGGACGAAGCTTGGGTCCTCGCAGTCTATAACGTCACATAATCCAGGAACGTTAAGACTTCTCCTTGGACATGTTGATAGCAAAAATGTTGATAGAATAAAAGAAGGAAATGACTGTCTACTATACAGGGAGGCAGAGTGAGAGAGCACTGAGTGAGCAGCCCCAGAACAGTAAGCCAGCTGCAGATGGAGGTGGAGGCTAAGCAAATTAGAAACAAATGAGGGGCTGGGTTTAGAAGAGTAGCTCTGGTTTGTAGGCCTACCTGAAGGGCGGGGGGGGGGGGGGGGGGGGGGGGGGGGGGGGACGGGACGCGTGTGACGTCACATGCGTCAACTCTCAGAACAGCACTGTTCTGAGAACCCGTGGAAAGCTTTTCAACTCTGTCTGCCCAAAACCAGAGAAAGACACAATGGTCAGAAATAGGACTTTGTGAGGATAGAAGGTGCCAGTGGGACCCCAAAAAAAGGTTTTAAAATAGAAAAAGTGAAAATTCATGGTGTAGGTCCTTTAAATAACCTTATACTGCTGTGCTGCCTCTGGGCAACTGATTTTCCCCCTTGGGATAATAAAGGTATCTATCTATATAGTTAATATATTTAATAGAGAGCACTAAGGCTTTATTTTTCTTAAAGCTACAGGATTAATTAAGAAGATATAGTTTAATTAGATTTATTTTAATTATTTTGTTCCTTAATTTTATGACTAGATTGTATATATATATATATATATATATATATATATATATATATATATATATATACACACACACACACACACACACACACACACACACACACACACACACACACACACACACACACACACACACACACACATAAAGTGTCCTAGGCACAACTATCAATAGTACAGTGCCCCCAAATCAAAGTGACCATAACAGTCAATGCTAGTTAGTGCAACAAGTATCTCACCATCATGTCAAACACAAGCAAAAATACTTCAAAACTACAAACACAACCTATAGCTGGAGAGGAACTGGTAAAGTTTGTGCACTTGGTGAAAAGTTTTTGATTTTTGGTATGGTGTTAGGTATGGGTATAAGGTTTTCAAAAACCATCGCAAACAAGTTGGGCACGCCCCCTAGTGGTCTGTTTGCAATGAATCAAATATTAGATATGTCAGTATATGGTTAAAACCCCAAATAATTGATAAAAGAGATTTCTCAATGGATTCTGTTACTATTGGGTATGATAAACAACATACTAAAAATTCTGGAAAAAATGACTACCGGAAAGGCACCATTTTCAAGATGGCGTCCACGATGGCTGCTGGGAGCTGAAAATGCCTATAAACTGGGTTTTAATGTGTAAAAATTCATAATAAATCTGCACTTGAATGAAGGGTTTTTGATTTTTGGTATGGTGTTAGGTATGGGTATAAGGTTTTCAAAAACCATCGCAAACAAGTTGGGCACGCCCCCTAGTGGTCGGTCTGCAATGAATTCAATAGTAGATTGGTCAGTACATGGTTGAAACCCCAAATAATTGATAAAAGAGATTTTTCAATGGATTCTGTTACTATTGCGTATGATGAACAACATACTAAAGGTTTAGGAAAAAATGACTACCGGAAAGGTGTCATTTTCAAGATGGCGTCCACGATGGCTGCCGGGAGCTGAAAATGCCTATAAACTGGGTTTTAATGTGTACAAATTCATAATAAATCTGCACTTGGTGAACAGTTTTTGATTTTTGGTATGGTGTTAGGTATGGGTATAAGGTTTACAAAAACCATCGCAAACAAGTTGGGCACGCTCCCTAGTGGTCGGTCTGCAATTAATTCAATAGTAGATTGGTCAGTACATGGTTGAAACCCCAAATAATTGATAAATTCGATTTTTCAATGGATTCTGTTACTATTAGGTATGATGAACAACATACTAAAAGTTTAGGAAAAAATAACTACCGGAAAGGTGTCATTTTCAAGATGGCGTCCACGATGGCTGAGCTTTAAATACCTATAATCTATGAAGGACATGGGAATATGAAAAGAACATAAAAATGGAGCAATTGGCAACGCGTCGCGATGCGATGTGTTGTGAGCTTGTAGATATGCTATTTTCAAACCATTTTAGTACTATATGTTATTTAGCATACCCAATAGAAACTGAATTTTCCATTGAAAAACCTATTTTATCAATTATTTGGGGTTTCTGTACTGAGCTATATTATATAGCATACCCAATAGAAACTGAATTTTCCATTGAAAAATCTATTTTATCAATTATTTGGGGTTTCTACAATATGCTGAGCATGCCACAATTCCAAAAATAGTGTATAATTGGCACTGGGTGAAAAAAATGGGTTACAAAATTGTGGGATAAAAAAAGAAATCACACCTTTCCAGTAGTTATTCTTTCCTATATTTGTGTATGTTGTCCATCATACATATAGGCCTAATAGTAACAGAATCCATTGAAAAATCTAATTTATCAATTATTTGGGGTTTCAACCATGTACTGACCAATCTACTATTGAATTCATTGCAAACAGACCACTAGGGGCGTGCCCAACTTGTTTGTGATGGTTTTTGAAAACCTTATACCCATACCTAACACCACACCAAAAATCAAAAACTTTTCACCAAGTGCAGATTTATTATGAATTTCTACACATTAAAACCCAGTTTATAGGCATTTTCAGCTCCCGGCAGCCATCGTGGACGCCATCTTGAAAATGACACCTTTCCGGTAGTTATTTTTTCATAAACTTTTAGTATGTTGTTCATCATACCCAATAGTAACAGAATCCATTGAAAAATCTCTTTTATCAATTATTTGGGGTTTCAACCATATACTGACATATATAATATTTGATTCATTGCAAACAGACCACTAGGAGCGTGTCCAACTTGTTTGCGATGGTTTTTGAAAACCTTATACCCATACCTAACACCATACCAAAAATCAAAAACTTTTCACCAAGTGCACGAAATTGATGATTTCTGACCAGTTCCTCTCCAGCTACTAATAGTGCACTGTGAACTAAACATGATCTGCACCTGCGGCTCAATGACAACAGACTCTCAATTCTAGGTAAAACTGAAACAAAAACAAAAAAACAAACAACACGGGCAGCTGCAGCACTATTACTAGCCTACTTCTGGATCAGATTGGAATAGGATATTGAGATTTGAGATTGAGAAAATGGTATTTAGTTAAAATGTGCCACGAGAAAATGTCTCTGGCTTATTTATAAATAAGCCAGAGACATTTTAACAAAGCCTATAGGCTTTGTTTCTGCAGCTGCAGCAAACTAATGTCCACTATACAGGAGTATCAAGTCGTCTCAATCCTATCGACCGATTGCAAAAGACTGAGCAGGTTTGGTTTTCGATCGACGGGTTCCGACAGCCCTATCGACGGCAAGGGCCTCTTGCCAACAAGTTGCCGATGGCTCCCGGGCGGCAGCAGACGCTTTCCGCCGCCGATTCGTGGCCGAATCTGTGCGGTTACTTTAGTGGAGACTGGGCCCCTCATTGGGCCCCTCATTGATTACGGAATCCTTGTTTGGTATCTCAATGCCCCATCTGCCTTAAGTTAAAGCTCCAGTCCAAACAGCCCAGAACAAATTTATAGGGTCTTCCTCCTCGGGCCCACCTTATCGATCATCACCACAAAAGCGTGGGGTGGCTCAAAGTAGCTGACCGAGTACAACATCTCGCAATGGGCCTGGTGTACAAGATTCACTACACCTCCAAGATACCATACCTGACAAACTTCCTAAAGGTCAAGGATGTTCACGATCACAACACCAGATGCAGCTCCACTAATCCTCATCACTGTAGATTTAACACTAAACAAGCCTCTAATTCGTTCTCCTGCTATACCACCAACATGTGGAACTCCCTTCCGCAAGCCTTAAAGGAGAGCAAATCCCTAGCCTCCTTCAAAAAATGAAAAGTCACAGGCTCGTGACTTTTGTCACTATATCCCAATATTCCTTCTAAATTGCATGGACTCTCTAGAACATAACCTATCAAATAAGACTTTCCTCTCATTTATATATTTCCTAATTCCTACACTGAAGTAGTATGCTCCACATCCTCTAGAACACCACACTCCTCCTACTTATGTATTTTATGGGTAGGCCTACGGTATCTCTTGATCCATACACAAGACCTGATGAACATCAAAATATACGGAATTGTTGGATGAGAAAGCCATCGTTTGTTGTTAAAACTTTCCAAAGTGACTTTTGTGATTTTATTTTGTTGGAGGAGGAAGGCTAGCTTTTACTTTTGTTTTCTTTCTTCTTCTACATATTTTTCACGATCGTCTCTCAATTCAATTCAATTCAATTCAATTCAATTCAATTCAATTCAATTCAATGCAATGCAATTCAATTCAATGGTCAAAGGAGCTTTTTGACATGTAAACAAGTTAAAACAACATTTACATTGTCAAAGCAATTAAGTGTCATCATAATATAATAAAAACAATTGAAAACTCACAGTACAAAACTAACCACTAGATGGCGTAATAGGACCACTGACTGCTTTAAAGGCATTCAGCAGTAACTCTCATGGACCTGACAGATTATGCAGTAGTAGGACACAGACATCAAATAGGGAGCTTGATACCTTTTTGTATCTCATGTGTTCATTTAACTCTGAGAGAGTACCCTTACAGGTCCATTTGTACATTCTCAGAGTTACAGAGCTGTAAGGGTCCATTTGGTTCCAATAGTACACTCTCAGAGTTACATATTGGTAAGGGTCCATTTTGTTCCATACACACTCTTAGAGTTACAGACCTGTAGTGTAAGGGTTCATTTGGTTCCATTTGTATGCTCTCAGACCTGTAAGGGTCCATCTGGATCCCTGGTGGTCCCTGGACCAAACCTTGAGAACCACTGTTGCATTGGGGTCTAGAGTTCATCTATCTTCCTCACACTGTGATTGGCTACTTGGTTCTCCAATCAACCGTATGATGCGAACATTTACTTGTTTTGAGTTCTCTCCGTGCATGGACTTTAAAGCACTTATATAGAACCGTAGTGTCTCAAACGTAGCCTATTCATATCTAGAACCACCAAAGAATATTTATTTGGCCTCGGACCCCCAATCTGAGGAGTTCAAGATTTGTGTTGTTAGAATGTTTCAAAAAACATTCCAAGTTTCACAATATCAGCAGATCTACAAGCTATACCCCACTTTGAGAACCACTATAGAACCACACAATAGTAGCCTATAAGAATGACTACATTGTTTGACTGAATGTCCTCAAGCAGTGGGCACACATGAGGCTTCTAGATCTACTGTACGAGTCTCTCTCTTACGTGTGCAGGGGTGTTCCTTTCTGTCCGCAACACTTTACAGAAAATTCTTTACCCCACATAACATCACACAGGCAAGCATGCTTGTTTGATCAACATCAAGAGAATGATTGTTTTGTTTCATAAAAGTAAAAAAAAAAAAAAAAAAAAGAATTTGCTTGAAGTAATAGGATTTTGTTGTTTTTGCAAGTGTATCACATTTCGCCCCTTGGTATGGAATACTGGCTTAAGTGGTTAATGTATGTTTCCTTGTTTTGTTATAATAATCAATAAATATCTGGAGAAAGAGATTTTTTTATCTGTTATCTGGCCCAGTGGGAATGGGCCTTTAAGGTCCTTTCTCACTGCGGCGCGATATGATAACGATTACAGTCGGCGTTCACGTCAATTATGTCGGCGTTATCGCTGTTGTGTGGACGCCACCATCCATTCTCATCCACTTAAATGGAGAAAAATATTTATCGTTATCGTTATTGTATCGTGCCGCAGTGGGAAAGGATCTTTAGGCCCTAAGGGTCCATCTGGACCCCTGGTGGTTCCAGTTCCACACCAGACTTGCGAACCACTGTTGCGTTGGGAGTCTAGAGTCCATCATCGCCAAAATAAGCCTGGGTTTCCGAGGCTAAGAGTCCATGGACAGGAGGTAGACCATCTTCTTCACACTGTGATTGGCTACTTGGTTGTCCAATCAACCGTCTGATGTGAGGATTATTTACCAAACATTGATTAAAGATGCTCCATCCACGCACTTGTTTAGAGGTCCTTCCATGGACTTTAAAGCACTTATAGAACACTAGCCGGTTCTCAAACTTGTTCATGTCAAGGACCCCCAAATTAATGTGTATTTGGCCTCAGAGCTCGGACCCCCCATCTGAATATATTCCAAGACAAGATTTGCAGGCAAACATACTTGTTTGATCAACATAAAGATAATTATTTTACTTGGAAGGAAAGCGGTGGAGGAATTTTGTTTTTAAAGGTGTATCCTATCCTATCACATCATTTCACACCTTAATAGTTAACAAAGTATGGGCCACATAATGGAGTCGGCATAAAGTACTGTGTATAGTAGGTATAGCGGCCCCAAAATACCATTTATGGACCGAGCAAGCGGTGTTGCCCGAACTTTGCAGGGTATAGGGTGAGGATAAGGGGCAAGGGGAAACAAACTAAAGGGCCTACAAAGTAAAAGTTTTCAAAACATTATAGCAGAGTAAAAAGTATTATAATTGTTTCTATGCTGTACAAGGAGAAAAGAAAGTAAAAGAGTACCACAGAAATGGTACTTAAATACTGAGTGAATACACACTAAATACCACACACATAGTATGTATTTACGCATCTCTGGCCCAGTGCGGGCTGCCTGTGAGTCACTTTGGTGTTTGGTGGTGATACAGAAGCCATGCAGTTCACTTTTTTTTATACTTTTTATTGCATGCAGTGATTTCAAATTATTACATCTCTTATTTCATCTTTCTTTGTAATTATTTTCATTTTTACATTTTTTTCTTTTTTTTAAACAAAATACATAGCCTATACACCAAGTGCAAAAAAAGTAAAAAAAGAAAAAAAATTCACCCAGTGCCAATTGCCTATGTAATCCTGGGCTCTGCTCTCCCTCTGCCGCGCCTGGGGAGACAACGGACTGACCTCATGCTTCCTTCTATGCATGAGGAGTCCAAGTTGCTTCTTTTCACCTGACAGTGGAGATTTCCCTGGTTTGGACGTAGCGCGTGGAAGGAACACGTTATTCCAACCAGTTCCTTTCCCCCCCATCAGGCGCCCCGGCTGGCCAGGGGGAGGCATTATTGAGACCAGGATTACGTGCATGTTTTTGTGAGGGTATCAACCCTAGGAGACACGGGGAGAACATACAAACTCCACACAGAAAGGCCCTATCGCCAACTCGTTCGATTCCCGGCGGGAATCGAACCCAGGACCTTCTAGCTGTGAGGAGAAGCGCTAACCACTGCGCCACCGTAATCTATATAATATATAAATGGGGGGGGGGGGGGGTCCTCTATGTTGCGCATTGTTAGTTGCCTCTTTTTGTGGCTGATTTGGTTTGAGCATTATTTACTATCCATCCTTTTGTAACTCAAGAGTATACAAATGTAACAAAAGTTCCCTTAGGAAAGAAAGAAAAAAAAGCAAGAAATTGTCAAGATACAGAATGTATTTTAAGATCATTACTACAGTTTCACACCAAATCCAATATTTTCAGAGAGGAATGGGTCAATATCACGGAGAATAGATATCATCCTTGAACTTGCAGCAGGTCCTTTATTCCTCATTGTATCAATAACAAAACTTGCCTTGTCGTTCCTGTCCATCCTGCTGGCTGATTCACGCTCATAGTCGGATAATACCCTCTGCTCAAAAAGTTTGTCCAAAATACATGTGAGATTGGGACCTGAAATTTGGGCAATGAATTTGCTTCGCACAGAAAACAGCCTGTCCGACTCCTCAGTTGGACGACTCGGTGTGCGCTGAACTTGTCGTCTTAAAGCAGAATCTGAAAGGCGCACACAGTAATCCCATACAGGGACTGAGGTGTCACTGTCTCTTAGAAGCAGACTAACACTGCTAAATCTTCGCTCTAAAATAATTTCAAATGTTTGAACATAATTGGAGAAATCAACTTTAAATTTTGCCTGATTTGGTTGAATTATGATGTCATCATTTCGAAGGCGGCGACGCCAGCGAGTGTCCGAAAAGGTGCCTCGTCTGGGCTTGGGAGAGCGGCGCGTCGGTCCCGGTGGCCTGGAGGTACTCCCCGGACCCCTCGGGCTGGCTGCCCGAGGGGTTCGAGAGGAAGTGGAGAGGGTATATTGTTGATTTGGGATTAGATCACATAAATGGGTTTCAATGTAAATCTCTTCTCCATGTATGCGCTTCCTTTCATTCAATACTTCACATAGTAGTACTGTTTTCTCAGGTAGCAGCAATACTTTCAGGCTCGAACTGGGATCTCCTTCAATTGGTGGACTGTAAAGCAGTAGGACCTGTGCTTGGATAGGATTGGGGTTGTCATCATCGAGGACACGGATAGGATTAAATGGTACATTAGAAATTTCCCTATACAGGGATTCATCGAAAGACTTTGAAACGGGAGACTCTGAACAGTAAACAGTTCCTGAAGCCTCTGAAGATTTTGAACTTATGTATCCGGTCTGGGCCTGCTTCTCAGCAGACCACCGCTACTGAGCTGCATGGTTTTGTGCGTTGTGAAGGAAGTGTGCAGGACGTGCTGTAATGGAGGGAAAACGACAATGAACGTGCTGCACGTGCTGTGGGTGACAGTGTGAGTCCTCACAAGTGCTGCAAAACACTCGACTTAAAGGGATATTTCACTTTCAAACAACTTTTGGTAACATCGTCTAATCAGGCTTTTATGAACACCCTGAACAGTTTTTAATTTGCTTGATTCAATATTTCGATATTTGATGTAAATGTTACCAGGCCCTCCAAGCCCAGGGCCTCTCCCCACACACACCCATTGTAACGTCAAACTTCATTTTAACCATGATAGATTCATTAAAAACACCCATTATTTTTTCTGGTGACTCATACTACCATCCTAATACGTGAGCAGGCCGTGTTTTTTCGATAACCTTTTTCATTTATTTTTAATAATTATTTTTTGTATTTAATTTTGTTCCATTTTCCCAAATAATTATTAAAAATAAATGAAGAAAGTTATCGAAAACACACGGCCTGCTCACATATTAGGATGGTAGTATGAGTCACCAGAAAAAAGAATGGGTGTTTTTAATGAATCTATCATGGTTAAAATGGAGTTTGAAGATACAATGGGTGTGTGTGGGGAGAAAAGCCCATAAACTGTTTCCCTGTTGAAAGTGGAATATCCCTTTAACTATAAAAAAGGTTCGCTAAAACAACCAAACTCTTGCAAAGTGAATACATAGCAACAGATAAATACATTACGAACTAGTTTTGAACTGTTTACATGGTTATATTCTTTTAAAACAACTTTAGAACGGAAATCTCCAGAGAGCGCAGAAGAAAACCAACTTACCGCCTGCTTGCTTCTTCCACTATGATTGTGAAACTGGCGAATATAGAATGGCGAATATAAGCCGATCTCTTCAGAATAAAGCCCTTTGCACACAGGACAGTTGAGTTTTTTTCGTGCTGCATGAATAAAACGCATTGGATTTGGTGTGCAATGCTGTGCGGAATCGGCGCTGCGGATCCCAAAAGGAGTCATAAAAGGAATGATCAGTTTTTTTTTACCGCATGCGACAGACGCACGAATCGAACTGGGTTCGATCGAGATCGGCGTGTGCATGCGGTCGTAGAGAATCATTGTTTTCTTTAAAAAAAAATGAAATCGTCCGTTTTATCCGTGCGGGTAAACGCGCCTGTGTGCAAAGGGCTTAAGAGTAGGCTATCCCTGAGGCAATTGAAAATGTTGGAAAAACGATGAATTTTCCCATGATATGCACATTCAAAATATAGATTAACCATTTAAATGAACATACACAATGCTAATTATATTTCTGAGAAAAAGGTTTTATGTTTTATAAAACATAAAAGAAATATAAATGGATAAATGCTGTTCACTGAAGAGCATAGCATTTACAAATTGGACTCTGGACAGAGACGGCTCTTTGTGTCGGCACTTTGAACGGTCACCAGCGTTTTCGCCTATTTTTTTTCCCCTACATGGATATGGTCTTTTCGCAAGGCACTTTCGTCGTGGAGGAGAGTGTTTTCACCTAACCCGTTGAATAGCGATTTCACCTATGCTCAATTCTGCTGTCAGACTGTCTTATGTTTGCATATTATCCCGTTGTCATTTAAAGTTATACCATGTAACTTTTTTTATAAAACAAATCTTAAAATTGTCCTAACTGTTAAATCGCTGAAGTTTTAGAACCCCCACTCCGTTAATTTCAGCTTCTAAAGCCTTCTCTTTATATATTTTCTATGAGCCGTGAGGGGGGGAGAACTTCGCGGCAAAATGACGTCATCTGCATCATCTGTATACGTTGTATATATACGTTGGCCAATCATATCGCGGATCATAAACACATGGTACACTACCGGCCAATCACAGGCGTATCTGCCGTATTTTCAGGAAGTAGCTTCCCTCAACATAACAACAGCATATACTCGGGTGAAGGAGTCCGTTTCTCCGGAATGCCTGAACGCACAGGAACCAGGGACCCCTCTAAAGATAGATCTCGGCGAGCTGCAGGCAGACGCGGTGGTGAGAGGCCCGGTCCGCGGTGAAAAACGGCCGAAAGACGCGGACGCGACCGCGGTTTGCTATACAGCTCTGACCACTAGTTGAGCAACTTACACAGTATAGCTTTAAATACCAGTAAGACTCCCTAATCGGGAGATAAGCGACCGTAGGTCGCTTATCTCCACAAATAGGGCAAAAATTTGTTTTTCCAAAATCTTCCTGATCCATGTTGATGACATGAGTGTAGACATGCTGTGTAGTGATTTTTGTGATTTTAGGGCAAAATCTGTAGGAGCAGTGTCCAAAAATGTGTTTGTAAAAATCGGCCTGAAGGTGGCGCTATATGGTACAGATTCATGTTGATGGGATGAGTGTAGACATACTGTGTAGCGATTTGCGTGATTTGAGGGCAAAAACTGTAGGAGCAGTGTCCAAAAATGTGTTTTAAAAATCGGCCTGAAGGTGGCGCTAGAAGAGGGCCATGTGAGAAATGAGGGGTGGGGTCTCCGCGTTGCCTTGGCGGACGAATAGGTACCGGCCCCGGCTCTCCCGGACGCTCCTAGCCCGAGTTACGGCATTTTATGTGAGCTGCAGTGGAGGGGGTCCTCCACTGGGGGCGCCACCACTTTTGCATCCGTTCTGGAGCACCAGGAGTGGGTGGTCCCCAGGAATTCCCCGTGAGCAGCCCCGTTGGGGTGGTCATTTGGTCATTTTTGCACATTTGGTCATTTTTTACACCTGGGGGTCCCTGAAGCTCCGGGGGTCCTTGGAGGTTGTAGTTTGGCAGGTAAGGAGTGTGTGTGCAAAATTTGGCATGGATGGGGGCAACGGTTGTGGAGATATGAGCAGGGCAAAAGTGTGACGTGTGACGTGTGACGTGTGACGGAGAGACAGACAGACAGACAGACAGACAGACAGACAGACAGACAGACAGACAGCCGTCACAGCCGGTGGAGGTTTCTGTAGTAAATGCGACCTACGGTCGCAATTATAGTGACTGTGACAGTGGTGTCAAAGGGACTGTACCTAAAACTAATGCTGTGATGTGGGGAACATAGAGAGGGGAACATAGAACCTGGGGAACATAGGGTGGACCCTGTGTCAAACAGGGTAACATGTCTGTCCTTAGGTCGAACGTCTTCTTGAGATAATAAAGCATTCAATCGCTTTGTTAAAACGTCTTCTTGAGATAATCAAGCATTCACCCGATCTGGCCAGGTCTTTGGCCCGAACTGTGTCCGATGCTATATAATGCTTATTTTTCTTTTGAGACTAATAGCCTAGACACTATAGAGCGCAGCGCAGCAGCAGCGCACTGTAGCCGCCGCTCCGAGGACCGAGAGGTGACCCGAGGGACAAGTGAATATTTTAGACCCGAAACGGCTGCCACATGTCTGTCTGTGTGTCAGACAGACAGACAGACAGACAGACAGACAGACAGACAGACAGACAGACAGACAGACAGACAGAATTTGGCACAGAGCAGAGGAGAGCGCACCAGAACCAAACACAGAAAGTTTATGCTTGCGCGGGGTTGATCTGCGCACCTCCCACCAGAACAATTTTGCTGCATATCCTCCTATATATTTTACAAACCTTCTTCACCATAAAGCAGTAGGCCTATGATAATCTTCCAAATCAAATGCTATGATGTATATCAGGACGTCATGACTCATGACCTAGCCTATTTGCGCAGTGCACGTATCAACTAGAAATACTGTTCCTTCGAAACAGTGTGGGCTCGCTTCCAACCCAACAAATAGGATACTTTAAGGTACTGTAAGGTACAGTACCTTACAGTATTGTACTGTACCTTACTATACTGTACTGCACCGTACTGTACTGTACTGTACTGTACTGTAACTTACTGTACTTTACTGTACTCTACTGTACTGTACCTTACTGTACTTTACTGTACTCTACTGTAACTTACTGTACTTTACTGTACTCTACTGTACCTTATTGTACTGTACTTTACTGTACTCTACTGTACCTTACTGTACTGTACTGTACCTTACTGTACTATACTATACTGTACTCTACTGTACCGTACTGTACCTTACTGTACTGTACTCTACTGTACCTTACTATACTGTACTTTACTGTACTCTACTGTACTTTACTGTACTCTACTGTACTTTACTGTACTCCACTGTACCTTACTGTACTTTATTATACTTTACTGTACTTTATTGTACTTTACTGTACTCTACTGTACTTTACTGTACTCTACTGTACCTTACTGTATTGTTTTGTACTTTACTGTACCTTACTGTACTTTACTGTACTCTACTGTAACTTACTGTACTTTACTGTACTCTACTGTACTGTACCTTACTGTACTTTACTGTACTCTACTGTACCTTACTGTACTGTACTTTACTGTACTCTATTGTACCTTACTGTACTGTACCTTACTGTACTATACTATACTGTACTCTACTGTACCGTACTGTACCTTACTGTACTGTACTCTACTGTACCTTACTATACTGTACTTTACTGTACTCTACTGTACTTTACTGTACTCCACTGTACCTTACTGTACTTTATTGTACTTTACTGTACTTTATTGTACTTTACTGTACCTTACTGTACTTTACTGTACTCTACTGAACCTTACTGTACTTTTACTGTACTCTACTGAACCTTACTGTACATATTCTATGTGTTCTAGAGGTGTATATTGAGTGCATATACTGTAGGTTAACAATCCCAGATCACATCTGTCCTCCACTATGTCTATAACCAAGGCGTTCTTCTATGTGGCCACTCCAGACTGAGGAGTGGAGCATGACTTTTATTGTGTTTGTGGATCTGATTTGAAAATGCATTGGTTGTGATATCTCCCTGAAAACCAACAACAACCACTAATACGGCTGATTGTCCCTGCGGGTTCTAGGATATATACTGTAAATCCCATTGCCCGGGATCCTAAAACCTTATTCTTTTTAAGTAAAATTTCTAAAACACTACAAAACATGTCTCAAAGACAAATACAAGCAAACGTCTCCACAGTAACACAGTAACAGTTGTGTGTGTGTGTGTGTGTGTGTGTGTGTGTGTGTGTGTGTGTGCGTGCGTGTGTGTGTGTGTGTGTGTGTGTGTGTGTGTGTGTGTGTGTGTGCGCGTGCGTGCGTGCGTGCGTGCGTGTGCACATTGTAGATCAACTTCATAGCAGTATTAAGTGGTCCATCTATGTTTTTTATTAATAATAAAATCTGCAAAGTAACAAGTAACTGAGGCTGTCAAATGCTGTATTTATAGTAGAGTATATGTAACAAAAATGGAAAGTAGAGTAAAAGTACCTCAAAATTGTACTGTAGGTACAAGTACTTGTATATACTTGAGTAAATGTACTTGGTTACTTTGCAGCACCACAGAACATCCAATGACAGACAGGCCTTTAATCACAGCTGTCTCAATCAGTAGAGTGGAGAGGGACATGTATAGATATTTGTAGTTTTAACTCAGAATATATACATCACAAAGCTTAGATATTTGGATCAAATCAGAGAGCAGACCTGTGTGAACGCAATGATATAGATAGCATATCTGAAGTGTGAACACTGCAGCCACAGCGCCTTAACATAAACATGGGTCTATTATCCTTCTCTCCACTCTGTCCCCACTCACTAAACCCATTGGAAATGCATTGGGTGCTTAATTTAAACATTTTTATTTTTTATATTTAAACTACAAAACATTTCAAAACCAAGAATACAAGCACACGTGTCCTCAGTAAGCTGAACACATAAAAATTTGAATGGTGTTGAAAGGTGTAAGCGTTTAAGAGATGAATCGCGCCAAAGTTTTGAGGAGATACTGACTGATAGATAAATAAACTAGAAATACTGTTCCTTCGAAACAGTGTGGGCTCGATTCCAACCCAACAAATAGGATACTTTAAGGTACTGTAAGGTACAGTACCCTACAGTATTGTACTGTACCTTACTATACTGTACTGCACCTTACTGTACTGTACTGTACTGTACTGTACTGTACTGTAACTTACTGTACTTTACTGTACTCTACTGTACTTTACCTTACTGTACTTTACTGTACTCTACTGTAACTTACTGTACTTTACTGTACTCTACTGTACCTTACTGTACTGTACTTTACTGTACTCTACTGTACCTTACTGTACTGTACTGTACCTTACTGTACTGTACCTTACTGTACTGTACTTAACTGTACTCTACTGTACCTTACTGTACTATACTGTACTGTACTGTACTCTACTATGCCGTACTGTAACTTACTGTACTGTACTCTACTGTACCTTACTATACTGTACTTTACTGTACTCTACTGTACCTTACTGTACTCTACTGTACTTTACTGTACTCTACTGTACCTTACTGTACTGTATTGTACTTTACTGTACTGTACTTTACTGTACACTACTGTATCTTGCTGTACCTTACTGTGCTGTACGTTACTGTACTTTACTGTACTTTACTGTACACTACTGTACTGTACTGTACCTTACAGTACTGTACTTTACTGTACTCTGCTGTACCTTACTGTACTTTACTGTACTCTACTGTAACTTACTGTACCTTACTGTACTGTACTTTACTCTACTCTACTGTACTGTACCTTACTGTACTTTACTGTACTCTACTGTACCTTACTGTACTGTACCTTACTGTACTGTACTTTACTGTACTCTACTGTACCTTACTGTACTATACTGTACTGTACTCTACTGTGCCGTACTGTACCTTACTGTATTGTACTCTACTGTACCTTACTATACTGTACTTTACTGTACTCTACTGTACCTTACTGTACTGTACCTTTCTGTACCTTACTGTACTTTACTGTACTCTACTGAACCTTACTGTACTTTTACTGTACTCTACTGAACCTTACTGTACTGTATATATTCTATGTGTTCTAGATCTACATTTTTGATTCTGTGTTTGGGAACCAGCAACTGTCAAATGGACTCCAACTGTAGTGGAGTATATTGAGTGCATATACTGTAGGCTAACAATCCCAGATCACATCTGTCCTCCACTATGTCTTTAACCAAGGCGTTCTTCTATGTGGCCACTCCAGACTGAGGAGTGGAGCATGGCTTTTATTGTGTTTGTGGATCTGACTTGGAAATGCATTGGTTTTGATATCTCCCTGACAACCAACAACAACCACTAATATGGCTGACTGTCCCTGCGGGCTCTAGGATATATGGCTATGGGATTTACATCCCATCGCCCGGACTTGATTCTTGATCACAGCTGTGTAATCAGTAGAGTGGAGAGGGACATTTATTTATAGTTTTAACTATAACTATAGTTTTATACATCACACAGCTTAGATATTTGGATCAAATCAGAGAGCAGACCTGTGTGAACGCAATGATATAAATAGCATATCTGAAGTGTGAACACTGCAGCCACAGCGCCTTAACATAAACATGGGTCTATTATCCTTCTCTCCACTCTGTCCCCACTCACTAAACCCATTGGAAATGCATTGGGTGCTTAAAGTTAAACATTTTAATTTTTTTATATTTATACTACAAAACATTTCAAAACGAAAAATACAAGCACACGTGTCCTCAGTAAGCTGAACACATAAAAATTTGAATGGTGTTGAAAGGTGTAAGCGTTTAAGAGATGAAGCGCGCCAAAGTTTTGAGGAGATACACATATAGCTATAAACAAATAAATAATGAAGATAACATACGTGTGCTCGCCTTCCAGGCGAGCCCACAATAATGAAGATAACATACGTGTGCTCGCCTTCCAGGCGAGCCCACAATTAAACAATTAATTATTATTTGGACGCACCTGATTCCAAAGCTCTATTATCTGTATGTCTACGCTCAATTCTGCTGTCAGACTGTCCATGTTTGCATATTATCCCTTTGTCATTTAAATATTATAGTGATTGTGAGTCTTGTGACAGTGGTGTTACCTGTCAAATGGTGACCATTACACACGGCTATGCACTCCATAGTAATCACATCAATACAGATAGTTATTGGAATCAGGTGAGTCCAAATAATTAATTAATTGATACGTAGCCTACCATATGGGAATCATGCATTGGAAGAATGTGAAGCATTTGCATGGCTCTTATCTAACAGTTATATGCCCTATGCAAGTGCAATGCATATTTTAACTGGGGACCCCCCACCCTGACAAGCACTAAGAGTTGAGGCATTACATTTTGTATAACATGGTTCTATAGTGAACATAGCATAATTATCTACATGCCTTGCAATGTGAGCATGTAGATCAGCTATTTTCACAATTTCTGCCTCTAATATTTGACAATTGGTGCGGTGATTCGATCAGAGATGACATGCGCTTGTTAATTTAAATGCATTCCTGCAGCTGTGTGCATAAATGCGCGCAGCGTCCCTCACACAAAAGAGCACAGAGAGAGAGAGAGAGAGAGAGAGGGGGAGGGAGAGAGAGACGCAAACATGGACTGTCTGATAGCATAGGCGAAATGGCTCTTCAACGGCGGCGAATTGGCCAGACTGACAGGGTGGGTGAAAACACTCTCCTCCACGGCGAAAGTGCCAGGCGAAAGGATCAAATGCGTTAAGGCGAATAAGTTATAGGCGAAGATGCCTGACACCCTTTGAACACACTCACGAGTTCGGGGGGGACCTCCTCTTCCACACCACACTCTCGGCTAAGCCAGAGAGGTGTAAAAAAAATATTTGCTGGCCTTCCAGTGCGGCCAGACATAGAAAAAGTCAAATTTTCAGACTCTAGTGGGCGCTGGACGGGAGGCGGCTCTTTGCGTGGGTAACAGGTAGAGTCGCCGAAATGAAGCTCGCCGAGAAACGGGGGGTGCGTTCGGAAATGCACACCGGGTGTGGCAACGGTGCGCTTTTTCAGCCTGAACTCTGAAGGTAAACTTTCTGAAAAGCAGCAGTTGCTAACCTAATGTTGCTATTGACGTTTATAAACTAGGGTAAATTATGGTTATAGTCTTAATCTCACAGTAGCATAATGTTAATGCTAGCAACAACAAACATGTAAAGTAGGACACACAATCACAGTATGCCTTCTTCAGTATCAACATTAATTAATATTATAATATTCTATTATAATTTACCCTAGTTTATAAACATCAATAGCAACGTTAGGTTAGCAACTGCTGCTTTTTTGGAAGTTTACCTTCAGAGTTCAGACTGAAAAAGCGCACCGTTGCCCCACCCGGTGTGCATTTCCGAACGCACCCCCCGTTTCTCGGCGAGCTTCATTTCGGCGACTCTACTGGTATTCCTTTGCGTGGGCACTTTGAACGGTAACAGGTAGACTCGCCGAAATGAAGGTCGCCGGAAAATTGTGGAAGAGTCGCCGAGGAAGGCTCACCAATTTCGGTGGAATTCTCGCCTGCCGGATTTGGAATTGTCGCCGACAGCTTTTACATGTCGCCGACAGTGTCGCAGACGTTTTTGGAATAGTCGCCTATATTTATACCATTATAGACAACAAAGGTATAAAGGGAGTGAGTGAGTGAGTGAGTGAGTGAGTGGGGTATTCAAGTGAGTGTAGGCTACCCTACACTCTACTGGTATTCCTTTGAACACACGCACGTGTTCGGGGGGGACCTCCCACACCACACTCTCCTCTAAGGCCGGCTACAGACCTAAAGGCACAAAGTCTAGTGAGAGTTGTGTGGGGGGAGCGGGGGGCAGAGACAGCACAATGCATTCCGGATGGAAGTCTAGTGGTTTGAAGTCTAGTGAGAGTCCTGTGGTGTTGCTTAAGCACAAGCACAGTTGCTTAAGCACAAGCACACAAGCACACAACACGCACAGGGACTGCTGTAGGCAAGCATTAGAGGGCAGACAAGCTGCACTTGATGAGACAGAAGGGCAGGGTTCAACTGCGAGGAAGCTATTCGCAAGCTTGTCTATGAAGGGAGCGCTCGTTTTATGGTTAGATGTCACAGTTATTGTCCACGACGCCCAGTTAGTGTCCACGACATTGCAAGCGGCGCGAAGGCCAGCGGACCTTGGTCCTGCTCTTCGCCCCCGAGCACCGCAGGCGCGAGTGGCCGCGAAGAGCGGGCCAGGGCCGCCGCGCGAGTTACGAAGCCGTGGTGAATGCAATCGTTATATTTATGCAAGCGCACGATAAACGCCACGATAACCTCCTAACGCATTCTATTCACCTCCTCTGCGCGGTCCAAGTGACTACAATGGAGCGCTCCCTACCTCCGGTTCAGCCAATCACAGGGGGCTCGGCGAGGACCGGAACATGGACAAGCTTGCGTATCGGCCAGACGCGGTTCAACCTGCCAACCAATAGGACAGAGAGGCCATGATGCAATCCCACACAGGTGTGTTCACTTGTAGTTTGTACTCCACAGCAGCAGAGCCTGTCTGCACTGCAGTGACATGAAACCTCCATTTCAGAACGAAAAATATTATAAATAAATTAAAGTTAAGTGTGTGTAACAGTAAACATTCGACAATAACAATGAATATTACAAATATTTCTTTACATGTCATACATGGTGACAGTGATGCCTACACAGATGCAATTGATTGAATGTGCTATTCATAATAAAATGTAAGCTTTATACAGTGGTGAAAAAAATACTCAAATTCATTGCTTAAATAAAAGTATCAATACTGAAACATACAAATATACAGTGGTGAAAAAAATACTCAAATTCATTGCTTAAATAAAAGTATCAATACTGAAACATACAAATACTTTGTTAAAAGTAACTTTTTTAAATAGCAGATCTACAAGCTCACAACGTGTCGCATGGTGGCACGCTGTGAGCTTGTAAATCCATTTTACCTGTCACCAAAAAGCAGCAGGTACTCTGCCTTCACCCGATGACACCTCCAAAAGAACTACGAAAAAAAAAGTGCGTCTCAGTAAAGCCAGAGAGGTGTAAAATAAATATTCGCTGGTCTTGGTGGGAGCTGGGCGGGAGGCGGCTCGTCAGCACTTTGAACACATGCACGTGTTTGGGGAGACCTCCTCCAACGTGTCCCGATGCGACACGTTGTGAGCTTGTAGATCGGCTATTTTCAAATAGCCTAGGTATAAAATAGCTAAATAGGGCTAAAGTTCTTAATGTGTGTATCAAAGTAACTATAACTAAAGTTTAAAAATAAATTGTAGTGGAGTAAAAGTACAGTAATTGGATCCGAGGTGTGTAATGGTCGGAGTAGAAGTAAAATTATTTGAAATTGGAAATACTCAGTAAACTACAAATACCTCAAAATTGCACTTAAAGGAGTTGTTCACCCCCAAAATGACTTGTTTTCTATTGATTACTCACCCCATGGAGACATGAGTTCAATAATATTTTTCTGTTTTTGTCACATTCCTAAGCCAATAATTTGAGGAGACTATTTTTAGGCCCATTGGCAGAAGGTGCTAACTGTGGCAATTATCACATTGTGGTCAGAAGTTGTATGGAAAATGTGCAATACCCATTTACTGGGGATCAATAGCCAATTTAATTCGGTAAAAACCTGTTATTGCACTTTGAAGTACATGAGTATAAGCTGTATTCTTTCAAATAGCCTAAATGTACGCTCTTTACAAACATTACCGCCATCTTATTTTGTAGGCAACCGGATGTCGTATTTGAACCCTCTTACACCGGAATTCCTATATTCACCAATTTCACGCAGCCACGCTGCTACTGTGCTTAGGCTTTACTTTCGTTTTCTTTCTTCTATCATTTCACGATACTCTCTCAATTCAATTCAATTCCATTCAATTCAATTCAATTGTCAAAGGAGCTTTTTGGCATGTAAACAACATTTACATTGTCAAAGCAATCAAGTGTCATAAAATAATAAAAACAATTGAAAACTCACAGTACACAACTAACCACTAGATGGCGTAATAGGACCACTGACTGTTTTACAGGAGTATTCACCCCCAAAATGTTTTTTTTTTCTTTTTCTTTTTTGTCGTGTTCTAATGACAATAATTTGATTACAATAAATGTACCCCCCATTGATTCAATGGGGGTAAATTTACTATAATGCATTTTCTGTCTTAGGAATCTGACACAAAACAATAAATGTTAAGTCTCCATGGCGTGAGTAATCAATAGGGGAAAAAAGGTAATTTTGGGGGTGAACTACTCCTTTAAAGGCATCCAGCAGCAGTGATTCTCATGTCATGTGATGGACCACACAGATTATGCAGTAGTAGGCCACAGACATCAAATGGGGAGCTTGATACCTTGTTCTATCTCATGTGTTCATTTAACTCTGAGAGATTGATTGAAGAATATATTAGAAGTTTGCAATAGAAAAAAGTACAGTTTCATGACAGTACAAATCACTGGTACAAGGTCAACTAAAAGGAGATCCTAGAAAGCCGAGGCTTATTTCCACAGGAACCACACTTTAAGTATCTCATATAACATTGAAAGACAGACGGATAGAACATAGTACTTTATCTAGGATAATATCAGTTTCAAAAGCATAACATCAAATACAAAGGCAGAAAAAAGAAAAAAAGGGGGGGGGGGGGGGGGGCATGGGGGCTTAGTCTATTTACAAGTCATGGGAGAGTACCCTTACAGGTCCATTTGTACATTCTCAGAGTTACAGACCTGTAAGGGTCCATTTGGTTCCATTAGTACACTCAGAGTTACATATTGGTAAGGGTCCATTGGGTTCCATATACGCTCTCAGAGTTACAGACCTGTAGTGTAAGGGTTCATTTGGTTCCATTTGTACACGCTCAGAGTTAGACCTGTAAGGGTCCATTTGGTTGCATTAGTACACTCTCAGAGTTACATATTGGTAAGGGTCCATTTGGTTCCAATAGTACACTCTCAGAGTTACATACTGGTAAGGGTCCATTGGGTTCCATTAGTACACTCTCAGAGTTACATATTGGTAAGGGTCCATTGGGTTCCATATACACCCTCAGAGTTACAGACCTGTAGTGTAAGGGTTCATTTGGTTCCATTTGTACGCTCTCAGAGTTAGACCCCTAAGGGTCCATTTGGACCCCTGGTGGTCCCTGGACCAAACGTTGAGAACCACTGTTGCATTGGAGTCTAGAGTTCATCTATCTTCCTCAAACTGCGATTGGCTACTTGGTTCTTCAATCAACCGGATGATGCAAACATTTACTTGTTTTGAGGTCTCTCCGTGCATGGACTTTAAAGCACTTCTATAGAACCGTAGTGTCTCAAACGTAGCCTATTCATATCTAGAACCACCAAAGAATATTTATTTGGCCTCGGACCCCCCATATGAAAATATTTTGTGCCAAGGAGTTCAAGATTTGTGTTGTTATGTTTAAAACAAAACATTCCAAGTTTCCCAAATATCAGCAGATCTACAAGCTATACCCCACTTTGAGAACCACTATAGAACCACACAATAGTAGCCTATAAGAATGAATATAATGGAATCCATTGTTTGACTGAATGTCCTCAAGCAGTGGGCACACATGAGGCTTATAGATCTACTGTACGAGTCTCTCTCTTACGTGTGCAGGGGTGTTCCTTTCTGTCCGCAACACTTTCCAGAAAATTCTTTACCCCACATAACATCACACAGGCAAGCATGCTTGTTTGATCAACATCAAGAGAATGATTTTTTTTGTGTTTCATAAAAGTCGAGAATTTCTTTTTTGCTTGAAGTAATGGGATTTTGTTGTTTTTGCATCACATTTCGCCCCTTGGTAGTATAGTAGACAACAGTATGGAATACTGGCTTAAGTGGTTAATGTATGTTTCCTTGTTTTGTAATCAAAATCTGTAATGTAACTTGTAACTACAGTTTTCAAATCATTGTAGTGGCATAAAATAAAATATTTGAGAGATGTGGTGGAGTAGAAAAAAGTAGTATAGTAAAGGTACATCAGAAATGTTTTCAGAACAGTACTTGAGATATACTTAACTAATTTCCAACACTTCATTTCCTAATGTTGCATCTCTCTGTCTGTCTGTCTGTCTGTCTGTCTGTCTGTCTGTCTGTCTGTCTGTCTGTCTGTCTGTCTGTCTGTCTGTCTGTCTGTCTGTCTGTCTCTCCAGTCCACCTGTTCCATATATGTCAGTAGGGACTGGAGAGATTATTTTCTAAACTGAGAATGTTCAAAAGTAGATGCATATAACAAACTAAACCTTTGAACTTTGATGTCCAATGAATATGATCTGTTGCATCAGGTGGATTTTACTGACTGACACCAACTGTGATGCAACTTCACCTTCAAGAAAAGCAGGAGAAAGCAATTATGATATTAAGCAACGGTAGGCCAAACATAACCAGCTCAGTAGCCTTGTTGTGATTGGAGTGTCTGTCCGAGGCTACCCAATGCCTCCCTTCTTGGCACTCAGCGCCAGGGGTTGGATTGGGGTAAGTCACACACTAGCATCATGTCCAGGGGACGTACTTACAATTTGCAATTTAGGCATTTATGCAGAGACAGTGTTGTGCCTCAGTAAAACTATGATTACAGGTAAACGAAGAAACCAAGCATCAGTTCAGTTGTACATCAAGTTGCCTCACGCTAAAGAAACAGGACATGGGCTACTGACCTGTGGGCCACATGGCCTAGGAACTGTTGGTTCCCAAGGCTTCCCAAAGAACTATCTAGTCAGAGGACAGACGTCTGCCGGGCCATGTGGCCTTAAGGCTGTCAGTTGTGGGGTGCAGGAATCAGTACTGCTCAATCAACCTAGGGACAAATAGGCCTGATTTACACTGCCAGCCAAATCCAGCGTGAATCAGATCTGTGTCACATCAAGATTGGAATCCGATTTGCTTAAATTAGTAATGCAGACAGGTCACATGCAGGTCACATGCTTTTTTACAAACCACATCCAGAGGTGGTTTCAAATCTGATTTCTAAAGATGTGTCACAGTCTGAATGCACTAACCTGGTCTAACGAGCCAAGTCACATATCAAACTGTCCAAAACGTCACTTGCAGCGCGACCCGAGTGCCACTTATGTCATTACAGAGCGCGCAGATTGCATTTTGATTTACAAGAGTGCAAGGTTGTAATGAAAATAAAACGGTTCTGCACAAGTTTTACACTACAAAAGAAATGGCGAGCAGCATTCAGTGGACAGATGGAGAAATTCAACGCCTCTAGCACTTTGGGGGGATGCCTCAGTACATGAGCAATGTACAGGAACAATTAAGCCAATATATGAAAACATCTCACAGCATGGCAGAAAATGGGTTCACAAGGTCCTAAAAGCAATGTCAGAGGGAAATTGAAAAGTGTAAAAACACATAAAGAGAGAAAGTCATGGCACCTACGTTGTTACCACAGTTGTTAACCAAAGCAGATATGTCGACGCAGGGCACTTTGGGTTGAAGTTGTTAAAATCAGTCTGAAGTCTGAACACACAGAACAGATCCTTATCACTTGCAAATGCAGTGTGAACAGTCGGGCCAAAAGATCGGATTTGAGAACTAAATCAGATTCAGGCTAGATTTGACTGCAGTCTAAATCCAGCCTTTAGACATGATCTACAGTTGTCTCAATAGAAGAGCAGGGCAGTGGGACAACAACCAACCACCCCAATTGTATTAATTGTATTGTAAGTTATATTATGCATATGTTGTATTAACATACTCCTGGACAACATTATATTTTATTAATTTCTTTTTTTTGAGTTTCAGTGAAATTGAGAACAGGAGCGCTCGTCGTGCGGCGTGGGGCGGAACAAGCGGTCGCTTTGATCCACAAGAACGACAATGACAACGTAGCGTCGGCAGGAATGATAGCGCCTCAGGGTTAGGGTTAGGCATAGTTTTACTGAGGTTAAGATTAGGGTTAGGGTTAGAGTTAGGCGTAGTAAGCTAATGGCTAAACACAGCCGGGCTAGGCTAGTAGATAAATAACGAGAGTGGTCGCAAACGAGTGGCGTCAGCGACTACACAAGTGAATGGCTGTTGTCGCCATCTCATGTTGATTATGCAGAATTACACAGGTGCGCTGATAAGAGACTATCAAAGTGAATTGATCCAGGTGGTGTTAGGGGTGTGTGGTGAACTACAAAACGAGCGCTCTTACCCCAATCTCACTGAGTTACCCAAACTGACTGTAACATATATTAAAGTGCTCCTTCAAACTTCCAGCATGGACATGGCAAACAGGTGTCCCTTGAAAGGTTAATAATTAGTGTGGTTGCAATTTAAATTAGATTTTATTCAAAAACTGTTTGTCAAAATTAGCTTTTACACTCAGCTCAGTTTAAAGTTTATACTGAGCTGAGTGTAAAAGCAAATTCTATGTCCCGCCCACCCATCTTACCACTTAACACGGGAGCCATTCACGGCTGCCATGTTAAGAATAATACGAATAAGTTCCCCAGAATCCCCACTGGGGACACTGTGGGCATGTTCTCTCCTCCGTGTCATCAGTGCCCATACCCTAGGCTGGGCATAGGCCCTTTTGCCAACCCCATCTATAGTGTATGGGCACTGATGACACAGAGGAGAGATGCATGTTCTCCCCATGTCCCCTATAAGGTCGGTACCCTCACAAAAAAACATGCCGGTCTCTATACTGCCTCCCCCTGGTCAGCCGGGGCACCTGATGGAGGGGAAAGGAACTGCTTGGAATAACGTGTTCCTTCCACACGCAATGTCCTACCTGTCTGGTGATAAGAAGCGGCCTGCTCACTCCTCATGCATTAAAGGAAGCATGTTCGGGGATCTCCCCAGGTTGGCAAAGGGAGAGTAGCGCCCAGGAGTACAGTTTAGGCAATTGGCACTGTGTATTCCCAGTTTGGATTAATGAAACTAATGTAGTATATACTTTCCTATTAATCTGTACCACAATCAAAACCAATTTATATTTTAAGGTTTTAAATATAAACTAGAGGTTTGCTCCTCATTTAAAAGATCCTCTGTATTGGTGATATGAGCTTCTAGTTCATCTGTTATGTTTTGTTTTGTGTTTGATGATGAGACGAGACCTTTGATGTATACTGTTTCTTGTATGAGGCTCAGGCCGTCCAACAATTTCATTCAATGTGAATCCATATCTTTCAACGTACTCCTTTAATTCAAGACGTACTTGATTTTCAAACTTTTCTTTTGGCACTTCTACTTTTTATGTGAGTTCAAAATCATTGCTGCCACTTATATGTGTTCGGCGGCACAAACGTCCAGCAAGGTTTGACCAATCCACAAAGCCGATGGGCCGGGGCTTGGCCAATCGAGGAAAATCGTGCTTTATCAACTCCACCCATTTTTCTTATGATATGATGTCACGTGAAGCTTGAACATTTCTGGGGATTGGCCCATTTATAGTCTGTTTGGCTGAAATGTCAAGTGAAGCTCAACAATCCACCAATCCTCAAGGTTTTTGGACATATGCCCGTTTATGGCCATCGGATTGGCTACGGGCATAGACAGCCCCTCTCGTGGCCTTTATCCACCTGTTTCCGCGGGAGTTTACTGGAGATTATTTGGACCTGTTTGCACCACACTTCCGGTTTAACAGCAGACATACAAGCTCACGTCGCGTCGCAGATGCAGCCTGTTGTGAGCTTGTAAATCACACTCGGCTGCGGCGCCGGAAGTTCGGTACAGCGTCTGCGCAATGCACTATGGGGCGTTGGAAACTCATGGATATATGGCCTGGGACGTATATCACTCTGTGTCTTTCCAAGGGTTTTCCCATTGGATGATATCACCGTGTGTTTTCTCAATGGTTTTCCCATTGGATGACGCCAGCGCAGACATGTAGATGCAGACACGCGGACGCAGACACTCTTTCTCGTTTGTACATAGGCCTAATAGTGTTATTTGTTATGCTTTGTTGATTAATTGAATACATAGGACCACAATGGAAACAAGTCCCCAGCACTTTTTAGTGTTATCCTTTTAGCCTCAATGTCTGACTGTAGGCCTACCACGTGCTGTTTACATTTCGGACTATTAAAGTATTCAATCAATCAATCAATCAATCAATCAATCAATCAATCAATTAATCAATCAATCAATCAATCACATCAATCGGCCCACTTGCAATATCCTGATGTCCCAACAGGGGAACCACTTTTTTTCTATGATTACTCACTCCATGGAGACTTGAGTTCAATAATAGTTTTCCTTTTTTGTCGCATTCCTTAGATAATAATTTGATTATAGTAATTTTACCCTGATGGTTTCCCCATCCAGTGCATGCATTTGCGTCCCCATCCAGGGCCATATATTTTGGTCCCCATCCGGAATCAATGGGGTAAATTTACTATAATCACATTTTTGTGTTGAGGAATACAAAAATTGAACTCAAGTCTATATGGCATGAGTAATCAATAGGGAAACAAAATAATTTTGGGGATGAACTACTCCTTTAAGGGGTCCCTAGCACAAAATATTTTCAGATGCGGGTCAGGAGACAAATAATACAAATTTGAGGAACGGCTTATGGCTACAAAACACAGTTTCTGTTTGTGAGTGTCATTGTATTTACATGACACTTTAAAGTGATATTGCAACCCTAATTAGACACACATGATCACTATTTGACAGAAGGGAGCCCTACCAGGAAAAAAAATAAACATTAAACATTAAATAAATATGACAAATACAAATGCATGTAGATATCAATCTCGTGTGTTCAACACTCCTGTGTGTGTGTACTGTGTAGCCTACTGTATGTGTGGGGGGGACTATATCTCGTAAAGGCGGCAGGATATGTGTTGTAAAAAAAATCCTAGCCTGCTCTATCTTCTTTTTTTCCTTCAGTGGGAGGCCATGATGGAAGCCTGAGAGAGAGAGAGAGAGAGAGAGAGAGAGAGAGAGAGAGAGAGAGAGAGAGACTAGAGCAAGGTAGAAAGAGAGAGAGAATTAGAGCAAGGGAGAGAGAGAGAGATAGAGAGAGAGAGAGAGAGAGGCAAAGCAAGGGAGAGAGAGTAGAGCAAGAGAGAGAGCGGATGGGGAGAGAGAGAGAGAGAGAGAGAGAGAGAGAGAGAGAGAGAGAGAGAGAGAAGAAAGGAAGATGATTCCCCGGGACGGAGGAACTGTCATTAGAATCCGTGCAGAGCGCTGATGATCCAAACACCATAGCAGCTCGGTGTGCAACACATTCACGGTGGAGCCTGTCACTTTTACCCCGACTAGCGCTTCTTTGCCTTTTACCGGACCGGATCCATCGACGACCATGTTGATTCGTTAGTTAAGGAGGAGGAAGAAAAAAAGGGGGCTCTTTTTTTTCCTCTCTCTCTCAGCAGAGAAGAAGCAAGAAGAAGCAGGAGGAGGAGGAGGAGAAGGAAAGGAGGAGGAGGGGGGGTAGCAGCAGCAGCAAGCAGCAGCGTTAGCTACCGACGCTAACATCCTAGCCATAGCCCACGGTGCTAGGCTAGGCTAGCCAGCGAGCTAGCTTTTAGCCGGGTTAGCTACAGGCTAGCCTCCTCGGCTACCTAGCTTCCCTCTCTCCAGTGCAGAGCGACTACTGGATCCAGGGCTGCTCTCCCTCTCCCTCTCCCCCACCACCACCACCACCACCCCGCTCTGACTCAATCACAGCGGAGAGGATTGGGATTCAGCCTCGGCCTTCCTTCGCCGCGTCTACCGCGGAGAGGAGGAGAAGGGGGGGATTTCTCATCCAAACCAACCCAAGGACTATACTTTTTTGCATGTGTGTTTTATTTTATTTCGGTGTTGGGGGTCCTGGTCCTCTTGCTGAGGCCGCTACTGGGGGAGGAGGAGGTGGAGGAGGGTCTCAGGCTCGAGCTAAAAAAGCCTGGATTTCAGCAGGATTCGTGGGGGGGTGGTGTAGGTAGGTAGGATCGGAAAGGGGGGGAAGAAGGAGTGACAGGGAGAGCGAGAACCGCCGCCTGCGGAGGAAGGGGTGACAGAGAGAGGGTGAACCGCCTGCCTGCCCGGCCCGGCCTGCCTGCCTGCCGCCGGGGCCTGGATGTGTGGATCCGGGCCTCCCGCAACGGCACGGATCGCCACTAAAAAGGCCCGTCTTTATATGCTCCAAGAAGAAGAAGCAGTTCTAATCCTATTGACGGGCTACTGCTAACCGCTACCGCTGTTAGCTATACCCGCTGCTCTGCACCAGCAACCATACAACGGTGCAGCGTTTATTTACCCCCACAGCGGGATGAGGAGGGGGAGGGGGGGAAACAAGACATTCTCTGGACTGTGAACGATCTAAGGAAATATTATATAAATATATACTTTAATCATTTTTCAAACTATTAAAGAAAATAGGACTCCTGTGCCCCACTTGGCTTTTTACAATGGCTGCGATTATAAAAGAAATGGTCAGCCGGAACAAAAGGAGATATCAGGAGGATGGCTTCGACTTGGACTTGACATGTATCCTTTTTTATTATCGTTCTGTCTGTGTGGCTGCTTGGGATTTTTTGTTTTTGTTTCGTCGTTATGAATCCTGGACGTCGCGTCTTTAGGGATGGGGTGATGTTGATCATGTTGGATTGTTATTTTGTTGAAAGACCTGCAGAGGAAATGTCAAATGGGCTGCTAGCTGTAGCTACAGTTAGCACTCCAGTGCTTTCATTTGGTTTGACTCGGTTAGGTTAGGTCAGTGGTTCTCAAACCTCTTCATGTCGAGGACCCCCCCAGATTGACACTTATTAGCCCACAGACCCCCATTTGAAAAGAGATGCCAGGGGCCCTCATATATATTATATATATATTTTTTTTTTAACTGCTGTAGCAGTGATTTTCTACCATTTTAATTTCAGGGACCCCCAGTTTGACATGCTACGGACCACCACATTTAATGGTATTTCTAACTTCAATTCACATCGTCAAATCAGTGTTAATTTAACTCTTGGGTGTACAAATGGCCCCCTTAGCGTCCATTTCGTTCAATTTGTACATTCTCAGAGTTACAATACTGTACCCATAAGGGTCCATCTGGTGGTTCCTAGCTATCATTTAGCTGGGGACCCCCTGGAACTCCCTCAAGGACCCCACTTTGAGAACCACTGGATTAGACAGAGCTGTGCTTTCCAGCCCTACCGTAGCTGTCAGCAAAGCGTGTTTGAAAGATGGTGGATCTGTCAAAAAAAAAGGGGGGGGGGGGGCACGCTGCATGCATACATGTCGCAATCATATAATCTCTTTGCAACCCCCCCCCCCCCCCCCCCCCACTCTTGACAACCACAAAGCTGGATTATTCTCAAATATTTTGTATTTTTAATAAATATAGACAAAGCTCGCAATCTGTGACATTTACCAGTCAGTCAGTCCAGCCAGCTGTGTGACTTTAAAGGGGGAATAAATGACACCCACACTCAGGGCTGATCAATCAGGAGGACCCCAGCAATTAATTTCTGTGACTGCAGGTCCATTTTCTGCATTTATTTCATTAGACACTCATTACTGTATAGTTTGTAACTGTGGTTTTGACGATGAGGATGATGTAGGCAGTTGATTGCGACCGTCGGGTCGCAGTTACTATCAAAACCTCGACCAGCTGTCCGTCAGTCTGTCTGTCACACGTCACACTTTTGCCCCGCTCATATCTCCGCAACCGTTGCCCCAAACGATTGCCTCCAATCAATTCTCACATGGCCGTCTTCTAGCGCCACCATGAGGCCAATTCTTGCAAAACACATTTTTGGATACTGCTCCTACAAATTTTGCCCTAAAATCACGCAAATCGGTACACACTTGCTCTAGACTCATGTCATCAACATGGATCTGTCCCATTTAGCGCCACCTTCAGGCCTGATTTTTTTCAAACACATTTTTGGACACTGCTCCTACAGATTTTGCCCTAAAATCACGCAAATCGCTACACAGTATGTCTACACTCATGTCATCAACAGGGATCTGTCCCCCTGACGGTCGCTTATCTCCCGATTAGGGAGTCTTACTGTGGTGTGTGTGAGATTCATATTCTGGTGACAATTCTGACTAATAAGAGTGACACGTTTATGAAGAAGTGGGGCTCCGTTTATGTTAGCTCTGCTGCAAAACACCCCCAAAGATATTCACAACCAGGATTATTTCCTGGTGTCCTTTTATTCTTGCTGCATAATAATGTGACCCTGTACTTTTTGATAGATTTCCAAAGTATCTGCCACAGCCTCAGTGTAGTTTTCCTTCCCTTTTAGGACACGTTAACCCATGAATTGCCATAATTCATAGGCTACTTGTGCAGTACTTTATATGGAGCCTGTGACAGTTGTTGTTGACCTGGTTCTGCTGAATGAATATCCAGACATGGTGGGTATAATAACGCTACAAATTGCTGGTTAGCCGGTTTGGGTTGGTCTTTACCACGATCAGCGTTATGTAGACCACTGGTTCGCTCAATTATATTTCAAGGACCCCCGGATTGGTATTCATAAGCCCTACATAACTTTGAGAGTGTGTACATTTGTCTGCAAGGGTTTCCTAACCCCCAATTTAGCTTGGAACCCTCTGGAAACCCCACAAGACCCCCAGGGGTCCCCCAGACCCCATTTTGAGGACCCCTGATGCAGACCTTAGCCATATGTAATGAGAAGCTGGTTGATGGGATATTATTGCATTGCTTTTCAGGTGAGTGTCCACTTGAGATGGCATTTTTTACAAGATAAAGCCACCTTTGTAAGATCAGTGGATGTCTTATAGCAAACAAAATCAATGCAGTGCAGTTTCACAGCTTGAGTTTTGGCAAATGGAGATTTAAGTAGGTCATGTAAGTGTTTATTGGATTAATTTGGTTATTGTCTATTGCTGTATTATTGCTGTACTAACTTGTAATTAATTTTGATAACCTTTTTTCAATGTTATTTATTATTAGAGTAATCATAATCCAGATGCATATCGTCTGTCGGATGGAAACCTCATATGACCACCAAAACATATTTTTCAGGATTAGAAAAAATTAACCCATTTAGAACGGGTACACAATATTTTGTATTATTATTTTATGCTTTAACTTTTGAAAAATAGCAGATATACAAGCTCACAGCGCGGCACGGAGTGCTGCGCTGCGAGCTTGTAGATCTGCTATTTTTGAAAAATCGTGAAAATTTTAATTTTGACCCGATTCTATAAGTGTTTTTTGAATCCTAAGGTTTTTTTTGAAAAACCCTATGTTTCTATGTCAGTAATCTGGCTAGCCATCGTCAAAGAAAAGGTCCTTTTCACTTAACTGGAGCTCAGTTAGTCTGTTCTGGAGAGACTACTATGTCAGTGGTTCTCAAACCTTTTCATGTGAAGGACCCCCAAACTGATATTTATTTTGCCACGGTCCCGCATCTCAAAATATCTAGTTCCAGGGACCACCCAGAAGCAAAATTTGAGTTACAAACGTTCGCTTAAAAAATGTATATATTCAAAGATTTGCACATATTTTCACGACTTTTTCAAAAAAAGCTGCCGCGCTGCGAGCTTGTATATCTGCTATTTTTCACTGGTTAAAGCATTCAATAATTCTAGGCATAAATGGGATAAAAAAAAGAATGAAAATAGCTAATTTACAGTAGAAGCAACAACACGTCGCGGTGTGAGTTTGTAGATTGTTGCGTGCCACCATTGGACGACGAAGGGTTCAGTTGTTGCTCAGACTAATTGATTTAGTTTTTTTGTCGATTGTTTGATATGTAAGAAGAACTATTTACATATAAATAATATATATTCGTTTGAGTAAGATTAAGCCGGTTATCATTGGTTCTAAATATTGGTTTTAATATTTCTGGTGAATTGCCCAGCCCTAGCCTGTGTTGAGGGTGATGTTGCTGAGCCAGGGGCCATCGCTGCTCAAACTGATGCCATTCCAAGGACAAGTTGGTGTGAAAGTTCTCTCTTGTTAAAAATCCATCCGCTTTTGGACCATC
Source organism: Nannobrachium achirus (assembly GCF_963921795.1). Taxonomy (NCBI): domain Eukaryota; kingdom Metazoa; phylum Chordata; class Actinopteri; order Myctophiformes; family Myctophidae; genus Nannobrachium; species Nannobrachium achirus. The sequence continues at coordinate 13,373,383 of NC_137833.1, read as the reverse complement.
CCTTTTATCATGTTCGGCACGGTGTCTAAAAACAATATGGGCCTGCTGCAGTTATGTAATGCAGTATCACAGTTCTGGGAATTGCCCTTAAAATAGCGTACCAGTGATCTTGTATCAGCAGCAATGCTGTCCGAGTGCGCTCTCTCTCTCTCTCTCTCTCTCTCTCTCTCTCTCTCTCTCTCTCTCTCTCACCCACCACCATCACTACTTTTCTCTTCTACTCCCACTCTAATTCTCCCTTTCCCTCCCTTCCTTTCCCCAGCTCTCCTCCTTTCCTGCCCCCCTCCCCCCCATTCCCTCTTTCCAACTCTCTCTTTCCCCCCGTCTTGCTCTCTGAAGTAGTAGATTTGGCGTATGCACCAAGCTGAAGCAGGACTGGCTTTGGAGTAGAGAGGCATGCCTGAAACGGCAGTTTTTCTTTTCCTTTTTTTCCCCCCTCCCCCCCTCCCCTCCTGCTCTCCTCGCAAGGAGCTTCCGTTGGGGGGTCCTGCGTGTGCGTTTCCTCCCAGCTGCAGAGAACAAGCCCCCCCCACAATGCCCTGGGCCCGGCCCGAGTCTCTCCTGGGAGCACTGGAGCTTTTTAAAAACACTTAGAAATAGTCTGGGCTGGAATCACTTTACCACTGGGTCTGAAGGGTTATGGTAGCCCATGAAATGGCACAAAGCACTTGGCATTTTGCGTCCTAATTAGGACTTTGGAGGCATTAATGGAAGTTATTGCAATACAGTATGTATAGACACGCTTCCATTTTAAGAACTATTATGGTGGAGGTAGGCTGGCCATATGCATTAAAAGAGCGCCATTGATTTGCTGGTAGCCTCATTGAACGAAGGCTGTAAGACCTGCTCTGTGTTCATAAAACATATGTATGATCTATTGATATACTGCATTAGTACAGTATTTGAATCCATCTTTAAGGGAGTCAACGCGGTTTAGTTTTTTCTGCAGGAATTTAGTTTAACCACTTAAACCCCAGCATCCCTATTGTGGGGAAAGCTCTCGCGGAAAACAGCAGATTGACAAGCTCACAATGTGTCGCGCGTGACCCGTGTGTCACTCTACTATTTTCAGCGAAAGTTTTCCTCGCAATAACAGAAAACAGAAGATTCACTACTAGCATAGAGCCCCGAAGGACTCTGCTCAACCATATGGGGTTTAAGTGGTTAAATGCAAATGCGTTTGGCCATCCTCTTGTAGTTTCAGTTTGACAGCCATCCCCGCGTTCATCAGTCAAAAACCCCTTTACCAGAAGACCAGGGCTGCACACGCCTACGTGCATGCATGCATGCGTGCGCTAGGGATGGGGCGATAATTATTTTCGTCACAATAATCGTATCGCAGAGATATTGAGATATTGAGATATTGAAATTGTCCTTCGTCAAACACTAGGATGAATTCGCTTTTGTTGAGCTGTAAATTCAGCACCGCTTAAGCCCTCTAATCTATACTTGATAAAACAAACCTGTGAAGAGCGCATCAGCTACGCTCTTATTTAACTCTACACAAATCGATTCGCCAAATATAGCAGATCTACAAGCTCACAACACATTTTTGTCAAACGTTCCCCAAAGGATAGGGATGCTGGGTGATCAAGTGATTAACAAAGGTGGCATTAGTTAAGTATGAACCATATTCTTTTATTATTGCGGTAACACAGTTAACCGGGAATAACCGCAATTATTTTGGCCACAATAATCATGAGATGTAATTGTCACATTGTGCCATCCCTAGAGTGCACTGTACACACGGGAAAAGTTAGGAATGTTGCCGAGTGGCCGTTGCCTTTATCTCACCGTCATATTGTTTTGGACCATTAAGAAAAAGCAAATAAACATAAGGCTCTGAAAAAGTCCTGCTGAAAATGAAAGCGTCTCTTCCAATTAGAAATGTTCTGCCGTTTCTATTTTCTGACATCACCAACACAGGAAATGTAAGAAAAGGTTGCCCTTTAGTCGGTGGTTAAAAACGCTGAATCCCACGGCTTATGGCGACGTGCAGACTTCAGTTGCAGGTAGGCGTTAAAAGCCGAGTCGGGGAGACATGCATGCCAACTCAATTATGCTTTTCTCTGCAACATGACACCGAATTGGATATGGGTCTTTACGATTGCATGAATATCCTAGTTTAATTGGTTCTGACATCCCCCCCGCTATCCTTCACTGGAATATAGAGCCTGGCATGTTCGTTGATGGTCTTTGAAGAATGTCAGTGAAGGTGTAGTTTATGCTGGAACCTGGTGTGAATATATAGAACTATGCTCGCTGATTTAACCTCTTAAACCCTGTGTACTTCGTCCACCGGAGTTCCCCAGAGTTCTATCCTTGGCCTTTAACCCCCTCTACACCTACGGAAATAGACGATTTTTGCAAGCTCGAAACGTGTCACATTGCGATGTGTTGTGAACTGTGATCAGCCATAATTTTAAGAATGCTCGCCTATTATGATACGTCTAGAATAGAGATGCTAGGAATCAAGCTGTTTAAAAATGTTAATAATGGTTTAGTAGTTTTGGTGTGTGTTGCCTACAGTTTCTCACACGTCTCTTGGCCATGATGCCCGAGTGTGTCGGCACTATTCAAGGCACCCTGAGCTTCCTTCACCTGCATACAAAACAACCGAAACTATTACGGCAGGGGTCTTCAACACGGGGGTCCGGGACCCCTAGGGGGTCCTCAGAGTTACTACAGGGGGTCCTCCCAATCTTTGTGTGATTAAAGCTTGTCTTTCTCCTTTTTTATATTTACCACTTGAACTTTAGACAAAAATAGCATATCTACGAGGCGTTGTGAGCTTGTAGAGTGGCTATTTTTGGCAAAAAGGTTTGGTGTAGAGGGGAAAAAGAGCAGACAAAGTACAGAATGAAAGGTGAAGTTTATTAAATATTGATGGTTCAAGTGGTTAAATATCTGAAAACAAATTGACATGAATCCAAAATACACTGATTATGCTGTCAAACGATGAAACTATATGGTATCTATTGGGTTGTGGGGGTCCCTGCTTCATCTCTCTCTTGACTACGGGGTCCTTGGCCTAAAAACGTTGAAGACCCCTGTATTACGGTATGGATGATGGACATGTGTATTTTGGATTCCTGGTTTGAAGAGCTTCCTCGGTTTCTGGGAGGAAGTCGGCGTCTCCTTTTGCATTCCATCGGTTCAATATTCCGCTCGGTTCTGGCCGAGAGCTCGGAGGAGAGATAAGCCCAACATTTTGCAATGATCTCGATATAACTTTGGGCTCTAAAAATACATGCAGGTCAGGCTGTAGTGTAGAGCCTCTCCTAGTGCACCCACATGTGGGCCTGGCTCAAGCCGGAGCACTGTACTCCTGTCCCCTCTGCCTGCCTCGCACAGTCAAGGCCATCTGTCACAACAGACACACACAAGCTGATCGGAGCCCTTTAGTTCCCATCTATCATGATCTATGTCCTCCTGACTATATGATGACAGCTTCTGGTGTAAGAGGCAATGAATCAAACTATTTGAATACATTTATGCAAATATAATCACTAACATTATGAAATAATAGATTTCATAACCCCTGTTCTATAGTAGACGAAATGTAAAAAGCTAAAATAAAATAACATGAAAGATGTCCATATAAAAGCTTTCAATGCGGTGTATCACAACGCATTTGTGGCCAATGTTGCGCGACATTGTTGTGCGGCGAAGTATAAAATAATGCTTAATCATAGTGCTTAATCAATTATTTGATTAATCCAAAAAGTAACTGATAGAATAATCGCTATGTAAATAATCAATATAGCTGCAACCCTATACAATGATTTAACTTAAATGCTGAGCAACTCTGTCTAGATGGATAATTGTTCTGTGCAGTGTTCATTTTGTCGACTAAGACTAAAAGACTACAAGATTTAGATATTTTGTCGATTAGACTAGACGAGACAAACAATTTCACAAGACTAAGACTATATTATGTTTGTTATTCAAAAGACTAAATCTAAGTCTAAGACTAATGGCTGTAAAAATTAACACTGGTCTGTAACATACATCTTTAATCTTTACATTTGAGAATGGCACTTATCTGTTCTTTTCAAATCTTGTTGGTTTTGCACAGAGTAGCAGACAGTGTCAGATGTGATTGATACTGTGTGTTACTAATATATTATTTGTAGAGCAGAGATTTTGTTCCTGGCAGTGGCACCGTGGCATACACTAGGCCAGGGGTCCTCAAATACAAATCTTGAAGGTCCAGAAATATTTTTTTGAAACAGGTCCGGGTCCGGAAAAAAAAAGGCGAAGGCGAAATAAGGCGGATACATTAATACAGTATGTACTGTATGTATGTATGTTTATTATAATCATTAGAATTGTTTATTTTAATTATTATTATTATTATTTGGAACTTTGGAAATCTCAGTTGGAACTGTTACCCCTGCTACCCGATGCTGGATAAGCGGTTGAAGATGGAAGGATGGATGAATGGATAATTATTTATGCATGTAGAGTAGGCTACATTATTTACATTTATTGTGTAGCAATAAAACACTGGCTTATAGTTTCATTATTGGAAACTAAAGAGCATAAATGCAATATTAGGCTTGTCGTTCAGAATGGAAAATAAAGTGAAACTTAGCGTGAGGGGGAGAGGATTACTTGACATTCAGTTGACACACGTACTGCACAAGCCAGACTGTGCTGTTGCCTATGTCAAATGGCCAGTCAAATCAGGGTCAACGAGTCATAGTTATTAACCTAACACAGCCTAGGATAGCTGGCAATAATATGCGACGACACATCACATTGTTAAAGACGCATGATCACGCATCGCGAGTTTCGCGACCATTTCTCGTCTAATGCAAGCAGTTGGAGCCTTACATCGTGGATATTAATGTGTTGCTGTTGTCCTCTCCAATTGAACAGCCAAAGGTAGAAGATCTCTAAGAAGTTATTAATCCAGTGGGAGCAATGGTTTCCAAGAGGTTTTAGCAACTTTTTTAAGGCAGCGAGCGGCATGAGTGTGTGAGGAGGGGAGGGGAGGGGGGAGCAGCATGGAGAGCAGACTGCTTCGGAGGGAAGGAAAACCTTTGATCTACAAGCCCACAGCACGTTGCACCCGCGACGCTTTGTGGGCTTGCAAATTGGCGTAGGGGACGGGGTGTGTCTTGTGAGCCTGTGTATGTGTTTGAGCGAATGAGCACATACACACCCACGCACACACACACAAACACAAATCACACACAGTCAGTCCGATCGTCAGATACAACTGTGCGGAGATTTCTCAGAAATGTGCCGCGGTCCGGACGGAGGTGCGCCTGGGTCCGGACATGGACCGCGGTCCGCCTATTGAGGACCCCTGCACTAGGCATTTGTTTTATTTATTCTTTTTTTTTTGAGAACTCAGAATTACACTGTATTTTTCGTAATATCTTTTATTTTGACCGAGTAACTGATAGTAGAAGACGATGACTTGTTCAGAGTTATGTGGGTATATTTAGCCTAAAAGACTAAGACTAGGACTAAAATATTTTGATATTTAGTCGACTAAGACTAAAACAATTTCAGAAGACTAAGACAGGAGTAAGACTATATGGTGTGTTATTCAAAAGACTAAGACTGAATCAAAATTTGCTGAAAAAATTAACACTGGTTCTGTGGCAGTCGTGCGGCTGTACAGTATGGCGATATGTAAAATAATGTTCAATTTTAAAGGCATCTTCCTTTGCTGGGCCTGTTATCATAGCCACATGGTGCCTGAATAGATTTGGGTGTTTGACTGGTGCTGCTCATTGGTGTGGTTCTGGTTGGGATGTGGGATGATCTTTGTAAGGTTCAGCCTTGGTGCCTGCATGGCCGCAGGATGCTTGTTGTCGCACACGGTGGTGGACTGTAATAAAGTGCATTGACTTGAGTATCTGTACTACTAGGGATGGGATGATATGATATGAAAATGTCATATCACGATTATTGTGACAAAAGAAATCACGATTTACAATGTTATCGTGATAATCAAAATCCCTTATCCTGGGGCGGAACATTTGCCAAAAAATAGCAGATCTACAAGCTGTGAGCTTGTCGGCTATTTTTTGGCGAGGACATTTGATAGAGAGTGAAAAAAAGACTATCGAGTATGTATATTATAAGTACCTTTTACCAATTATAGAGGGTTTAAGTGGTACTGGGTATGCAGCTCTGCAAATAAAAGGTGAATTGATCCCAGTGCATGACGAAGGACGATATCACGATACATAAAATCTCAACAGTACGATTATTGTGAATGTTTTTTTATCACGATAAACGATAATATCGCGTATCGTCCCATCCCTAAAGTACATTGACTTCAGTATCTGTACTAGGGGTGGGACAATAAGCGATATTTATCGTTTATCGTGATAAAAAACACTCAAGATAATCGTATCGTGGAGATTTAATTTATTGTGATATCGTCCTCCGTCATGCACTGGGATCAATTCACCTTTTATTTGCAGAGCTGCCTATTAAACCCTCGATAATTGCTAAAAGGTACTTGATCCGCTATTCTTTGGCAAATGTTCACCCCCAGGATAATGGTTGTTTGTTGAGGATATTTTGATTATCGCGATAATATCGTAAATCTTGATTGCTTTGGTCACAATAATCATGATATGAAATTTCCATATCATCCCATCCCTAATCTGTACTACCAATTCCACAAATGCCTTCAAAGTCGGTAGTAACACAGATCTTTCAGAAATGCCCAAGAATAGCAGATGTGCAAGCTCGTAGCAGAAAGCTTGTATATCTGCAGTTTTTGAACAGCCCCTGCTAAAATGACAGATGCTTTCCCGGTTTTTATGGATAAAGTAAAAAAAAAAAGATTGAATACGTGTACTTAACTTTACTGTTAGTATTTTTGGATACTTGTGACTTTCACTCTGCTACATACAAAGACTTAAACTCAAGTACAAATGTTATTTGACAGAGCAACTTTCACTTGAATAATATTTGACCAGGAGTATCTAGGGATGGGACGATATGAAAATGTCATATCACAATTATTGTAACCAAAGAAATTGAGATTTATGATATTATCGCGATAATCAAAATATCCACAACATCCTTTATCCTGGGGCGGAGCATTTGCCAAAGCGACGAGTTGTGAGCTTGTAGATAGGCAATTTATTGTCAAAGAGATTTGCTATAGAGACTAGAGAGTGAAAAAAAAGTCTGTATCAAGTACATTATTTACAGGTCCGTTTTTACCAATTATAGATGGTTTAGGTGGTATCGTATGTGCAGCTTCAGAGTTATGATGGTCCTTGAAATGTAAACGTTTGAGAACCACTAGTATTGTTATTGTCTTGCAGTCATGAATTGCACATAACCAGCTCTGACAGTGTGATTAAACCAGTCCCAAATATATGGTTCCAAATGTGATGGAACCGATTCCTGTTCCTCAATGTTGGACGCGGTTCCTCTGGTTCCGGATCCCAGCCCTAGTCATACTGTATACACACACATATTGTACGGCTCCTTGACCCACGGCTGAACAGATATCTATCCTAACATCATTGCTATGGGCTTTCCAGCAGAGAGACTGGAAGGAGTGTACAGAAACAACATAGACGATGTTGTACGGTGAGTCCTGTCGCCTTGGCCTCAGGAGGCCACGTCTTGTCGCTGTCGGGTGGAAACCTTGTATGTCCAAGATCCATTATTTTGTCGCTCTTATTTAATATGTTTCGATATTTATAAAAACCCACAGAAAGACTTGATCACTTTCAAGCCGCAGATGTTAAAAGTTTAGTCAGGAACACTCATGTCAAAGTAGGTTTAACCATTTATTGCATAAATGGAATACAGTTTATTTTGACTATACTTGTTCTGTTCTCCACTTTTGTCTGATAAAATACTCAATCAATCAATCAAAATTGGAGTATGACAGTGTGACGTAATGACCAGCTGATATGTGAATGAGGAATGGGAAAAGAGCTGACTGACAGTTGACTACAGCTGGGCGGGGAAAGACTCTTGTGTCCTGCATAAACTAACGCTCCAATTCTTTAAAGATAGCTGATATGCAAGCTCAGGATTATTTCTGCGACTTTTCCAGTGAATTTCAAATTTGTCTCTTGTCAGATTGGAAAACTCACACGTCCAAAACTGTTACTTCTCAGGATTCAAATAAAAAAAAGGCAAAAGTAGCAGATCTGCAAGCTCAAAAAGCGTCACTTCGTGCCACACTTCAAGCTTGCGGATCTGATACTTTTGATAAGTTTGCGTGACGCTGTAGATGATCAAGTAGGACGTTAATCTACGCCAAAAAAGTTACAATGTGGAGACGAGTGGTTTCTGCCCAACAGCAAGGGATTTACTAGGCCTGCACATGTACTGTAGGTGCTCACATGTGGTCTTGTTCTCACTGTGGCTGTGCTCTTCTCTTTCCGCAGGTTTCTCGACTCAAAACATAAAAACCATTACAAAATCTACAACCTGTAAGTGTTCCCAAAAAGACTAACCTCACTCTGTTACTAATACACGATAATACTATTTAAATGAAGCCGTGTTTACCAACTGTAGTACATTCTTTTCAACTATCCCCAGTTTGATATGCATTAGGGCCATGTACCAGCATTAAGGGAAATGGAGCCCTTATCGGTTCCCAATTATCAATCATTTTTACTGGGGACCCACAGGCCAAGATACAGAACGGCTAAAGCCGTGGTTCCCAAACTAGCCTGTGACCCAAAAGAGAAATTAGTGAAAACCGCGGCTTCGCGCCGCGTTGTGAACTTGTAGTCATGTGGATCGGCTATTTTCACTACTACTTAAACATTTATTTTCTAATTTATGGAATTTCTTAGATTTTTCTTTCATTTCTTCATGAAATTACTGAAAACATTCAATTTGTTTTTTAATTCACATAAATCTTTGCTATTTTGGCAATGTTTATTTGAAAATGTTTTGAAATAATGACTAAAAATGAAATATAGGAAACCCCCAAATTAAGGGAGTAAAAATGTGTGCGCGACCCACAAATGGGTCCCGACCCAGTGTTTGGGAACCAGTGAGATAAAGCTTAACAGAATGGAGTCAGTACATACTGTAGTAACGCACAGGGATGAGTGACTTCCCTCCCTGTTTGACCGTTAACCGCCTCTGTTCTTCCCATTTCAGCTGCGCAGAAAGACACTACGATGCTGCCAAATTTAACTGCAGAGGTAGGCCATCCCGTTTCTCTCTCTCTCTCTCACACACACACACACACACACACACACACACACACACACACACACACACACACACACACACACTCTCACTCTCTCTCTCTCTATTACACTTCAGCGATCTCATGTTCTGGCCTGGCCTGAAAGCCAGACTTGTACAAGGTCATTGTCTCTCTGCTGCTGTCTCGTAGGGCTGTGCGTTGTGGCTTCAAATCAATATCAATTATTTAAACAACGTTTGCCTATATTAGGATTAATGAATGATTATATGTACTGTATATAAAAAAAAGGGGAAACTAGCTGTTAGATTGTAGATGAGCTATTATTGCATGCCATTTCAAGTGTAAATACAGGGCCAAAGTGGTTAATCAGACAAATCTATCTGAACCTTTTTCTATCCATTCGTAGAGATGACATAAAAAAAAAAAAAACACAAGTTCGATTATCTCAGCAGCCATAACCCACAGCGACCCTCTTTAAGTATTTTTAAGCATCCTGCGCGATAGAATCACATTTACACTGCATCTAAAGACTCCACCTTTTGCACAAAAATCGCGCATTTTTACCCCAATGTTCCTAGCAGCTTCTCCTGAAGCTATTGTATTCGCACGATGTACACTTTGTAGAAAAGTAATGTGTGGGTTTGCTATGCAAATCTTTCCCCAGAGTGTCTCCTACGCAATTTTCGTCACCAAAGTATCAGGTTACAGTTTGCTTCAGCAGTGACGGCAGCGCAGCAGCGAGAGCCTAGCTAGCCGAGAGCCTGTATCTTACAAGAAGTTGGCGGCCCTTCGGGCCACTCACCTCTAGAGTTCGGCCCACTCACCTCTTCACAGCAACATACTGTCTGTGTGTGTGTGTGTGTGTGTGTGTGTGTGTGTGTGTGTGTGTAGGGGTGTGTGTGTGTGTGTGTGTTGCTAAAATGAAAACATTGAAATAATGAAAATAAAACATTGGCAGGCCTATTATAGTAATAATAATAACACAATTAGGCCAAAACTTTTTTTTTTTTCCAAAAAACTTTTTTTTTCTCAAAAAAACTTTTTTTCTCAAAAAAATATTTTTTCTCAAAAAAATTACAAATCCATTTGATTGCTGGTATACCGTGAGGGCCCCCAGAGGGGGCCCGAGCTCTAGATTTGAGGGCCCCCAAAGGGGGCCCGAAATTCTAGTTCAATTAACCGATATTAATCGCAATCAATATTAGTTCGACCATGGGGGAAAAGGAGGCGAGGCATTGTGAGCATGTAGATCGACTATTTTCACAATTTCTGCCTCTAATATTTGACAATTTGGCCAATGTTTAATTTGTCACTTTAGAAATGTGCAGATAGCATGCCCTCTATACACTTAAACTTTATGTTGGTTTGTTTACTGTTGAGGGAGAAAACAATATTGCACATTAAGTTAATTATCTGGGGACCCCCAAAAATAATGTGAGGACCCCCAGGTTGAGAACCACTGGTCTATGCTATGTTGACGAATTGAATGAATGGAAACGCGCCCCCAGGACGCGTTCCCATTGTGGTTATCCTTTTAGCCTTAATGTCTACCGTACGGCTGTTGCCGTTTACATTCCCCCACCAATAAAGTATTCTATCAATCAACCCCACCCCCAACCCCTCAGTTGCACAGTACCCATTCGAAGACCATAATCCACCTCAGCTGGAGCTGATCAAGCCGTTCTGTGAAGACCTGGACCAGTGGCTCAGCGAGGACGACAATCACGTGGCAGCCATCCACTGCAAGGCGGGCAAGGGCCGCACCGGTGTGATGATCTGCGCCTATCTCCTCCACCGCGGCAAGTTCCAGGAGCCGCAGGAGGCGCTGGACTTCTACGGCGAAGTCAGGACAAGGGACAAGAAGGTCAGTGGACGCACACTTTTCTTTCTTTTTGTTCTCTAACTCAGGTTTTTTTTTTAATCTGATGCACCCCTACATTATAATTCTCACTCCCTGCACCTTGTATTTATAGCTTATCGTCGTCGTTGTCGGGTGGAAACCTTGTATGTCCAAAACCGTTCATTTTGTATTTATCATCTATAAAATTTACTAAACTAGTGAAAACAGCAGATCTACAAGCACACATGTAGATCGGCTGTTTTCACTAGTTTTGTGCGACGGTCTGATGAAGCAGGGCTTTGCTTTACCAAAAGACGTACACATTTGAAACTTAAAGATACGAGGTTTCTGCCGGAAATTGAAGATATTTGAGTGATTATGTTGGGAGGAAAATGTTGAGATAATAGCCATTTTGGTTAGAACTGACTGAAAATAACTTTGTACTTCAAGTTTAAAATTATACTAAATATTCTTTTAACTCATTGAATGCCCTTTTCAAGATGGCCGCCAAGTACCAGGATGCCACGTTCCTAAATTTCTAGTGCACGGATCAATTTTTAGTGCACGGATCGTGCACGCCCATGCACCATATATGCACCATATGTGTAGTACTTTTTAACAGCTTTCAAACCAAAAAATCCGCTTGGAAATCCGTTCAGGCATTCATGAGATAGAAGCCTTCAAAGTCAGACAAAACAAACACTGCCACCTTCCTAAATTTCTAGTGCACGGATCAATTTTTAGTGCACGGATCGTGCACGCCCATGCCTAGATCATGCACCATATGTGTAGTACTTTTTAACAGCTTTCAAACAAAAAAAATCCGTTCAGGCATTCATGAGATACAAGCCTTCAAAGTCACACAAAACAGCCATTTTTGACATTTTGAAAGATGTGTTTGTTATGGGGCTAAACATGCTCATGCCTAATACATTTGAGGCATTTTTAGAATTTCTTTTATATAAAAATTTTTTGAAAAAAAAAAAAATCGTTTTTTTTCTTTTTTTTTTTTTTTTTTCAAAATGGCTTCCAACTCGGGAAACTCGGGCTGTGGCAGCCTGGGAGTACTGTAATAACTCGTGAAACTCGTGCCTTGGCAGTCAATGAGTTAAGTGTCCAAATAAATTCCAGTTTAAAAAAAAACATAATATTAGGTCTGAGACATAATATTATGTCTCAGATCATAATACAATAATAGAAATGTCACGGCTAATCTATCAACAACCATTCTATTTCGGCTGGCAAACTGTTAATATGAGCATCAAATCAATATTTCAAATGTGTTTGTGTGTTTATTTTTTTTGCACATGCATGCCATAAAAATGACACATGATATTTGTGACATCATCAACTTGCGACAGGCATTTCCCCTATTGAGTGAAAGATTAGCTATTTCTAGAAGAAAGAAACATTTTAGGTGTTTTAAATTTTACATTGTAGTTATAGAGGACAATTATAATGTATTAAGGTATATTTGTCGTATTAGCCAGGGATCCTTTTAAAAACATTTTAACCCCTTTAGGACAGGAACACTTTTTGGGGTTTTCACCTGTCAAGACACGGGAACCCCTTTTAGGGTTCTGGTTGCTATGTACAGTATATAGCAACATTATATGTTTTGTAATCTATGAATAAATATTTCGTCATTGTCGGGTGGAAACCTTCCATGTCCAAAACCTTCATTTTTTGTTATTTTAAAAACAATTTAAAATAGTGAAAATAGACGATCTACAAGCACACAACACAGCGTTTCACTACTTTTGTGCGACACTTTTGTATGCTTAAGTAGGGCTTTAATTTACAAAAAAAAAACACACACACACACACACACACACAGATTTGAAACTTTGGAGATACAAGGTTTCTGCCCGACAGTGATGATTTGAACTTTCCGAAAACTCGGGTAACGATGTAGGAGTCATTTTTAAAGAGGCGGTGCCATAGTTTTGTACTTTTTCTGGTTTTCATGTGTCTAGGTTGTTGACAGTACTTTATTAAGGCCCTATCAGAGTACAGTCTGCGGTGATAAGTCATCACCGCGGTGTAGTATTCTAGCTATCACCTAAAAATGTATTACAAAGCCTTGGTGATGGCTAGAAAACTACACCGCGGTGATGACTTATCACCGCAGACAGTACTCTGATGGGGCCTTTAGACCCCCTGGTGTGGTTATTATGAGCAATTATGTATTCCCTTTGTATTTGGGGTTTCTTCCTGGAGCCTGCCACCTTGTGGGTCAAAAGTGCAGATCCAAAAACACAGATAAAATTACATCATATAATCATCCCCTCCCCTTTTACCATTCACCCAACACTGTGGGTGTGGCTAACTTCAGCTGGGTCACCACCCACCATGACAACCAGGCATAATTAAAAGCAGGTAAATTACGGTAACTAATTTACTAATATTTAAAACATTGCTGAACTAATGAACTGCCAGGTCTTCCTTACCTTTTAACGTGGGCATGTGCGCGAAATGCGCGCACGATCTGTGCACGGATCATGTACCAGGCGTGTGTAGACCCGACCAGCTTTCAAAAAAAGCGAGTTTGAACTGGTGGATGTGGCCACATAAAAACATAATTTCAACTCTTACTGTACACTCTTTTAGAAAGAATCCTCCTCTAGTATAATCATAATACCTGATAATCATGTTTTAGGGGGGAAATAAATCATGGCACTGCATATTTAAGATCGGCCTCAGTCCTAAAGGGGTTAAAATAGTGAAAATAGCCGATCTACATCGACACGTTGTGAGCCTGTAGATCGGCTATCTTGACTAAAAGGTTTAGGCATAAGGGATAAGATGGTTGCGGGGTAGCAGCTCCAGCAGAGACCTCCAATATTCCCTCTTCTGAGCAACATTATTAAATCCATTTAGGCCTAGGATTATTGACTGCTTTAACTATTGAAAAATAGCAGATATACAAGCTCACAGCCGCGCTGCGTGCTTGTAGATCTGCTATTTTTGAAAAATCGTGAAAAATTGAATTTTTACCTGATTCTATAAGTGTCTTTTGAATCCTTCTAAGGTTTTTTTTGAAAAACCTATGTTTCTATGTCAGCAATCTGGCCAGCCATCGTCAAAGAAAAGATCCTTTTCACTTAACAGTTAACAGCTCAGTTATTCTGTTCTTGAGAGACTACTATGTCAGTGGTTCTCAAACATTTTCATGTGAAGGACCCCTGTAAAAAATCTCAAATATTACAGTTCCAAGGACCACCCAGAAGCAAAATTTGAGTTACAAATGTTCGCTCTAAAAATACATATATTCAAAGATTTGCACACATTTTCACAACTTTTTCAGATCTACAAGCTCGCAGCGCGGCACTCGGTGCCGCACTGTGAGCTTGTATATCTGCTATTTTTCAATAGTTAAAGCATTCAATAATTCTAGGCCTAAATAGGCTTTAGCAACTTCCTCCTGGGGGATCCCAAGGCATTCCCAGGCCAGTCTGGAGATGTAATCCCCCCAATCTGGCCCTTGGTCTGCCCCGGGGTCTCTTCCCAGTGGGACATGCAGTTTATACTCTATACAAACAATTGCTGCATAGTTGCTTATTTGATTGACACAACTTTCTACATGGCCATGAGACATTAGCATTGCTGTATGTATATTTTTGACCCAACTGATTTGGTCACGTTTCGTATTAGCATTGCTGTATGTATATATTCAACCCAGCAGATTTGGGTAACATTTTCAGAAGACCCATAATAAATTCATGAAAATATATATATATATTCTTTTCATGACAAAATATTTGCTCTTATCAATCTATCACAGAAAAATAAATGTTTTATTATTGGAAAGTCAAAACTGCCATGACATACAGTACATGTTATTGTCTCCACCAGCCGAAGGCTGAGGGAGAGTATGTTTTCCCCTCCGTCCGTCCGTCCGTCCGTCTGTCCGTCCGTCCGTCCGTGCGTCCGTCCGTCCGTCCGTGCGTGCGTGCGTCCTCGCAGTTTGTGAGCAGCTAATCTCAGTCACCGTTGGCCCGATCGCTGCCAAACTTAGCACACACACTCCCTGGATGCCAATCTAGAACCTCTGCCCCACATTTTTCAAATCAGCCTCATGGTGGCGCTATAACAGGCCGATTTGTGTGGCCTGGTGGAGACCTGTGCTCGGAAGAGCACTGCTTCTAGTTTACAAATGTGGCACACCACTTTGAGAGCCCCTCGCCCACTAACACTGACATGGCCCAACACCACACCACTCCACACCACCCACTAGGGATGGGTATCGTCTCGATACTTTTAATGGTATCGTTCGCATGACGTCGATACTATCGGGTATCGGTTCACGTAAAAACGAACGATACCTCGTTTCGTTACTCTTGAACGCACCCCTGGCCGGTCGCATCTGTAACAGTTGGGCTACTGAGAGTTTAATGATTAGTAGGCTACACTCGTTACTGTGGAACATAGCCGACAATAGCCTATAATGTTTATTATTATGATGTTTATCCAACGTCTATACTCTCCGCTCCGCCACACTGTGTGATCATCATCATCACCTCTGCTCTACCGCAGCAGCCAGCGAGTCACCACCCTTTCCGTGTTGAAGTTAAACTTTAATAAAAAGTATCGAAAATGGTATCGAATAGGGTATCGTATCGATTCCCAGGTATCAAAAAAGGTATCGTATCGATTCAAAGGTGAACGATACCCATCCCTACCGCCCACTTGAGCCAGGTTTTCCACTACAAAGACCTGGGTAGAATGGTGTGAAAGTGGTACTAAACGTGGTACTAAAAAGTATCCATTCCAGAGTAGGTCTGAGCTAGGCCAAACAGGGCGAAACACTTCATAATGACTGATCTGATCACTCACTGACTTTTCATTTAGACCACCAGGATATACAGTAGTTGTAATACATGATAATAGATTCTATTGTGTTATGATCACTGGTATAATCGATTATAGTGTATTATAATCAGTTATAATTCATTATAGTGCACTATAAGTGCATTATAATTAGGATAGTTGTAATACAAATTGATATTGTATTATAATCACAGTTAAAAGGGTCAATTTGTTTCTTACCGATACTTACCGGGGTACTTTTGTGTAATGGAAAATGTAGATATTTTTATGTGGTGTGGTGCTGAAGCTACAGTGGAAAAGGGTCTTACTGTATGTGTTTGACGCCGTGCTGGTGTTTGTTTTCCAGGGAGTAACGATCCCCAGCCAGCGGCGCTACGTCACCTACTACAGCTACCTGCTGAAGAAGCAGCTGGAGTACAAACCCGTGGCCCTCCTCTTCCACAAGATGGTGTTCGAGACCCTCCCCATGTTCAGCGGAGGCACCTGCAGTGAGTCACCACAATGTTCAGCTTTTAAGCCCGATTTTATAACGTGGTTGTGTGTAGGGACGGGACCATATGAAAATGTCATATCACGATTAGTGTGACAAAAGAAATCGCGATTTACGATATTATCGCGATAATTATAATCCATTATCCTGGGGCGGAACATTTTCACAAAGAAATAGCAGATCTACAAGCTCACAACGCGTCGCAAAGTGACGCGTTGTGAGCTTGTAGATTGGCTATTTCTTGTTTGGCCAAGACATTTGATAGAATGAAAAAAAGACTGTATCGAGTACATATATTATAAGTACCGGTACCGTTTTCCAATTATAGAGGGTTTAAGTGGTACCGGATAAGCAGCTCGGCAAATAAAAGGTGAATTGATCCCAGTGCATGACGGAGGATGATATCACGATAAATTAAATCTCCACGATACGATTATCGCGAGTGTTTTTTATCACTGCGACGTGAAGTGCGTTTGAAAAAAGAGGCTCGCAGCTGCTCGTGGTTGCAGCAAAGATGAATAGTGAAAGAACTACAGTGCGACAACTGCGACAGGCGCTTCTCGATCGCGTCACACCAAGTCTCGCTCGGATCCCGCCCCCGTAGCTGCCGCTGATTGGTCCGAACCGGGCGCTGTGCGGCGTAGCACCAATCCCTGAGCGGTTCCAGATGGAAGTACGAGGAACTCAATACGCCACCATCTGGCGGAGTCAGGTTGGAACATGGAAGAACATTGGGTCATCTTAAAATCGTCTCGTATAAGCATTGTGATCCAAAAATTAACTCTTTGCGATATTGTCAGGGAGGTGACTCTGTATCGTATACGATAGTCAGTCATATTTGATACAGTCTGTATCTGGCGAAAATGCCACGAATTCGGCTGCAGTAACATTAGCATTCTCTCGCCGTCAGTTGATTCTTCATATCCATATGAGTCAAACCGCCGGGATCATTTGTTTTAAAAAGAAATTGCAGATCTACAAGCTTCCTGACACGCTATGAGCTTGTATATCTGCTGTTTTTGAATAGTAGTATAGAATAATCGTTCAAATTGTTAAAATGACACAGAATGTGCTTTCCCGGATTGAATGGGTTAATGTGATCGTCAATCAATATGCTTCTTCTCCTTCGAACCTCAGTTCTGTGCATGTGTGTGTGTGTGTGTGTATGCATGCATTCTGTTTTTAAGATAAACTAATGTTTTCTGCTAAGACTTGACATGGTGTCTTTCCACACTAACACCGGATATCGTTGCTGACGGGAGGAAAACCTTGTATGTCCACATTAAGCGGTACTTCTCAGGAAATGGACGGAAAAAAGAACAGTTGTAACATTAGTCGCAAGCTCTCTGTGACGTAAAGACTTTATGGGTTATAGCGAAAACACGTGCACTTTTATCAATACTTTTACACGACACTTGCATAATAATGTAGGGCATTGATTTGTGTAAAAAAAGAAAACATAAAAACTAAATAAATAGAAATACGGAGATACAAGGTTTCTGCCCGACACCGTTGCATTGGTTCATCATCCTTCTCCCTCCTGCTAACTGTCCTGTTGAAAAGGCCCTATTCTGAGGTTGACATCCTCTCCCTCTCTCTGCAGCAGGGCTTCCCAAGCAACTCCACACCCCGGGACCCAAACATACAAAAAAGAAAAACACATTAGCAGAGCTATAAGCCCACATCACGCCACGATAATGACGCATTGTGAGCTTGTAGATGTGCTATTTTCACTATTTAAATGTTTTTTTTTTTTTTTTGTTTAAGTGATGCTGGGAACCACTGCTCTAGATGGACAACACACACACACATCCCTCTGCTATAGTACCCTCCGCCCACCACAGGAAAAACCCAAACTATTTGGGGAAAATATTTTTATAAACTCTAATCATCATCTGTCGCTATGAATGGCTGAGTCTCGATTTGATCAATTATATTAAAAAGATAATCTCTAATTGAATAATAAATATACTTGATTTTTTAAAATAGAATTAAAGAACATTTTAGATCTCCTGTCCAGAGCGCTACACATGCGCTGAGTGAGACAGTTTCTCCTCATGTCTCTCCAACCGCTCCGCCCAAAGAAAAGACATCCAGCATGTCTTTATACCAGGGATCTTCAATGTTTTCAGGCCAAGGACCCCTTAGCTGAGAGAGAGATGAAGCACAGATTTTCATCGATTTTATAGATGGATTCATAGACTTGTTTGACAGCGCTGTCATCAGTCTATGTTGGATTCATGTTAATGTGTATTTTCAGACATTTAACCACTTTGAAAGATTCACACATTTTGCCAAATTACCGGGATACCTAGTTCACCTCTTAACCCATTTAGGACTGAGGCCCATTCAAGAAATACAACTTGTCGATTGGTTATTTTCAGTGAAAGCTTTCCCCACTACACGGATGCTTGGGTTTAAGTGGTTAATGAGCTTTAAGATGCCCACCTCTGTCTCAGAGCTGTGTGTTTGTAAGTAGATATAATTGTAAGTAAGTACATATCGTCGTTGTCGGGTGGAAACCTCGTATCTCCAAGTTTCAAATTTGTACGTTCTTTCGCAAAGTAAAGCCCTGCTTCATCGTACAAGGCCGTTGCACAAAAGTAGTGAAAACAGCCGATCTACAAGCACACAACGCCTGGCACCACGAGGCGTTGGTGTGCTTGTAGATCGGCTGTTTTCACTAGTTTAAACCGTTTTTGAAATGATAAATGCAAAACGAACGTTTTTGGACATTCAAGGTTTCCACCCCACAACGACGATATATTATGTAGAATGTGTGTGTTTGTGTGCCTTGGCTGCTGTGCTGTGCTGTGCTGTGACGTCCCGGCCAGGCCAGTAAGGGCTTGTCTCTTTGTGACCATGTTGTTTCTCTCTCTCTGAAGGGGACAGTACCTTTAAAAACAGGAGTGAGCCGACCCCTCAGGGCTTCAAGAAAGGGAATTGGCATTGGGGTAAATGAGTCTTTTAATACCATTTTTATGTCATGTTTTTGTTCGCTGTTCATTTGCCCCTCCCCCAGCCTCGTGCCTTGATTTGGTTTAGGGAAGGGGGCGATATGAATTTTCGTGCCAATATCGATATCCAATATAATGATGGCCAATAACCGATATAAACTGATGTCGAAATGATCTCATTCTGTATTGGAAAATAAATAATAATAATAAACACTGTAAGACGCCTAAGGGCGAAAAGCCAGAGGTTGCGCCATCTGTCTTGGCCATATATGGATTCTGTTAGTGTGGTTCTCCTAACAGGACATCTTCTGGAATATGATCCCTTTTATGCCCATATATGGAGATCCCTGCTCTGAGTATCTCACATCACTGATGTCACCTGTGTATGCCCATGTATGGAGATCCCTTTTATGCCCATATATGGAGATCCCTGCTCTGAGTATCTGACATCTGTGATGTCACAGTGATGTGTCAGGGGAACCACAGTGTCGGCCGTTACCCGACCGGCGGTCCAGACACGGACAAGCTGTGACGGTTCTGATAGTAAACTGCGACCTACGGTCGCAATAATAATAATAATAATAATAATTTTGTCCATTCTGAAAAAGGCATATAAACTCTGAATTTCAATTAAAAAAACAATGCCTTTTCCCCCCCAAAAAAACTAGGGATGTAGCGTTATTAATGGGTCCACATGAGAGGTGTAGCAGTGACAAGTTGAAGACTCCTCCACCCAGGAGGGAGGAGGTAGATGTGGTTAGATTGTGCTGCAGTTTGGTTGCTCTCGGAACGACAAACCATTTGTCTTATCAGAATAGGGTTCCTACACGTCTTCTTTTTAGTTCTGGGCCTCTTTGGGTGTCGTATTTCTGTTAACTTGGTTTCTCTTCCTTAATTCTGAGGGAATGTTATTTTGTTGTATAATATTTTAATCTGTAATTCAGGGTGATTTTCCTCCTGTCAAACTCATGACACTAACACTGTGGTATCCTGTCTGGCTCTCTGGTACACCCTTTCTCCGCTTCTCCTTTCTCTTCCCTTTCTCTCTCTCTCTTTGACGTTTCCTTCTCCTATCCCTCAACAATCTCTCATAAACACTATACTGGCTTCCAAACCCCCTTCCACTCCTCCCCCTCCCCCTCCTCCATGTGCAACATCATCTTGACCGCCGTTTTGCAGACCCCCAGTTTGTGGTGTACCAGCTGAAAGTGAAGATCCACACGTCCAACCCGGCTCACACGCGACGCGAGGACAAGCACATGTTTTTCGAGTTCCCCCAGCCGCTGCCCGTGTGCGGAGACATCAAGGTGGAGTTCTTCCACAAGCTGAACAAGATGATGAAGAAGGTTGGTTTTTGCTTTTTTCATTGTGTGTGGTGATATTGATACTTGTAGAGATAAGAGTAGAAGTAAAAGGACAGAACATAGTTACTAGGGATGGACATCGGAATCGGACAATATCAACAATCAGCAGGTATGATATCAAACCGGCAAGTAACTGACATAAATACCGGTTTTATGCCAATTGTGTCTATGGCACTGCACAGCTTGATGATCTGGTCCTGTGACTAAAGTAAACATTAGCAAGTAGCAGCCAGTCTACTTAGTGGCAGCCTACAGAATACAGATGGTGCTGATTACCTTTGCAATGTAAGGATATATTACATAATCCTGTGTCAATGTCGTCTCCAAAAAGAAGGGGAAAAAAGCATGCGTCACCTGCTTTCCTCCTGCCTAGTCCAGACGGTCATATTAGACTGGATATTGTCTGTGATTTTGGATATTGTACTATTGTGATTGATTTGGCATTAGTGTTCTTCTAGCTTATTGGTACTCAAATTGAACTATGTCTTGTAGGCATACTTGGCCTGAAAAAAAGGGTATTGGAGCAGCCCCATTTTCTAGTTCTTACAGTAGCTAAAGAAATCGGTATTGGCAGGTCAGACCTTCATAAAACCGGTGGACTGGTATCGGCCAAGAATTTTGCAATCGGCCCATCTCTAATAGTTACTTTAGACTACTGGTTCTGACACATGAAAGCTTAATAATGACAGTGAAAATGAAAAGGTATTTCCTCAGCAAACATCCAAACAACACTGATAAACTAGTGGAGGAGGTGGAACGTGGGTGGCCACTGGCTAGCAGAGCTGTGGGAAGAAGTGTGAATTTTCCTCTTGGAACGCACAGTCCAAGAGTAATATTATTATTATTAATACTCCTCTTATCAAAACTCCCGTTGTTGAAGCAAATGCACATTAAAGCCATAACCCTCAACTAGTATAATTGGTTTCTCAATTGAGTTTAGCCTGTTATTAATTATAGCAATAGCTATTCGTGGACGTACATGTTTGTACAAACACTTTGGAGGGGTCCTTGACTGGAAAAAAGTTTGAGAACAACTGATTTAAACAACAAACACAAAAATAAAGATCTCAGTCTGCGTACAGAGTACAAACAGTACTCGTCACGACGCACAGGCACTGTTGTATGGGACAACAAGTAAACTTCTCCTGTTCATCATTACAGCTTAGCTGTACATTTCTCAAGATTCATTTAAAAACGTATTGATTTTAGAGTGGTGTGGTTTGTGGTTGTCTATGGCTACATGTGTGCAGCTTGTGTCTGTTTGTAAGCAACCTAGGCTAGCTACAGTGTGTGGTGGAAGAAATTAGTCTTTGAATATTTTTGACAAGATTCTACAAATGTCTTCTAAATCCTTCTTCTAAATCTGTGGTTCTCAAGGGCCCCCAAGATATATGTATTTGGCCACGGACCCCCCATCTCAAAATATGTTGTTCCGGGGACCACCCAGAAGCAAATATTTGAGTTACAAATGTTCGCTTTTAAAAAGATACATTCAAAGACTTGCAAAAGAAATCACAATTTTTCAAAAGAAATAGCAGATCTACAAGCTCACTGTGAGCTTGTAGGTCTGCTATTTTTGTTAATCGATTAAATGGGTTAATCAATTTATAAAAGTTAATCCATATTTTTTACAACAAACACAAAAGAATATAGATTTCAGATATGAAAAAATAACAAAATGTAACTTCTTCTTGGGGACATCTCTCTCCTCCAGGACAAGATGTTCCACTTCTGGGTGAACACCTTCTTCATCCCCTGGAACTCCGAGGAGAGCGGGGAGAAGGTGGAGAACGGGACGGTGGTGAACGACGTGGTGGACGGCCTGGCCAGCCCCCAGGCGGCCGGGGGCGGGGCCGGGCCTGGGGGAGGAGGAGGGGGCCACACCCAGGGCCCAGCGGCGGCGGGGGCAGTGGTGGTCCCGGCTGGACCCCTGGCCCAGGCCCAGGGCCAGGGTCCGCTCCAGGGGGTCCAGGGCCAGCCGCAGCAGAGCTCGGAGCGCAGGGACAGTGACAGGGACTACCTCATCCTGGCGCTCACCAAGAACGACCTGGACAAAGCCAACAAAGACAAAGCTAACCGCTACTTCTCACCAAACTTCAAGGTAGTGTGGGGGTGGGGCTGCCATGGTTTGATCCGGTGGTTCTCAACCTGTGGGTCGGGACCCCCAGGGGGTCGCCAAATTATTTTGGGGGGGGGGGGGTCCCCCAGATGATTAACTTAATGTGCAACATTGTTTTCTCACAGTAAACACACCGACAAAGTTAATAAGTGTATAGAGCAGGGGTGGGCAATTATTTATTCCATGGGGCCACAGAAAATGTTGTTGAGGGCCGGGCCAAAAGGCAGCGCTCTCCGCAAGATGTGCACCCCGCAAACTAAACACACGGCATGTGACCAGTCTGACCACCTGCTTGTTATTGAGACAACGATCCAATGATCACACACACGTGCAGATGTACGCATTGCGTCCATATGTATGTGAATAAAAAACATAAAAATAAAAGAAATGCAGCTTATGAGGTAAAATTTAAAAATGTGTTTATTTGGTAATTTGCCATTAACCCTACAATGGCCGCTCAATGCCCAGGTCTGGTATAGAGTGTATCTGCACATTTCTTAATGCCTCGCAACACGAGGCATTGTGAGCATGTAGATCTGCTATTTTCACATTAGAACCATGTTATACAAAATGTAATGCCTCAATTTGTCAAGGTGGGGGGTCCCCAGTTAAAATATGATTATTTTGACGTTGTGGCCTGAAAAGGTTGAGAACCACAGGTTTAATCCAGACCTACAGTATGCTACACACACACACACACACACACACACACACACACACACACACACACACACACACACACACACACACACACACACACACACACACACACACACACACACACACACACGCGCACACACACACACACACACCCACACACATAAATGATGTTTTGATATATTGAAAGAGATGCCTATTTATTGCAGCAAACTTCATTTGATTCTTATTAATGGACTTTATTTGTATTTATATATCCCACAATTTTGTAACCCATTTTTCACCCGGTGTCAATTAACCAATGTAATCCTGAGCGCTACACTCCCTCTGCCAACCTGGGGAGACAATAACTGACTATTAGACTTAACTTTTATACAAGAAGAAGAACAATTCTATAGCACTCTCTAAACAACTGTGGATAGCATGATGAGCTGTCTTCCCAGGCGTTTTGGAGGGTATCAGGATCGGCTGGACAAATGATGCCCCCATCTCTGGTCTTCTATTTCTGTAGCATATTGTTTTGGTGTAGCTTTAGGTTGCAGATTTAAAAGACATGCTGCACGGCAACGGGCAACTAAATCCTTCTTTAACACAACGGCTGCCCCGGTAGCCAAACCGTTCACAGACGAGATAAGGTTTCCATGGTAACCCGCATCTCAGATGCTTGCTACGGGTGCTGGTGAAAGAAAAAACTGCATACGTCATGACGCAACGCAGCCAGAAGCAACGGAGAGCGGCCGTTATCCATTGACTCCTATTCTATGCTGAAACATAAAAACGGCTTTATCTCTGAATAAGGTGCAAATAACGCTGAGGAGGCCGAGATCTGCTTGTTTTCACTTCGACACTATGCCGTGATGGTCGGCCCCGGTTAGGATTTTAGTTTCGCGACCGTTTGTAAACAAACAGATCTCCTTCCTGGATCGTCAGTGTACACACACGTGCACCCGCACAAAGCTTCCGGGGCTCTTCAAAATAAAGCGTAAGTGAATGGTGGCAGCCGTTGTGTTAATGCATTTGACACAACGATGTCACGGTCTAATAAATACTGTGTTAGCTGAGGAACAGTTAAATTACTAAATTGGTCATCATCCGCGTCCGCCATCCTCCAAGACTATCAAACCTCATAGCGTCTGAGATGCGCCCCCTAGAGTTGGGTGCGCATGGACCCAAATAATCCCATAGACCTTTGCGCATACCCAGAATGCATTGTGCGATATTCAAGATGGCGCTATTTGCGAACTGGCTCATGCAAGCCCCGGAACCTAGGGGGAGCTCTGAAGCGCCATGGACATGGTGGCTGTTTGAGGTACTGCAGTTGGGGCTTCTAACGACGAACACGCATTCTAGGCTTCTGTGTATTGGCTGCGCGTTCATAGCGGAAGTGCTCGTTCATGAATTGGGGACCCAGCGCATCCATGAACACAAACTATGATGCAAAATGCGTCACAGAAGCCCCACTACGTCACGTTTCTGAGGCGTTTCCAAACGCGAAAGTACGCTTCATGAGCTGGGTGAGCAACTCAATGCAAGTGGACGGGCGGGGATATCTGGTGTCCTCTCTATACTTATTATAACTCTATGGGCTCATGTAGTATAAGCACAAACATTTTAGTAGCTAAAATTGCAAACTCAAAAACCGGCATGGTGTGTCCTGTTTTTGCTATTCATTCTACAACAAAATAAATGCTAATTTGACTGATGATTTTGCGGTGCACAGTTTGGTCTGACATTGTTTCGTCTTTTTTCTTTTGTCTTTGCGGTCCGTCCAGGTGAAGTTGTATTTCACGAAAACCGTGGAGGAGCCTTCAAATTCCGAGGCGAGCACTTCGACGTCGGTCACCCCGGACGTTAGCGACAATGAGCCGGACCATTATCGATATTCCGACACCACAGACTCTGACCCGGAAAATGAACCTTTCGACGAGGAGCAGCACACGCAGATCACCAAAGTGTGAACTCTTTTTAAAACAGGAAAAAAAAAAGAAAAGAAAGAAAATATAAACCAGGAAGAGAGAAAGGAGTAAGGAGAGAAAAAAAAAAAAAAAAAAAAAAACACAAGGAGAAAACTTGAATATGAACTCAAAAAAGAAGAACCTTTGTCCCTTCCTTCCCCCCCAGACGGCAATAGAATATCATCATGTCAGATGCCAATTTTAGGGAAAAAAGTAAAAAAAAAAAAAAAAAAGATGAATATCCTTGACCAATATATTGTTTTTATTATTCGTTTCTTCGGCACGGCCGTGTAACCATGTGCGAGGTATCGACACTGTTGCCCCGTGGGAAAAGGTGCTGTAGCTCTTTAAAAAAAGAAAAATGTAAAAAAAAAAAAAAAAGGAAGTTAAATAAATAAATAAATTTAAAAAAAAGAAGTGTTTATATATATACATACATATATGTTGTATATACATACATATATACATGCATATATAAAGAAACATTTTTTTTTCTTTTTTTTTTGTGTCAAAGACAATGGAAAGATTTTACCACAATCAGGAGACGGGGAGAGTTAGTTGAGACGTGTGGGAGAAGTTTAGAATGATATAAAACTAGGACTATGCTGCTCCTTCTCCTGTTAAACCATGGCCAGTGCTGCAGTCACTTTGTTTCTCCCCCTCCACCTCCTCCTCCTCCACCTCCTCTCATCCTCCCCTCCTCCCTTTAGAGCCCCACCCACGTGTCAGTCTGGAGCCCATGCTATCAGGGGTGTCGCACCAAATTCTGGGCCCTGCGTACAAGGATTCATTGCGGGCCCCCCATGAATGTTCTTCTAATAGGGGCAGGAAACGATTGGGAACGCATTATTACGCATTATTTCGTGCTTTAACTATTGACAAATAGCAGATATACAAGCTCACAGCGCTGCAAGCTTGTTGATCTGCTATTTTTGAAAATGTGTGCAAGTCTTCTAAATCCTTCTAAGGTTTTTTTGAAAAACCTATGTTTCTATGTCAGTGGTGCTCACACTTTTTCACATGAAGGACCCCCAAAATGATATGTATTTGGCCACGGCTCCCCATCTCAAAATATTTTGTTCCAGGGACCCCCCAGAAGCAAAATTTGAGTTGCAAATGTACGCTTGAAAAACAAGTATATTCAAGGATCTGCACACTTTCTCGCGACTTAGCAGATCTACAAGCTTGCAGTGCGGCACTCTGTGCAGCGCTGTGAGCTTGTATATCTGCTATTTTTCAATAGCTAAAGTATAAAATAATTAAGGCCCCTCCACCTTGGGCCCGAGTAACCCACTTTTCCCCCCTTGTGACGCACCTGGATTATATATATATATATATATATATATATATATAACTAAATATGTTTTAGTGTCAAGGACCCCAAATTAACGTATGTATTAATGATGTGCCCCCCAACACCACAAGAGAAGATGTTAAGAATCTAAATTATTCAAAATCTTCCAAACATTTTCGATATTTCTTCAAAATGTGTTCAAAATGTAAGAGTAAGAGCATGTAGATCTGCTATTTTTGAATTATCCATATATAAATGGATAAAGTGGTTAAAATGGTTGTAATGCTATATTTACATTTTCTGGGGACTCCCCGAAACCCCACTTTGAGAAGAGCCGCGTTACCTGCACTTATGCAGCCGATCGTGTCACGATATTTTCGTTATTTATTTTATTTTTTATTTTTTGCACTTTTCAACCTGTCTTCCACCTATTTGGGAGGCATGTTAGTGAAAAATGTTCTAAATTAGCGCTTAGGTGTTTATATGAAACATATTCTAGTTGAATGTTCTCGAATACAAACTAATCAATTTAAAATAATTGTTTGTTTTTTTCCTTGTCAAATTAGAAAATGCAGCACTTCTTTTGGACAAAAAAATATTGACTGTGATTGTCATAGTCAGTAGTTTTTTTTTAGGAGATTCCAAATGGACTCTTACGGGTCTGTAACTCTTGTAAGTGTACAACATGGAACCAAATGGACTCTTACGGGTCTGTAACTCTTGTAAGTGTACAACATGGAACCAAATGGACTCTTACAGGTCTGTAACTCTTGTAAGTGTACAACATGGAACCAAATGGACTCTTACGGGTCTGTAACTCTTGTAAGTGTACAACATGGAACCAAGTGGACATTCTTTTTTGTCCACTCTGAGGGCTCCGTTTTTATACAATTTTGAAAAACATTTAAAAAAGAGTGAAAATAGCCGATCTACATCCACACAATGTGAGCTTGTAGATTTGGCTATTTTCACTATAAAGAAAAGGCAAATAAGGTTTAGGCAAAAGGTGTAACAACGCGACGCTCAAGACAGGGCCCCTCAGAGTCATGATGATGGCGGGGGTCCTTGAAATTAAACAAAATCGGGTATCGGTGTCGGGACTCAAAAGACTTTTTGGCAGTCGGTCGGGCTCTAAAAACCTCCAACCCCCTCTTCCCTGCCCCCACCCCCCCCCCCCCACCCCTTCCTCTCTTTACTGTGAATGCTTCTTGTGCTCTTTGCAGGCTGTCCCACGTGACTTTCGGCCTTTTGTGCAGTGGAGACTGCATGCGGGCAGTGTGTGGGGGGGGGTGGGGGGGTAGTGGGGAGGGGGAGGGGGGGGTCGGAGGGTCCTGAAGAGGCTGTGATGATGTCTAATAAAAAGCATTGCCATTCCTTTCTCCCCCCACTGTGTGTATACGTTTTAAATTATGCAGAACAAGGCATCCCATGTAATTGTCAATGTTTTTTTTTTTCTTTTTCTTTTTTTTTCTTCTTTTTTTAATCCTAAGATAATAAAAATATAATACCACGAAACAAACGCGGAGGCATGTTTTTTTTTTTTTTTTTTTTTAACATTGTTGACGTTATGCGTTTAAAAGGACGAGTGGCGGGCGGGCGAGTGCAGTGGTGTAAAGTAACTAAGTACATTTACTTAAGTACTGTACACATTCACTGCCAAAGACGACCAAAGTTGTGTTTTCAAATCCAACCGTTCACTGCCAGAGACTACGCGGTCTTCCGCAAAGACTTCCAATTCCCATGATGCATCCGCAGGGCCACCGATAGGGGGGGGGCAAAGGGTACTGTTGTCCACCCTCCCGGAAAGGAACAGGACTCGGGAGTAGTCTAGATTGTGTAGGAAAGATTTGAGTGACTGTGAAAGAACTTTCTCTCAAGGTAAGATTAAGACATCATGCTTTATATAAACTCTATTATATAAAGCTTAAACGGTCCCCACGGTGAAAAACCTGTATTAGCGCAGGTGAAAAAACGGGGGGGGGGGGGGGGGGGGGGGCAGGTCTTTGATCTTGACCCCCCTCCCAAAAATCTGTACGACGGGCCTATCCGGAAATTGTCATCCAAAAAAATCCTTGTTCCGTCCAGACCCATGTTTATGATCGCGTTCTTGGTCAAAACGAGCCCTTTTCTACATTCATTCATCATGCGTTCATCATGTAACTTTTTTACTTTTACTCCACTACATTTGAAAGGCAAATATTGTACTTTTACTGCACTAAATGAATTTGAAAACTTTAGTTACCAGTTACTTGTAGATTTGGATTATTATTAGAAAATATACAATTGACCACTTTAGCCCATAGACTGTAAAATATATGGACAGCGCTGCGAGCTTGTAGATCTGCTATTTTTGAAAAATAGTTAAAATTTGAATTTTGACCCGATTCTATAAGTGTCTTTTGAATCCTTCTAAGGTTTTTTTTTTGAAAAACCTATGTTTCTATGTCAGCAATCTGGCCAGCCGTCGTCAAAGAAAAGGTCCTTTTCACTTAACTGGAGCTCAGTTAGTCTGTTCTTGAGAGACTACTATGTCAGTGGTTCTCAAACCTTTTCATGTGAAGGACCCCCAAAATTATATTTATTTGGCCACGGACCCCCATCTCAAAATATTTAGTTCCAGGGACCACCCAGAAGCAAATTTTGAGTTACAAACGTTCGCTTTGAAAAAAAAAGATTTGCACACATTTTCAGGGTTTTTCAACGCTGTGAGCTTGTATATCTGCTCTTTTTCACTGGTTAAAGCATTCAATAATTCTAGGCCTAATGGGTTTTAAACAGCATACCTGGGATAGCCGGGCCGTAGCCCTGTAGTTCTATTATATTTCTCTTCCAGAAGGCAGATGTGACGTGTGTGTTGTGTTGAGTGTGGGGTTCCCCCAGTGTTTCTTCTGTTGAGTCATACTGTAAGAGATTTCCTTGGTGTGCAGATAAACATTGATGTCATGAAGGTTTATGTAATGTAATGGTCTCCCGTGCGCTGGTTTGCGCGTGTGTGTGTGTGTGTGTGTGAGTGAGAGAGAGAGAGCGCTTTGAGAAAACAAAAACTTTGTACTGTACATCTTACTGAGGGGCGAAGTGGCCTTGTGGTAGTGCAATTATCTGTATGTGAATGTAGGGACCTTATTAATTCTCAAAGGTGGAAATTCAGGTTCAGCATTAACTGAATTTATGACATATTGAGCAGTTATAGTATCTAGCTCATGGACACGTTGAGAGATAGCCGGCGGCCGGGAATCAAACCTGGGACCTTCTCTACCACTTGGTTATGAAATCTTGTAGTTCGTCAGTTTTCACTGTGGTACCGAGTCATAACCTGGATAGGCTTAGGCCCACCCATTTCGTTTTTGTGCCCACCCAAAAAGAACTAAAGAATGTTTGGCGCGATCCGGCGATGCGCGGCTATCTAGGAAGCAAAGAAAGACACCACAGTTTGATTCGATCATAGCTCAGTCAATTATGAAGCGATTTCTAAAATTAAAATGTCTCCATATTGCCTGGGAAGTCCACTTCCATGACAAATAACTGTATTGTGTCCCTGTAAATATTTCAATGTTGGCTATTTTAAAATAGCCGATGTACAAGCTTGCATCTGTGCCCACCCACATTGTGCCAGGCCTAGCCAGTTGGTAAATCCTGGCTAAGCCCCCGAGTCAAACTGAATCTAATGCCTACAATTCCAAGTGCTTGTCAGGGTGGGGGGTTCAAATATTATAATATATATATATTTTTTTGGGGCAGTCCCCAGTTCAAATAAGGTTATTTTGAGTTGGTCCCCAGTTCAGATATGATTATAAGCCTTGGCCTCATGCGTGTTAAATCGGGGGTCTTTGAAATGAGAAGAGTTGAGAGTCACTGACGTACGGTGAGTTGAGACGTGGAGGTCGGTGTGTGTGAGCTCTGCACTGGAGGCAGAGGTAAAAAAAAAACTGCTGTGTAGCAGGTTGTCACGTAACCACTGTAACAGTGACTTCCTGCTCCAAAGGTTATCGCTGTGAGTGAAGGGTGGAGCAGGGACCTACTGGAGGCTTTACTCTGAAAGTACAAGCGCAGGTCAAAGAGTCAAAACTATTGCTGGGCAACTAAACATTAATGTTTTGATCCTCTACCTCAGTGGTTCTCAACATTTTAAGGCTGTGACCCCCTAAATAATCATATTTTAACTGGGGACCCCCCATCCTGACGAGCACTAAGAGTTGAGGCATTACATTTAGGCCCTGTCCAGACGACAACGGATTTTTAATCCCCGGGGAGGTAAAGCCACGAACGCCCATGGGTGTCCACATGCAAACGCATGCAAACTGAGGACTAGACGAATAGTTTCCAAAACTCCGGCTGCAGTGCATTTTTGTTACCCGGGCGTATTTATTTTGCCTTGTGGACACCGTAAACGGAGAAGTTCTTTGCTTGCATGCTTACGTCACCTTGTGCTTCTCGCCTCCTCCTTGCTATGAGAAAAACCCATGGTGGTCTCTGTAGAATATCCATATTTATGAGCGCATTCACGACATGTTAACATTAGAGAGCTCAGCTGTCTTGTTCAGGGATGGAGCCCTATTTAGTCTAATGAATGATTTTAATGATATTTGTTACTTTTGTCAAATGTCATCTTCATAAATGGTGGTCAGCCACGATCTCACAGTCTCAAAAGATACCAGTTATGTTCTGAATTTGTTGTCTCACATAGCTTTCCAATTCAGAATAAAATCTAATATATCTACATATACGTATATCGTCACTGTCGGGCAGAAACCTCGTATCTCCAAGTTCCAAGTTTGTACGTTTTTTCACCAAGGAAAGCTCTGCTTCATCATACAAGGCTGTCGCACAAAAGTAGTGAAAACAGCCGATCTACAAGCACACAACGCCTCACACCGCGAGGCGTTGTGTGCTTGTAGATCTGCTATTTTCACTAGTTTAGTTCATTTTTAAAATGATAGATACAAAAAAAAAAAAAAAAGAATTGTCATGTGCTTGTTTATGAACTTAGACATGTAGCATTGGGTGGCAAGGCATCGTTAGGCCCACGTAGAAGTATGTATGCACCAATCACGGCCCAGTATGCAGATATGGGAGAGCTTTATCACCAGAGGCTTTCTTTTTTAATCCGCCCCTTGGAAATGCAGGTTCCATACAGAGATTCCAGACTAACATCTATGCAGTGGTAGGGATGGGACCATAAGCCATATTATCGTTTATCGTGATAAAAAAAAGCACTCTCGTATCGTGGAGATTTAATTCATCGTGATATCGTCCTCTGTCATGCACTGGGATCAATTCACCTTTTATTTGCCGAGCTGCAAATCCAGTACCATTTTAAATCCTCTATAATTGGTAAAAGGAACTTATAATATACGTACTTGATACAGTCTTTTTTCACTTTCTATCACATGTCTTTGTGAGCTTGTACATCAGCAATTTTTTGGCAAACGTTCCGCCCCAGGATAATGGATTTTGATTATCGCGATAATATCGTAAATCGTGATTTCTTTTCTCACACTGAAGGTCTTTGCACACTGCTGCGTTTTTCGGGCCGAATATTGGAGTGAATTTCGGAGTGCGTGAATAAAAAAATCAACCTCACGTTATGTCAATCACGTTTGCACACTGCCGCCCGTTTCGTATTTATTTTCGGACCAGGGTTGATTTTTCCTGATTTTCGCAGCTGTCGCACCTTGCTCTCTCTCTCTTTCCTCCCTCTCTCCCTGGCCTACGGCTTTCGGATTTCCAAAACGCAACGAAAACACGCAGTGCAGTGTGCAACCACCTTAAGCGTCATATGAAATGTTCATATGGTCCCATCCCTATACGTGTCGGGCTACCTGCATCAGTGGAGCTCACACCAACATATCGTTGCTGGCGGGCAGAAACCTGTTCTCTCAGCTTTCTAACTTTTTGTGCATTTTCGTAAATTAACGCTCTAATTGATCACACTATACATCATCGCACAAAAGTGTCAAAAGTAGCAGATCCCCGCCGCGCTGGTCTCATCCTAATTTACAGTACACTTTAAGACAGAATAAGACAGAAATAATGTGTTGGTAATTAGAACTAATATGTTTTATTAGACAGAAACAAAGACAGAATAGCAGAAAGAGCGAATACATTCTCTGGCACGGAACTGTAGGTAGGACCGGCATCACTGGTAACTGCCGCGGCAGCCACCACCGCACGGACCGGCAGTTTACCGCAACGGGACCTGCCGGTCCGTGCGGCGGCCGTTCGGTCCTACTGCCGGGACTGCCGGTCGAACTGCCAGGAACTGCCGGTCGTGCGGCGGTACCTGCCGCGGTAGTTCTGCGGCAGGTGCCGGTGCCAGAGAATGTATCCGCTCTTTTTGCTATTCTGTCTTTGTTTCTGTCTAATAAAACATATCAGTTCTAATCACCAACACATTATTTCTTATTATGGCTTCATTATGTCTTATTTGGTCTTAAAGTGTACTGTAAATTAGGATGGGCCCGCCGCGCTTTGAGCTTGTAGATCCGCTACTCTCGCTGCTTTTGAAGTTGAATCCTGAAAAGTCTGTTTTTGACATAGTATGGGGGTTTCCACCCGACAGAGACGAATATATATGATGAAAGCAGATGAAAATGAAAGAGTAACGTCATTAACTATAGCATGTCACTACGATAGGGGTCAGGCCACGGCAACGCCTTGCAGTAAACGCAATGTCGTAAGACCCTTGGTAATAAAATTGGAATTTGAAAGAAACACACACACACACACACACGTGTGTGTATACTGTATGTATGTATATATATAGTGTGTGTGTGTGTGTGTGTGTGTATAATATCCACCCCAGAGGCAGACAGCCACATAATCCCCTTCTGCTCTATTAAAACTCGGTCCCCGGTCCTCTCATGTTGATAGAGACATCAAAGCCAGCCAGTGTGTCAGCGAATGAGACAGGCAACTGTCGCTGGAGCCTTACAGTAATTGGCTGAACTGAGAAGGAAAGGGGGGAGAGAGAGAGAGACTGGTGGATTAATAATGGATGTGCTGTTGGGTGGGTGGGTTGTGAGAGCAGAGAGAGAGAGAGAGGCCTGGTGTGCTCTCTCTCTCTCTCTCTCTCTCTCTCTCTCTCTCTCTCTCTCTCTCTCTCTCTCTCTCTCTCTCTCTCTCTCTCTGCCAGGCACGTTCACACACAGACATCAAAGGGGGCTTGAGCCCCTGCCCTTTTATCCCTCTGTAAAAAAAGTGCCCTCTCCAGACCATGAATGCAGTTTTTTTTAAGAAATGCAAATGCCCTCTTTCCGTGCCAAACCTGAAGGCACAATTCAAGAGAATTGTCTTGTCCAAACTCTCCCGAACTTGAATACAGCACTTTTATGTTGAAAGAATTGCCCTCTCTGTGTAGAAACCCACGCCGTTACGCCACATCTCCAGTATTGATTTGATTATGCTTAGTTCACTGCATGGTATCAAGCACCGCTGCGACGCGTTGTGAGCTTGGAGGTCTGCCATTTTCAATATTCTCTCCCCAAAGCCCTTTTTGGAAATGTCAGCCCCTGCCTCTCTAACATTCTCTGCTCGTCCCTGCTCTCTGCTCTCCACAGGCAGATGGAACTGAAGTGAATGGGGGAAAAAAAGACTCTTTTGGTGGAGGACAGTTTGAGCTGGAGAGGTGGGGGGGGGGCATGCTATAGTTTTCATTGGTCCTTTGCACACAGCAGAAACCTCTTATCTCCATAGTTTAACTTTTAAACAACATTTTTGCGTTTTCTTTTTCGTAAATGAACGCCCTATACCCGATCGTACGACAGCGGTGTCACACAAGAGCATCAAAATGTATAGCAGAGCCGCAAGCTCAAAACTTGTAGATCTGCTACTACTGAGGTGCAGTTCAAACATCCGGGGTCCGCGCTATATCCACGGCCAAAGACGATACACAAAGAGGTTTGTGAACCACTGTTTTAGGGAAGGCCTCAGTAGAATCGGCCTTAGGTCTTTAAAGCAGTGGTTCCCAAACTTTTTAAGTCCAAGACCCCAAAGAGAAATTAGACTTATGCCATGACCCAAACTAGTGAAAATAGCAGATCTACAAGCTCACACCGGTTCGCGTGACGCCGCGTTGCGAGCTTGCAGATCGAGCATTTTCACTACTATAACTTTTATTTATGGAAGAATTGTTTGTTATAAAATATAGCCTATATTTTTTAAATTATTAAAAAAAATCTTTTGAAATATTACACACACTCACACACACACACACACACACACACACACACACACACACACACACACACACACACACACACACACACACACACACACACACACACACATTAAATAGGCCTATAGGACAAGAAAATGGGATATCTTTTATCGAGTAGTGAGCCATACAAATTGTTCTGTGACCCACAGATGGGTCCTGACCCACTGTTTGGGAAACGGGTCTTTTAATGGGTTAAACACGGTATTATGATCAAATGGGGGGGGGGGGGGGGGGCAGGGCTTGGCCTATAAAGAGCAGATAAAGCCAGGCTGCTGGTGATGGTGGTACCGTAACCGTAACCCCATTTCTCTCCCATCTGTTGGTAGCAGTTTGCACACAGAGCTGAGCTGGCCAGGACCTGCCAACCCCTCCCCCCCTCCCCCAGCGCAGCGCTCTTTCTCTGGCTCACTGCACAGCTGTGTTGCGTTTGGATTAGGCCAAGAATAAAACAGGAAGTAGAAATTAAACAAAGCTTTGAAAAAAAGAGAGAGAA
Source organism: Nannobrachium achirus (assembly GCF_963921795.1). Taxonomy (NCBI): domain Eukaryota; kingdom Metazoa; phylum Chordata; class Actinopteri; order Myctophiformes; family Myctophidae; genus Nannobrachium; species Nannobrachium achirus. Next base: position 13,338,000 of record NC_137833.1, on the reverse strand, counting down.
AAAAAGAGAAAAAGAAAACACACACTCACAAAGACACACCCGCGCACGCACGCGCGCACACACACACACACACACACACACACACACACACACACACACACACACACACACACACACACACACACAAACACACAGCGGTGGAAAAAAGTACTCAAATGGTAACAATACTTTACAATGTAGAAATATACTTTGTTACAAGTAAAAGTCCGGAATTCAGACTCTAATTAAGTAAAAGTACAAACGTGTTGGTATCAACGTGTAGTTAAAGAACCAAAAGTAGAAGTACAAAATGTTTGAAAATAGCAGATCTACAAGCTCACAACGCGTCGCGATGCTCGGCTATTTTCAAATAGCCACGGTATAAAATAGGGCTAAAGTGGTTAATGTATGTTTTATATATTTTATATCTGCAAAGTGACTAGTGCCTAAAGATTTAAAATAATTGTAGTGTAGTAAAAGTGGAAATACTCAAGTAAAGTACAAATACCTCAAAATTGTACTTAAGTACAGTACTTAAGTAAAACTACTTTACACTGCACGCACACATGCACGCACGCACACGCACACATGCACGCACGCGCGCGCACACACACACACACACACACACACACACACACACACACACACACACACATACACACACAGTCACAGGATCTAAGTTACCAGAGCCTCTGCAACACGTCTCTGATGGTCTGTGGAAAAAGTACACTTTTGCGCACACACACACACACACGCACACACACACACACACACACACACACACACACACACACACACACACACACCCACGCACACAAACATGCACGCACTCCCTCCTCTCTCACAAACATACTCTCAAACACACACACACACACACGCACACCACAGCGGAGCAGACAGAGACAGTATAACGTGCTACAGAGTGAAACTGCACCTCCCACAGATGCATAGAAACCCACTCAGTATCTCAAAGCATCTCGTTTCTCCTTGTATTGCCCACACTTCCACTCACTTTACAGGCTCATACAGAACGCCTCAGACAGTCTCTATATGCACACATACTGTACAGCAGGGTTACCCAATAGGCGGCCCGCGGGCCGCTACTGTCTGGGCCCCACCAACTCCAGTAATAATGGTGGTATAAGAGCAGCAACAACACTAGTATATCGTCGTTGTCGGGTGGAAACCTCGCATCTCCAAATTTGTATGTTCTTTCGCAAAGTAAAGCTCTGCTTCATCATACAAGGCCGTCACAAGCACACAATGCCTCGCGATCGCGAGGCGTTGTGTGCTTGTAGATCGGCTGTTTTCACTAGTTTAAATCATTTTTAAAATGATAAATGCAAAACAAACGGTTTTGGACATGCAAGATTTTCACCCGACAACGACGATATCTGAACTGTCGCTGGAGTAGTGGGAACGCCACCGTCGCCCCCTGCAATGTTGTGGCCCTCGGCTTGGTACCCTAGACATAATTCGGCCCTTGGGGAAAACTAATTGGGGAACCCTGCTTTACAGTCTCTTACACAGTCTATGCTTAGGCCTACATACAGTCTTTTATGCTCTTACAGTCTCTATGCTCACATACTGTAAGTCCATACAGTCTCTTACATCAGTGGTTCTCAACCTTTTCAGGTCGCAACCCCCCAAATAATCATATTTTAACTGGGGACCCCCCACCCTGACGAGCACTAAAGGTCTTTGCACACTGCTGCGTTTTTCGTTGCGAAATGCGTTTTTCAGGGCAAGGAGAGAGAGAGAGATAGAGAGAGCAAGGGACCGAGTGGTGCGCGAAACGGGCAGCAGTGTGCAAACGTGACTGACATAACTTGTGGTTGATTTATTTATTTGCGCGCTCCGAAATTCACTCCGATATTCGGCCCGAAAAACGCAGCAGTGTGCAAAGACCTTAAGAGTTGAGGCATTACGTTGTGGGTTGTACTCCCTTTTCTGTGGAACATACCACGGTTTCTCAACCACTGTGCCACGGACCTTTAAAACCTTTTTAATACCTACTGCATCAAAAGTATCAACTGGTAAATATATATATATATATATATATATATATATTATATATATATATATATATATATATATATATATATGATAATGGTAAAACATTGGCCAAATTGTAAAATGATATAAGGAAGAGGCATTTTGAAAATAGCCAGTAGACACACACACACTGTATATCTAGGTGTGCCCTGGGATATTTTGGCTATGAAAAGTGTGCCTTGACAGAAAAAAAAGGTTGGGAAACACTGTAACTCTACTACCTACACTACACTCCCCTTTTCTGTGGAATACACTGACTCCAAGTTAAATTCATGTTAACTGATATGCTGATATCTCATGATAAGTGAGCAGATATGTGCAATTAAATGGGAACATTTCCTGGTGACTTCACCCAGCCAACAATCCCTCTTCTGTGGAATACACTGACTAACCAATTAAAATGGGCACATTTCCTGATGTCTTTCTTCACCCAAGCCACACTCCCTTTTCTGTGGAATTTCTTGACTTCAGACTGCCCCCTGTTTCCCAAACACTAGGTCGGGACTTTTTTTATTTTTATGGGTCCCTTAATTCTTTGGTTTCCTACTTTTTGTTTTTAATTATTATTTCTGTAATTGAATTTAGAATCAAGTAAAATTTTAAGAAATTCCAAAAATTAGAAAACACGTTGAAGAAGTAGTGAAAATAGACGATCTCCAAGTAACGTGTTGTGAGCTTGATTCTTGTAGACACTTGTGTCTACATGACAAGAAAGAGACCCAGGTGTCTACTGTCGACAAGAAAGAGAAAGGGCATTAAGGCCACTGTGACCTCAGGTTATGCCATTGGTTTGAGGGGCACAAGGCCGAATTGAAGGGCAATGACGGCCATGGCCTTCATGGCCTCCATGAAATTCCTGCCCTGGTCATATCCGTCTTTGGCTGTATATATGCTGCTATTGTGCTTTTAATCAGATTTTGACATACAGTTTACAATTTATAGTTTAGACATTTAGCAGACGCTTTTAATCCAAAGCGACTTACAATTAGCAGGTAATACTAAGGTAATAATAAGCAAGATAATATGTCAGTACATCAACAACAATATAACAAATGCATAGGAATATTACTCTAGAAAAAAATTAATAACATAGGTAGACCACAACATGGACCTAATTCCATGTTGAGATGGTGGATGTGGAGCGGACACCACACAACATTTATAGATAGATAGACAGATAACTTTATTATCCTAAGGGGGAAAATCAGTCATCCGGAGGCAGCACAGCAGTTTAAGGATATTTACAAAGTTACAGAGTATGAAAAGGGAAAAAATGTACAGTGTACAGTAAAAAGAGCAAGGTACACCAAAAAAAAGAGAACAAAGAATAAAGTGTCAAAAACCGTCAACACTCATAATTGTAACAGCCATACTTTAGCACAACTTATCAATACAGTGCCAAGCCCAGGTCTCTTACACTTATTAAAATCACATTAATACACCAAGAGCATGTCTTGATTTAATCAAGAAGCAGCCTGAGCATCTGGAATGTGTGTGTTCTGTAAGCAGAAAGCACAGCTCTTTGCCCAGTGTTGTCGAGGGTTGTTGCTTTGTGCTGTCGGGCAGAAATCTCCCTCCATGGGCCTATATTCTAACCAGGGGCGTCACAAAGTATAATTATTTTATACTTTAGCTATTGAAAAATAGCAGATATACAAGCTCACTGCACGCTGCAAGCGTGTAGATCTGCTATTTTTGAAAAGTCGTGAAAATGTGTGTATGTATTTTTTAAGCGAACATTTGTGACTCAAATTTTGCTTCCGGGGGGTCCCTGGAACTAAATATTTTGGGGATCCTTCACATGAAAACGTTTGAGCACCACTGACATAGAAACAAAGGTTTTTCAAAAAACCTTAGAAGGATTTGAAATATTCAAAAGATCTACAAGCTCGCAGCGCGGCACTCTGTGCCGTGCTACGAGACGTTGTGAGCAGATCTATGCTCATCAGGTTGGGGGACCCCAGTTAAAATATGATTATTTTGGGGGTCGCGGCCTGATAAGGTTGAGACCACTGTTAAAGGGTAGTGCAGTGTTTCTCAAACTTTTATGTTTCAAGGTCTAACAAATGGAACCAAATGGACCCGTTAGGGTTCATTTGTGTGCTGTCAGAGTTACAGACTTGAATGGGTCAATTTAGACCC